>NC_064433.1:98837239-99161956 GCF_023343835.1 Lagopus muta
GTAGCTTGATTGCTTAGTGAATATAAACCTTCAATATCAAATGGAGTGATTGATAAATGTGATTTGCAGGGCTAGTAGTAAAAAACAACGGCTGCAGTTGATGTGGACTTGGGTGCAGAGGCAGGCTTTTGTGTGTGTTGGTGTCAGAATATGTGGGGTTTTTTCTTTTTCTTTTTTTTTTTTTTTTTGCTTTGATTATGAAAGTCTTTGCAATGGTTGGGTGCCGTTTCTTTTTACTCTACTGAGTACTATGTATGGATGGGTCCTTAGACACCTAGTTGCATAAAGGTGTGCTATGATTACATCTGGTGCAACTTCATGTGTCCATCTAGGTTGTTGCCACTTTCAGAGATGACTTTGGGTTCCTTCTTCCTTTCCCTACTGTCTACAGTCAGTGTAGTGCAGCAGCTGAATGAATTCATTGAACGCGTTAATTAATTTGAATCACTCTGTGGTTGTGCAGCGTGGGGATGAGCAGTGCTTTTACTCTTGAGAGCTGGGAGCAGCTTGGTTAGTGTAGGTGTAATGTGAATTTCTTTCTGTGGGTGGGGTTCCAAAGCAGCATAGTAAGCAAATCCTTATGAAGGCTGCGGTATCCCCACAGCTTTTACATGTGTGGCTTTGTGCTCCTGAAATGTGCTTAGTAATTCAGAGAATTCAGTCTGGAAAGAAGAAGTACATGTTCACGGTGCGTGAACAATTTTAATCAGAGTCAACTGTTTGGTTTTCTACTTCTTTGCATTAAGAGTTTTTCTGTCAGAAAAGGAGGTGACAGAATCAGAATTAAGGATGAAGGGGCAGCTTCTGAGTCCAATGTGGTCCAGTTGCCTGTCACTTAATATTGAAGATTGAACTGCTGCATACTTAATTGTTTGGATGTGAGCATGCATTAAAACTCAGAATTCATAGTGTTCTTCCACAGATGTTTCCCTAAACAATATTTCTTTACTTAAAATCAATCACAGTTTTTGTTATATCCCTTCCCCCTGTATGCATGGCCCCTTCCCTACTATTTCAAGCCTGTCCTTCGCTTCAGCAATGAGATACCAGCTCTCCCACTCTAAACATGATAAGCATGTCCCTCTTAAGTAAGGTCATCATTTGCTGTAGTTGCTAGGATACTTGGCTAATGACTTTTGGGTTTAGCTACAAAAAAAACCACGAAACGTAAGAATGTACTGAGCAACTTAGGAACACAAGGACAGCAAAAAAAGGAATATTGGGTAGAATCTGAAGAATGTCAAAGGAAAAGAAGGAAAATGTGAGGAGGAAAAAAGTTCAGTAAAGCTTAAGCCCATGATTTTTAGGTCTTTGTTGCATAACTTTCAACCATTTCAGTGAGTTACAGTTGGGAATGAAATTTAAAATCATGCTATGTATGTGCAGTATTTGTAGGTTTGTTTGTAGTCCTGTTTGTTTTATAGTTTTTTAAATAAAAGTTCTTTATGAGACTGGGAGAAGGAACAACTTCTAACTTCATTGTGCAGTATGTTTTAAACTGGAGTTTGAGGATGCAACTCTGCACTATTAGAACAAGTTATTAACTTGATCCCCCCTGAGAACTTTTTTATAACAAGTCGGTAACATCCAGACTGAAATATTTTTGTCTTCAGAAAGACAGTATGCATAGCTGGTTTCTTGTTGGTTTTAGTGTTTTGTTTTTCCTGTGTGTAACTTGAAAGGATTTATGGATTCAGACGATCTCAGAGACTTTGTAAGTTAAGTTATTTCTGAATTAATGTATTTTGTCAGATTTCTTAGGGATAGACAGATAAGTTTAAGGTGGCGTTTGTGAAATTCTGAATTACAATCAGTCTTTTTGAGCTTTTCTACCAAAATTGTGAGCTTAGATTGGCAAAACTCTTCAATTTTTAGAATGGGTTCAGTTTCAGATTCTGTGTTGCTTAAAACCATGTTTCTGTGAGTCTGGTGACTGAATAGTGGAAAGGAATATAAGACTGTCCCTCAGGAATCCTAGACCCTCAAGATAAGAGAGAGAGTAGGCAGAAAGGAAAACTCCCCTTAGTAAAAGAGGATCTGGTCAGAGATTAACACAGTGCACACAAATACATGAGCCCCAATGGGATGCATCCAGAAGTGCTGAGGGAGCTGGCAGAAGTGATTACCAAGCTGCTCTCTATCATCTTTGAAAGGTCATAGAGAATGGGAGAGGTGCCTGAGGACTGGAGGAGAGATAATGTCACTCCACTCTTCTGAAAGGGTAAGGGAAGGGAGCTGAGAAACTGCAGGACAATTGGCCTCATATCTGTCCTTAGGAATGTGGTGGAACAGTTTATTCTGGGTGTCAGCTCCAAGCAAGTGGAAGAGAAGATTGTGAGTAGTCAACATGGATTTTCAAGGGAAAATCATGCTTGACCAATCTGATAGCCTTCTATGATGTCTACTATGGCTGGGCAGATAACAAGAGAGCAGTGGATATAGTGTGCCTTGGCTTCAGTGCTTTTGACACTGTATCTCATAAAATCCTCGTGGGTAGGTTTAGGAGGTGTGGGATGGATGGGTGCACAGTTAGGTGGATTGAGAACTGGCTGGTGGAGCTTGGAGGGTTGTAATCATTGGTGCTAAGTCTAGCTGGGGGCTTGTAGCCCTGTAGCTAGTAATATCTCCCAGGGTATGATACTGAGTCCAGTCTTGTTCAACATGTTCATCAATGACCTGGATGAAGGGGCAGAGTGCATCCTCAGCAATTTTGCAGATGATACAAAACTGGGAGGAGTGGCTGACGCAGAAGGTTGTGCTGCCATTCAGTGAGACCAGGACGGACTGGAGACTTGGGCAGGGAGGAGCATTAAGAGGTTCAACAAGGGCAAGTGCAGAGTCCAACACGTGGGGAGCAACAACTGCATGCATCAGTACAGGTTAGGGGCTGATCTACTTGGAAGGAGCTCTGTGGATAAGGACTTAGGTGTCTGGTGGACAAGAGGCTGACAACGAGCCAATATTGTGCTCTTATGATCAAGAAAGCCAATGGTATCTTGGAATGTATTTAAAAAAAATATGGCCAGCAGATTGAGAGTGGTCCTCTCACCTCTGCTCTGCCCTAATGGTGTCACATTAGGAGTTCTGTGTCCAGTTCTGGGCTCCCCAAGTCAAGAAAGACAGCTACTGGAATGAGTGCAGCAGAGGGCTACAAAGATGATTAGGGGCCTCGGAGCATCTCCTGTATGAGGAAAGTCCGGGAGAAGTAGGACAGTTCACCTTGGAGAAGAATGAGGGGAGTTCTTATTAATGCTTAGAAATATCTAAGGAGCGGGAATGGTTGGCACACTCACTGCTGGTGCCCAGTGACAGGACATAGCACAGCAAGCACTAAGTGGAACATAGGAAGTTCCATACGAATACGAGAAAGAACATCTTTACTTTGAGAGTGACAGAGCACTGGAACTGGCTGCCCAGGGGTGGTGGAGTTTCTGCTCTGGAGTTATTCAAAACCGACCTGAACACTTTCCCTGAACCTACTGCAGGGAACAGCTTTAGCAGAGGAGTTGGGTGATCTCCAGATGTCCCTTCCAAACCCCTAAGATTCTGTGATTGTTTTTAATAGTCCAGTCCTCCTTGATGTGGAAGCAGATGAAAAGTTAGAAAGCAAAAATAGGAAGGGAGAACTTAAATTACATGATTTGAGGAAGCGATTCCACCCCAGTTACTTTGAGGCTGGGCACAACTGGGAGACTACTCAGTGAATGTGCCTCAAATCAGTGATGTTCCCCACCATGATTGTTCAGACAACGTGAAGTTTGGGGAAGAAAAACCAAACCCTGTTTGGAGACCCAGCACTGTAGTTGATTGTCCAGGTGATACAACTTTACCAGAACCATTCTGATGTGGATTTTTTCCCTGTTTTTGCTGTAAATGCTCTGTTCGTTCATCAGCTTTCTCTTTGTAGCTTATGGCAAAACCTTCCTTGACGCTGATAAACTGCACTGGTTTGTGCAAAAAGTGTTCTGAAAGTTTACCTAGACCAGATCTCTGACTATTTGATTGTTCAACTTTATCCTGCTGTTGGTAAGGCAGATTACATGAAATGTGAAAGAGAGGTTTAAATTCTTGTCTTTACTAACACTGTGTATAAATTCCAAGCTCTTGTTTGGAAAATGCTTTATGGGTTTATTTTTGTGAAATGTTGTCTTGAACAAAATGGGCTTAGAAGAAGAAGGTGTGTCTGGGATGAGAACTGAGAGTTATATCTCATCTTTTTTTAGGCTAGTGCCCTTATTCATGGATCTTTAATTTCTATGGCTCCACAAACTTGTGATGTTTTCTGCACAGTAGAGATGGTGTGGCTCTGGTATACTTGCAGAAAGTACTATACTGGTGGATAGGAAATGCAGGTGTGAACATCTGAATGTTGTGTTCAGGGATTAATGTGTCCTACCTAGGCTAGTAAAGGCAGGCAGGTTTTTATCTTTGCTGATCTATTTGTAGATTGGGCCATTTAAGTAGAGCGGTATGTGGTTTGTTCATGTCAGTAGCTTTGGAAGTGTTTGTAGAAGCGTTTCAGATTTTTGCTGGAAGTGGTGTGTTGGTGTTTTTTGGTTTTACTACTTACTGTGAACTGTGCTTTACTTATGAAATCTTTTGTAGCATTGTATGATAAGTGTCAAACATTGGCTTGTATAATGTATTAAACATTAACTGTTTGAAACTTATTAAGCTAGTATAGTACTTTCTCTGCTTTGCAATTGGCTCTTACCAGTGCTATATTGTCATCAAAATCTGAATTATCTGCAGAACTCTGAAATTACTGCATACTAAAACTTGCTCTTTAGATACTTATCCACTACAGATACAGAAGCAGTACTGCTGTACCATTAAAAAGTAATAGACTCGCTGTGGTTGAGAGGCATGTTTGGAAGTGAAATGGTGAGCCATTTTTTTGAGACTGAAGTCTGTCAAGAAGGCATTAGGTCACAGATGTGCAGGCAAACATCTGTAACCTGTGCTTGAAAGAAGAGTCTCTTAGTGAATTTTATAGCTTGCACTTCAGAAAACACTAATATACATTTCTGATTGTCCCTGGTATTTCCTTCTTCAAACCTCATTTTATGAAGAAACTTCAATGCACCTACAAGCATCTGCTTACAAGCAAGTATTGGCAAACAATCTGTTTTTTGGAGAGTTTGTTAGTAAAGTTGAAGTACTTTGCAAATGCAGGTCGTGTATGGATCAAATATGATTTTAAGAGCAGCAGCAAAACACATGAACTCATTTCTTAATTCATTTAGAAGCTGTCTGTCTTTGCAGTTGTGCTCCGTGGTGCTTGCTGCTTCAGCACTCAGTTTGAGCCTGGGGGCAGTGCTAGTCCAGCAGTCTACCTCTGTTGTGCCTGTCCCCTGTTTTCCAGTTGCCATACTTCTTGCTGTTCCTGCTGATTGATTCTCTCTCATGTTACCTATTTAGGGAGGGATTGTGTTCTCTGGGTTACATAACACTACCATAGCAGTACTATCCAATTGCCGGAAATGTTTACATCAAGCTTAAATTTACACTTTGCTCTGTGTAAGCCAGAAATCCAGAATTTCAGTGTATCCTGAGCTCTTCACGTTCTTCATTTAAAAAAAAAATATATATAGACTAAATAAAGACAAAATTTGATGAAAATTTACCTTCTGTTACTTCTGCTGGAATGTAGAATTCATTCTCCATTTATTGTGTTTTCTATATTGAAGACTTGTTTACAAGCGATACTAAAATTTCCATCCATTTGTATCAAGCATTCAGTTTTTCCTAGATTAAAAATATAATACTAATGTAGCTCCCTAAGCTTTGTTTCACTTGAGGGGTATTTGATGTTATGCCTAAATATTCAGAAAGAATATTCAGAAGAATACAGATTTTCTCTGTCTGATAGAGTCATAGTAGCACTAAGATGCCACAGGTGATCCGCTCATGTTTTGAGGAGTGTACTAGGGGATGAGCAGAAGTTGAGTATTTCTGATTGGAGAAGAAACTGAAGAAGATGAGGGCAGTTTGGTGACAGTATCATTTGATCATTTATGTGCATTAGCTTTGCATAGATCTTTAATGCATTTACTGGTGACCTCAGTCATCTACTTTTCTGCTGCAAGCAGAGTCAACAGTGAGTTCTTTAGTCTTACATCACCTGTGACTAAACCACTGTCCTTGCTTTCCTTTGTGAGTCTTTATGCTTATGTAGTAGTAGAAGCTTTTCAAGACTACCAATCCTGCAGCCAGCTGTTAACTCACAGTGCCTGCGCTCCCAGTTCCTTTTCCTTTGCCCTCAGTTTTGTAGTCACTCTTGTATCAGGTTGTCTTTAGTAAGCACAGATCGGATGCCAGTAAGAGTAGGTAGTAGTAATGATTTAAACAAAACAAAAAAAAAGAATAACAAACAGTAGTAGCAATAATACTGTAATAGTTGAAGGATCAGAGGAACCTTGGCAGTCTCTTAACACTGAATCTGTCTAAACCATCTTTGCCCGCTTATTTGGCAGCAGGTGGGTGTCTGCTTTACAGAAGGGAATTTCCAGCTAGTTTGACCTGCCACTACCTCCTAGTGCTAGTGCTTGATTCAAACCCAGCTGGCTCTGACATCTCCTTCAGCTAAGATGCTTGCTTCTTCTACCTGTCAATTCTAATATTGACTGAATGGGAAAAATAAATAAACCAAGTAGAAAATAGCTTAGCATGCCAGCATTATGAAGAGCTGTAGAGATTTTTTGAAGAGATTATTTTGTTCATTCCTTCCAGATAAAGCAGTCCCAAATTCACAATAATTTTGTCAGTCCTGGTTGACTTTTTTACTGTTTAATTCCCTCGTTTTACCAACAGTTTTCTTTATTCATTCAGAATGTCATTAGACATTTTCTGTATTTTCCTTTTTCAATAACTGTAATGTCAAAATTTTCAGTAGCAGCCTTTTCATGTATTTAGCTTTGTATGGGACTTGAATTATGCAAAAGCTGAAAGATGCAACTGCCAGTTGGATATGATTCCAAACTAGCAGTAACAAACTTTGTATTGTGTTTAATAACTTCACAGGATTTCTTGGGTAGTGATAAAAGTTTGATGTGATTTTTTTCAGTGATATAATTGCCATACAAGAAAAGTGTATGACAGATTTGAAAAAGGAATTATGTAATTCTGATTTTTTTCTTAATGAGCAGATGATTTTAGATAAGCAGCTGAGAGAGCTATTTGAATAATCTACACATTATAGATGTACAGAGATTGGTTTTAGGCGTTATTTTTCTAGAAAGATATATTAATGTGCAATAGAACACTTACTGTGGAAACTGCATGTGAAATGCTTTTAAAACAAAAATAATTTTTTTTAATAGGTCTTACAAGAAGCCTATCTATAACTTCAGCTGAGTCAGCATTTGAAAAAGCTCAAGGAGAGAGAGTTACATTGCCGTGTACTTTTGTACTCTCAGACGAGGATGTAGGCACACTAGATATTGAGTGGGTCTTGATACCAGCAGATATTCAGAAGAAAGAAGAAACAGTAAGTAAAAACTTTAATTTTTGGCAGCTCTGATTGAGTTACTAAACTAGTTCAACGTGGGAACTTCAGTAGTGACTCGTTGGACTTTCACCTCTTCAAGATGGCATGCGTGTGGTCTTAAACTACTTTGAAGCACCAAGGTGGAAGTTTTGAAATAGTAAGAACGTTGCAGTATTTTGTACTTAATCCTCTACTAACTGTAAACAACTCTAAAATTAAAAATGATTCAGAGAACAGAAGACTTTGCTCTTGTACGCCTACATTATTTACCCTGATTGAGGGTAGTCATTCATGAGAATTTGGTCTTAAATGTACTATGTCTTTGTTAGATATTAACTATTTCATTTATTCTGAAGTCTGAGAACTTCTTTAGCAGAGATTTTACAGAATGAAGATTAGATAAATAGTTTTTTTTTAAGACAGAAGACAGTGTTGACATCCTGTCACCTGAGCAGGTATTGCATTGGAGTATTTCTTAGAGCATTTTGTGTGGTGTTATTTAGAAAAAAAAGGTACATCATGCCCTGGGATTAATTTAAGCAGTAAAGAGAAGTTGCTAAAAATCTGAAGATGCTTGTGGGTTTTTTTTTTCTTTTTTTTTCTTCAAATGCTTATATGTGAAGTAGATTCCTGAATTCCTGTATTTTTTCTTTTACAGATAATTCTGTATTCTGGAGATAGGATTTATAATCATTATTATCCTGCTCTGAGTGGGCGGTTGCAATTTACTAGTTCTGATCCCAAATCTGGTGATGGTTCAGTGGATATCTTGAATTTAAAGTCGGCAGATACTGGCACATACCAGTGCAAAGTGAAGAAGGCTCCTGGAGTTGAAAGCCAAAAAATACAGCTGAATGTACTTGGTAAGCACGTTTTTTTTTTTGTTTTTTTTTTTTTTCTTTCTTGAATTTTCAATGGCATATTTGTGTTTATGCTATCCTTCATTTGATATATACAATGAAAACGTATGTAGGGCAAAGTCACACTGAATCTACAATAGTGCATCCATTATTAAGTCTTCAGGACAGGGGCAGGCAAAGGAAATAATGGAGTTGATGAGCGTTTAAAAAAATTTTGCATTTGATTTGTATTTCATAGAATTTTTTTCATTCTTACAAGGGCTTTTTTGTACAAAATTTCTATAGTAAAGTGCTGATGAACTAAAACATTACTATTGTGATTGTGACTTATTAATTCAGTAATACTTTGTTTATCAGTAAAGCCAGCAAGCACTAAATGCTCCATTGAAGGATCACAGGAGATTGGAAAGGACATTACATTGAAGTGTGCATCACAAGAAGGAACCCCACTTTTGTATTATGACTGGAGAAGAGTAGTAACTGGCACACGAGGACTTCCTTCAACTTCCGTGCTAAGTATTGTCAAGCTTTAAGTATTTCAGAATAATAAGTAATAAAGATTGTATTCATATTTTTGACATATTTTGACTTGTTAGCAGCTTTATGCATGCTTTTAATATAGAGCAGTATAGAGAAGTCACTTCTATCCTTTCAGTGGATAATAAAACTGACATTTAAACAAGCTACTCCAAGTTGAGAGAGATCTTTACCATTAGGCTTGCAGGATCATGCTCATCTCTGCATATATATGTTTTGACTGCTCTAGCTTGCTGATTCTTGGCTGCTTTTCTGTTCGTGTGGATGGGGTAAAGAGTCAGAATAGAATCTAGACCAGTGGTTTGAACTGCATTTTCGAAACCAGGAATGAAACTTGAATTTTAGTAGGGATTGAAGTGAGAGCTTCAATTCCTGATCAAGTTAATGAACTGCTTAGTTAAGAAGGGGAGAGAATACATATCTGTAGAAGAAAAATTGTCATGAGTAAAGGAAGAGAGAAGGTTGTCTCTATTCTTATGTGTTAACATCCAGGAAAGAATTTTCTTAAAAATGTTGGGTGGTAAATTGAGAATTGTTATTGTGGCAATATTGGATTTTTTTCTTGTGAAAACTTAATTGCTGAAGTTTATTAGAAAAATTGATTTTACTCATTTTGTCAGTTCAGTTCATTGGTAGTTTGTGAGTTCTGACTTTGGAAGTTATTCTGGAATATTTTATGTGATTATGCATCTGAAAAACCTCGTGCTGTTCTTCTTGATCTTGCCTTGTGGTAGTGCTATTTGATATATCCTATTTCTTGTTTTGACAACAAGCAGTTAGTTACTAGTGTCTCTGTGTATCACTCAGGACCTTAAGTTTCTATTGTTCTCTCTTCATCCACATTGCAAGTTTGTCTCATAAATAAACTTGACAGTTTTAGTGCTGAACAAGAATGAGGAAGTATACGAAAATGGTGTGTAACATCATAAAGCTACTGTTGCTTCGGGTTTGGGATTGTAGGATCCTGAGCACTGAATGTGCTGTCAAGAGCCTAGATGCTGCTTAACTTCAGCTGAAAGAGCTAGGTCTTTGTGAGATTCTTTCTTACTGTGATGTAGTCTCTTGCCAGCTTTGGGTTTTAAGTGCTGATGGCAAATCTATGAGCGGTCTAAGCGTTTAAGCCATTTGAAGTTCATATAGTAAAATCTCAAAGGTAGTTACCAGTTGCTTTAAAAGCCTTAGGAAGAAGCTTTTTCTGTTTTCACTCTGTCAGCCTATCTAGAGTTAGATGGTCACCCACTGGATAAGCCTTTCGTGTTGAAACAAAATACGAGGTTAGGGTGAGAGAACTTTCCATTTTAAGCATCCTTTTTTTTTCCATTGACAGAGCAATTTGAAGGCTTTAATACTATAGTCAATTTCTGTGGCATAAACTTCTACTAAAATAAAAGGCTTTTGCAAATAGTAGCATTCTGTGGTGTAGTAAACTTGTGGTTTTATTGTTTTCAATGTGGCATTTTTAGTTAGGATTTTGTGTATGTGCTTGATTAATCTATTGCACTGAATTGGAAATTAAGCTTCAGTAAATGGTAAACCATTGCTTTTTATTCTTTGTAGATAAAAATACAGGGGAACTTCTTTTGAAAAATGCCTCTAAGGACTATTCTGGTACATACAGTTGTGTTGCTTCAAACCGAGTTGGCACAGATGAATGTTCTGTTGAGCTGAATGTCACCCCTCGTAAGTGTTCACTATGTAGTAGTCACATAGCATTTTATGTATTTGAATAATCTTGTTTCTCTTTAAAAGTTTAAAAGCAACAAACACTGTTTTGCAGCTGAGGGATGCTGCTTTAATTTTGTACTTTGCCAAAATTTTTTTTTTCTTTGTGTAGAAAGATACAGTTCTCCTGTCATTCTAAATCATAGAATTGAAATTTACCTTTATTTCAACTGATAGATTAAGTTTGATGTTTAAATGCTATTGTAATTTATCTATTCTAGCTATAAATACAGCTGGTGTAATTGCTGGAGCTATTCTGGGAACTCTGTTGGGCCTTGCCTTATTGGCTTTTCTTGTCTTCTGTTGCTGTAAGAAGCATAGAGAGAAGAAATATGAGAAAGAAGTACATCATGAAATCAGGTAATGACATGCCTACCTTGAGGTACTGCTTGAAAATTAACTTCTAAGTGTCTTTCTGCAAGTGTCTTTTCTGTTTCAATCTGGTAAATTTATTAAAACACTAACAATTTATCTGAGAACTTGTTTTGAATATGGTGTAGGTAGTCAAGTCTACCTACTTTCAGTAAAGATCTTAAAGAAAACGAGAACTTTCTTTTTTTTTTTTTTTTTAACAAACAACATTTTTGTCTGCTGAGTCAGAATGAAAAGAAACAAATGGAAACGTTATTATGTAAGCTGCTGCATAGTAGTAATAGTGACTGAACTCTTGTTGTGCAACTGTTCTCTCTTTTCTTTCAGAGAAGATGTTCTGCCTCCAAAAAGTCGCAGTTCAACAGCGCGCAGCTACATAGGCAGCAATCGTTCTTCTCTGGGTTCAATGTCTCCCTCAAATATGGAAGGATACTCCAAAACTCCATATAGCCAGGTTCCAAGTGAAGACTTTGAACGTGCTTCTGGTCAAAACCAAACCATTGCATCTTCAAAGGTAGCTGCACCTAATTTAAGTAGAATGGGAGCTGTCCCTGTGATGATTCCAGCACAAAGCAAAGATGGGTCCATAGTATGAAATATTAATTTAAGACCTGTTTGTTTTTTTTTTTAAGTGTTTGTTGTAAGTATTAGAGAGAACTACAGTATTCCAACCCTCATTTAAACAATGGCATGCAATTTTCCTTGAAGAAAATGTGTAGGTTTGAAAAGCCACCAATTTTCATTTTTAATTTTGAACTTATTAGGGTGTAACAGCTGAACTATTGAAAGTGTGAAAGTTCCTAAAATATCAGGTTTGGATTTCTGGTGGCTTACTGAAGAGACACTATTAGCTGATGTGCAGTTTTCAGAATCTGAAAGAGCAACACAACTGAGAAGTAACAAAACTGTTTCATATGTAGACTGTGAAGTTCCTCAGTTCTTGAAGCTTTATTCTCAATCTTGGAGTAACAGGACTATTTTAATTTGGCCACTGTCTGATGAACTTTCAGTGGGGCTGAAATACTGAGGATGAATTTGAATTCTGCTCAAACTCAGAGGATTTATGCAGTTCTTTAAATTGGTAATGTTTGTCTGGAGTGTTTCCTGAGTTAGTATCTCAGGGACTGCCAGTCATTTGGTTGGTTCAGTTAATTTAATGAATCTCTTCTGAGTTTAAAGTCACAGAGAGTAGAAATGTGAAAGGAGATTTTGCAAGCTCCTTGCAATCAGAATTTTACTGCAATAACTAGTTCTAGCAGTGTCAGATAACTAATTTATCCTATGTAAACAAGTTTTATCAGTTTGTTACTAGTGGTATCTGAGTTCTCAAATCTATAGCTCAACTGTTACATTGTCAGAGTGAACATGCACCTCTGCAGGTCTTATCTGCTGTATCTCACGTTTTCCAAAGTCTGCCTTAGATTCTAAGGCAGTGTTCTTTTCCTAAACCAAGTACCTAGAAGTTTCATGGGGCTTTATTAAAGCTATTAAGTAACTGGTATTTGATAGTTGCTCTTGCTCTAACATCACTTCAGAAAAATCTTTTCCAGGTTCAGGTAAGCAATAGGTAGTCTAAAGAGAATGATGCATCTTAGTGTGAATTTGCAAGGAATTCACTTCCTCACTTGTCTGTTCAATAACCCTAAATATTCTTAATAGATGTTTAGAATTCTCATCAGCAAGAGCTTCATACAACCAGAGTCTAAGAGAACATAGTTACCCAGAGTTGTTGATAGGAACGTAATGTTTGAAGAGTTAATTTAAAAAAAAAAAAAAAAAAAGCCATGCAAACTTAAAACATTACAGGAGAAATAGAATAATTCCTGATCTTAATTGCACACCTACTTAAAGGTAATTGATAGTTTCTGATGAGTGATATTGTATATCTGTAACAGCTAGATTTAAAGTTAAATGCTGTTTGAATCTTTGGTTTTTTTATTTTTACTTCCTATTTACTAACCTCTTTCTCATCTTGTGCTTGGGAGTGTAGGGAGGAATCCCTTCAGCTTATTCTAGGTAAAGATGTTGAATTACCCGTTAGTTTGGAAAACTCTAAATGAATATAGTATGTGGCACAGAGGTTGATGAAGAAAATATTTGAAGAGCCTGTTGAAAGGTATTAGGAGTGTTTGTATGTAGCAGCAGTGTGAGATAAGAATTCCTCAAACTTCTAGGCTTCGTGTTCTGCTTTCTTGTAGCTGGTTAATTAGATCTGTAAGTTATTTGACTTTCTATTAAATAATTGTCTTTTGTGTAGTTAGATGCACAATTTTTGGTTGGCTCTGTTAATGTAGAAAACATACCCTTCATACTGAATTTAGATACTTGAATGGCTACTAAGTGTTCTAGACTTAACAATTTTACACATTTGGAACTTTTTTAGATTGTAAACTTATACTGTTAGAGATCGGACTTTTTATCTTTCATGTGTGCCTTTTCAATAAACTTTGCCTGATTGTATCTTCAGTTTTTATGAAATTTCTGGTGCCTAAATTTACTGTTTGGACAGGTGCTTAGATGATGGTACAATTTTTAAAACATGACACTGTGATCTGATTTCTTGATTCTTATGTACTATTTATACCTCTTCTTGCCTGTTTTTTGGATGTGATTTCAGTGGCTCTCTGTATTGTTCTGTATTTCAAAATGTGAGTTACTCCTTCAATTGATAATTACAATGTAAGTGTTTATATTCCTGAAAACTGTTCAGTTGTACTAATTAGATGGATGATTGACTCTCACTTGTGTGGTGAATAATAGGTTTAGAAACTGTGCCAAACACATGCTTGTGAAGAACAATAAATGAGGAGACATCTTTTTGCATCCAATTACTATGATAGAAGAGACTTTAGGATATTTTAATCATAATCTGATTGTTTATCTTGAAACTAAGGCCTTTCCTAAATGAAAGGGTGTGGTTATTTGGATCATAAATAAAAGCTGAGTACTAGAACTAGACCTGAGTCACAGACTGAGAAATAGCTAGAGACCTAAGACCTTTGCAGGCAGCAAACCTACAGAACTTAGTTCTTAGCCATCTATGGACATATGTGAGATTAGGTGTGGCTTTTTTCTTTTCTTTTTTTCTTTTTTTCTTTTTTTCTTTTTTTTTTTTTGCCCTGTGAATCCATGCTTTCCATCAGGTAAGCCCTGGGACACTCAAGAGTAGTTATCTCACTCAAACATACAGATTGGAGTTTACACATACTTTAATGCTCTGTCAGATTGCACAAAACAATAAATTGACAGAATGAAAGGACAGCATGATATGCCCTAAGAGCCTAGCTGTTGGGCTTAGTAGCCTTGGCAGTGTCTGTCTATTTATGTACTGGAATGGAAAATAAAAAGAATGGAATCTGACATAGTCCGTATCTGAAATAAAGAACCTCTGACTTGGGGTAAGCTTTCCCTCAAGTTGCTCTCATCATGCCTTTTTGAATGAATAAAACACTACAGCAACATAATAGCACTATTATAAATGATTTCTTCAGTCAGTGGATTCATAATTACAATTCAACACTGCATTATAATTCTCAAAAGCAGTTACCGTAGTTTAGCAGCAATTTTTAGCTGTGTAGGACACGAACTGAGAAATCACGAGGTGTCCAATGATACAGATAAACCTGCTAACAGAACTTCTGTGGGAGGTAACGGCAGCTGATATACCAGTTAGAAGGTGGCATTTTTACTGTCTCATGTTATTTAAAAAGAGGAAAAAAAAATAGAGAAATAGAGGAGGGAGGCTTGATATCATTATGTAAATAGTCTGAATGAGCTCAAGAAATTACTAGATAATGCCATGACTGTGAACTTGCTTGTTAAGGATGACAGTGTAGAAGAAACCATTGAATTTTAGCATGGTGTGAATAGTGTTAGACTTGTAGTACTGTAGAGGTTATGTAACATTTGTCCATACACTACGAGCCTTTTCATAAACTTCTAAAATGGATATTTAAAGATAATCATGCGAATCTTCCTTACCTAAAAAAGAATACTTTTTTTTTTTTTAAACTATGTAGTGCACAGAAATGCCTTGTTGGAAGTGTAAAAGATGACTTTTGGAGCAAATGTACAGTGCATACATCTTTCTCTACTCTAATAGTCACGTTTGTATTAGATGTATGCTTCCTGCTTAATAGTACAAATAAGACTTGTTAATTGCAAGCTGTCTCTGTAATAATGAATATTGTATATTACTGTTTTCCAGGATAGCCTTTTAGTTTTGCTCTTAACTGTGTATATTCCAGATCACTTTAGATCGCTGTGGTAGTCTAAAGACACAATACTATTTGTATCACTTGAACCTTGTTTTATACACTTGATAGGTGCTTTCTAGGGCCCTTTGGGTGTTGGTCCTCTGGTGTGCAACACAGCTCAAATGAAATTGGAGCAATAACATTTCCCGGAATACAACATGTTGCAACATTGCTTTATACTTCTCGTGCACAAAGCATGAACTTGAATATTGATATGAATTTCAGTATATGAGGTTTTATATTCACATTTTTAGGGAATGGTATTATACAATGCAAGTACTGTGAGTGAATCTGTAAAAACAAACTCAAAATTTTAAAATGCTGTAGTTCCATGACAGACTTGTGTACTTTTTGAAATAAAACTGTTGGAGAAAACAGTAGTCTGTCTTTATTCTAAAGCAGCAGTTATGTATGCCTTCAGCTTTCTTTCTGTAATTAGAAGTGAACTAATAAATATGGCTGTGTATACCACACTGGCAGTAATCGTTTATTGCTTCTTTCCCCCCCATTAATTTCAAAATAAAGGAAAATGAAACTGTTTATAAGTATTTTAAAACCTACAGTTTATATGAGAATTCTTACTGTAGGTGCACTAATGCAGTGGTCAGTTTAAATAAATTCTGAAACAATAAAATGGGAAGGATCTTAGTTTTTGTCCTCTGTTATTTTAGCTAGAACTAAGTATTCCTGAATGTAATAAATTCTTATAAAATTCAAACAAGAATGTTTACACTAAAAATGTTTGGATAAAATGCTTGTTTTTATGCTGTCAACCAAATTTTATTTAAAAAAAAAAAAAAATCAACTGAAGTTGGCCTGGAATATTCTCTACCTCTTAACCTTGCAAACCAACTGATAATTTATCATTTAACTTATGCAAGTTCTCTAGTGTCATCTTGGGCACTTCCATTTAGTCTCAGGACAGAAAGCCTAGCAAGAACAATGTTTGTGTTATTATCATGTTCTGCGTTTACCACTGGAGGCCTAAATTACTTAGATTTAATGTATGCATATCTTCATATGATAATGCATACCTGTGCTGTGCCAGGTACTTGTCATTTCTTAGTGTATGTCTTATATCTATTTAATGTGTATGCAAACAGAAGTTGTTAAATAGTAAGAGTATTACTAAGAGTAGAAGCCTTTTTTTTTTTTTTTTGTATTTCAAATTATGGTATTTGCTTAAATACAAAAGAAAACCTGATAAAAATGAAGATGTATGTTGTTGCTCTTTGTAGAACTTTCTCTACCTTTTTAACTTGTTAACTTCAAGGCTTCGGTTCTTTCACAGGTTGGCAGTTTTCTCTCAAACTTCAGTGCTTCAGCTGCTCCAGTGATTTTACATAGAAACAGATAATTGTGAATCAGAGGACCAGCTGGATATGGGAATTCTAGCAAAACAGTTAGCCCTTCCTTGATAGTCTTGTAAAAGAAGAGAGGACACTTATTAGGTAGTTTCATAAAATTTCTGTGGTTTTTACATATGTAATCAGGCAATGCTTTGGGTAATGTTTTTTATAAGGTCTGTCTTGTTTCTTCACGAAGCTTGGACTTACTGTGAGATTACTATTTCAAACTTCTTTGCAGGTGGAGGGGCTCTGTAGTTACACTGGTAGGTAAGAAATTACTAGATCACTTTAGAAAGCAGTTAATGCAAGCTACTTAGTCTTGCTTTTTTGTCTATGACAATTCTTATCCATAAAATCAAAAGAACAGAACTGCTTCTAAAGAAAATAGCTAATTAAGGAGCAAAAGTGAATTGAATGAATGGGAGAAGCTTGTCTAGAATACTGTCTATCTTTCCAGATCTCAAGATCTTTTAAATTCATAATTCAGTTGATGAATGACTATTCCCAAGTACTCAGTTCTGGGGAAGGGGAAGTTTTGTAAACAGGGATTCTGTAATGAGTTTATATCGCTATAAGTCAGTGCCACCTTCACGTACTGCTGCTTAGAATACTTAAATCCTCAGTTGTCTAGTTGTCCTTGTTGGCCAGGGAACTTGGAGTAAGAAAATTAATAATTAGGTAGCAGAGCTGATAGCTGTATTTTGGGTGGTGGTTCTTTTTGTTTTGTGGATCAGTATAGTCCTTGAACTTTTTTTTTTTTTTTGCTTGTTTTCAGTTGTATTGACTGGATGAAGGATACTTCTGCCATATTATTTAGAAAAAAATGCAGTTTTTTAGCTCGTACCAAAGATCTTGATATGGTGTTAGGGGGAGTGGGAGGTGGGAGGGAAGGGATAGCGTTGCAAACAAGTTGAGTAAGTTGGTTATGTAATTTGATTATGTAACAATTTTAAAACAGCAATATTAGAATAGATGTTAACATCTGAAAGCACATCCTTTTACTTTCAGTAATCTAATTTTTTCTTCAGGGAAAAACCTCTTGAGGCAGTATGTCCACTGGGAAGCTCAGAAAACTGTGTGATGCAATGACAGTTGTCCCATTTCTCAGGGCTGGAAGCTTTGGTTCTGTAAGCGGCAGGCAGGCAGGGTGGAAGTTGAGCTAAGTAGCTGAGGGGTAACAGACTTCTTTCCAGGAGTACTTTTTGATCTCCTTATTTCATATTCCTTGATAATACTTCAATTGCACAGAAGTGTGCAGCAGAGCATCCTTTCTCAGTGTTCAAGGTCTCTGCAGCTGTCAGGAGCAACTTGCAGCATCTTGCTAGTCGTGTGAATGGACAGCGTTTATAAGAAACTACTTGCTGAAGTCAAAACACTTGATCTGTGCCATTCTTATGCATAGGAGATTAAGATTAAAAAAAAAAAAAAAAAAAAGTTTTACTACAGATTTCTACTTACCTGTAGAAAAGTTCAAGTAGGAGAGAAACTGCTACCCTTAAACCAGAAGTAAAGGTAGCTGGAGATAATGCATAAAAATTCCTGAATGGCTTGCAACTTCTGAATGAGATGGCAACTCTGGGGCACAGCTGGTGTTTTGTAGAACTTGTCAAAAAGCTTATGTTTTTGCTGCCAGCACTGTACTGTTTAGCCCAATAAATAGAATGTCCTTTTATGTCACTTCCAATACTTCCAAGAGTAGAAACAATTCATGTAAGCTTGGAGGAGCTGTGAAATACAAAATTAAGCTTGCAGTTAATGTAGTCTAACCTGTTTCTTGTGGCCTTTGAGTACTCTGGGATTTTTCTTGTGTGCCAATAGCTTCAAGTGGACTGTTTGGGGTTGCCCTAATTTTGTCCCTGTATTCTATAATGTGAAATTGCTTAAGAATTGCAATGCCTTGTTTCAGACTTGAGTTTTGGTGAAGGTCACTTCTTTATGGAACTTATTTGAATTTAATTACCTTGTTATTCCTGTGTAAGACAGAAAACTCAACATGTTTGAAGTGCAAAACGTGAAAAATGCTCTGTTCTCCCATGCTTGCTCCAGCTGACTTACAAAAAAAAATATATATATATGTGTGTATATATATATACGTATATATATATGTGTGTGTATATATATATATGTGTATGTATATATATATATATATATATATATATGGCTAAGTATGAGCACTTTGGACCAAAGTAATCCATTTTCTGTTTGAGAATACCGATTGCCCTCTGGTGGCTGACCTGTTAGCTGCCTTTAATCCTTTTGCTGGTGCTAAAAGGCACTGCACAGTTGTACTGATGGCTAAGGAATGCTGTGTTACAGTTATTTTTCTAATTGTTTGTTCAGGAATATAGATTAAGAAAGTGACTGTTGCAATCTGCATCAATTAAGAAACTTTATTTCTCTGTATAAGATCTGACAAAAAGCTGTGAACTGTACAGGTATCATTAAAGGAAATGCGCAGCTGAGATATGAGTATAGGATTTGACAGATATTAACAGTTTTGATGCAAAATACTACTTCTGTTACCTTTACAAAGCCTATTGCTAAGCTGTAAGTACAAATTTGCTACATTCCTTATACTTCAAAAAAAAAATAAAAATTGCTGAAGCCTGATGGACTACTGTGGACCAGAGCTTAGTGATGATCCTTGAAATACCTGTTTTTGCTAAGGCTGAAGTTAAGGTCAACAGCATTGCTTCTTCATTTGCAGGCCTTTCAGGGGAAAAAAAGTTTTTTCAGACCTCTTTAATTACAGCAGTTGAATTTTTTTAAGAGGCAAGACAATGAAAAGTGTGGTTTTTGTAAAATAAAATAAATTAAAAAAAATACAGTTCTGATCATGCTAGGCTTGCCTAATTGGAAGGTATTGAAGTTAAATATTATTACATCTTAAAATTGAAATTGTTGCTGTTTGAAGTTCAGTGGTATTATTTAAATAAGATATACCAATATGATATCTTTTTTTAATACTGGATGATTTGGGTAGGCAGGGCTGAACTTCAGACAACCTTCAAAAATACTTTATGTCTAGATGAAAGAGCTGAAAGCAGTGTTAGAGCCTTTGTGCTGAGCAGCCCTGTTTTCCCCAAATTAGCATAATTTTCTTGCCCTCGGTTATACCTGGGCAAGCTAGGATTTTAATCAGCACTCTGAGAGGGCTATTAACTGACAGCGAAAATTGGGTCATTACATTACACATGTGAATTTTATTCTGACAACATTCTGTGTCTGTGACAGCCATATTAGCAAGCTAACTTGCTGCTGGCTTTATGGTTTGTTCCTGAGGGGAAATTGCTGAACATGCAAGGAGCTATAGGACATCTTTAATGTGTGATGTGGCCAACAGATGTGCACTCACCTGCAGCAGTGACAATAACAAAATAGTTCCAAGGCACGGAAGTAGAGGATTAGAGTTGAAGTCCTGGCTATGTCATTACTTTGCCATGTAATTTGTTTTTCTCATTTTTTGAACACTGGGAACATCTCCTTATTTTTATCAGTTTTCACATCTCAGAATCACTGAATGGCTTGGGTTGGAAAGGATCTTAAAGATTATCTAGTTCCAACCTGCCTGCCAGGAACAGGTTTGCCAGCTATTAGATCCAGCTGCACAGGGCACCCAGAGAATGGAGATAATTCTGTGGACTGCTAGAGACTTTAGAACTAGATTTGTCCATCACGTTGCTTACTTTAAAAAAAAAAAACAAAAACAAAACTAGCCATACATACTTAAACTGACAGACTGAGATTTTCTTTCCTGTTGTTGCTTTATCACAGCTACATGAATAAGTCCTAGCTGCATGCAAAGCTTCATTTGCCAGTCTGCATTTTTCTTTTTTTCTTTTTTAAATAAAGATTTACTTAGATGAGGAGGAGAAGAAAATGAAGACTGAAAGTATCAGGACAGTACAGAAGGGAAAGCGGATTAGGTTGTATTTGTTTGATGTTGCCCTTCCAGCTCTCCTAAGCATTTGATTTTTACCTTCAACTTCTTCTGAACAAACGGGGGATCAAAAACTATCATTCTGTCTAAGCTGGTCTGTGTGTGCCACATAACAGACTTCTGTTTTCACATGCAGGCATGTTAATTGTCTTTAGACTCATTTGTGGAAGGGAGTGAGCAGGACAGACTTGATGCAGAGCCATCATTATGTAAGCCCCGACTTGCATGCCCATTTTATCTTTGAGAATAGATACCAAGCTTTATAAAACATGTGAGAGCTGTTTTTTCAGGGTTTTCCAGGAGAGTGGGATAGGATGAGTTGTGAGGGGAGCAGCTTATTTTTTTTAGAAGGCATGTGTTTATTAACTACCTCTAATTATTAATTATTACTAATGAAATACTAATTATTAGTTACTTCTTTGAGAGCTGTTGATGGCAAAGGTCAGAAATAGGGATGTGTGTTAGCTGTATAGCAAGGACAGAAATACAGACAGTAAAGGGTACTTGTTGATTCAGTGTACAATTCCAATTAATATGTCTCTTAAGAGTATCATTTAATTCTATCAAATACAACTTCAGGCTGATGGCAGTGTTCTTGTTCCCTCAGTACAAGAGTTGAGGACAGACAGATGCATGAAGTTGGAGTGGGATATAAGTTCCAGGAGAAAAAAGTAACATTGCCAGTATCTTCCCAAATGGAGAGCATGGTAGATAAATGATGCTGAAAATTTACTTTCTCACACTGTTGCATGTAGTTACTCATTTAAAAAAAAAATTGAAAACAATTTAGAAACAGTAATCAGAATAAGAGGGTAGAACACTGCAACCAGAATAAGATGGTAGAGCACTGCTTTGAATTATACTTCCGAGCACGGTTTTTGAAGGTATCCATTTTTATTATCGCATGCACCTGGAAGGTTTTACTCAAAGTGTATTTGAAATTGAAATGTGGCAGTTTGTGAGGAAGAGCACAAGATGTTACAGAGATAGCTTGAGTCAGCTTTATAAATACAGATTTGACAGAGGAACAGTGGTGGAGTTGAGGCATGTTTTAAACATCTGCGAGGACTGGGGTGGCAATACAAAAGGTCTTACTAGGTTGAAATGGTGGAGTAAGAAAATGAGATCTTTCTAGTAAATGCAGCAGATGTATACACGTTGAAGAGCTGGTTTGTGTATCGTGTCTTGAAAATGAATATTGTTTACTGTTAAGTATTTTTTATTGAGTTTGGATGTGTCACTGGATATTTTGAAAAAAAAATTTTTTTTGAGTGTTTAGCAGTAAATAAAAGTGTGTGATTCTTTGACGGTTCAAGTTACTGGGATGAAACTGAAGAAACAGTCATCCCAGCAGTCTTATCCAGAAACTTTACAAAATGACTGTAGTGCTGGGAAATTGATGAGAATTTTCAAATAACTTAGTTGAAAATGCTGGAAAATTTGTGATGAATTAAAATTGCATTATTAGCTAGGTGAAGAGTGATCCTATTAGTTGTTGCTGACACTTGACTTGAGTGGACTTGAAGTGTGTTCTTGGCAAACTCAGTCATTTCTTTTCAAGTTAGCTAATAAACACTGTTAGCTTGCTACTCCACTGCACTTGTTTTATGTAGAACAGTGGTATAAATTCTTACCTGAAAGGCCATCATTTGGATCATTATCTGAATCACGCATTTAATTGCTGTATGTTAAATTGCCTGGCCCATTTTTAATTTAGATTAATGATATTCTTTTTTTCTTATAGTCTGACATCGCACACAAGATTGGTGACATAACAGTGGTATAAACATGAAGAAACACACATCATTTTTTGCATGAATTTCAAGTATGGTGAAACCGAAGTTCAAAATGAAGTGCTGGTTTTTTATTTTTTATTTGTTTTGTACTTTTTCTCACTTTAGATCCAAGACTGTAAAACAGGCTGTATTCAGTTTTGTAAGTACCAAATATGTTAAAGAATACTTTTAATGCCAAGTTTACAGACATTTTTCGTGGTGGTTCTGTTTTGAAAAGCGCGCACAATCACTCCGCTCTGCCCCACTTCCATGTCAATTCAGAAACTTGTTGAGTTCACAGAATCAATCCAGGTAGCAGAAATAACAGCCTTAAGTGGTGGGGCAATGAAAAAGATTTTAAACTTTGAGTAGTTTTGTTTATCCCTAGCCTTCTGTCCTGCTGATGCGATAGGAAGTGCATCATCAATTCAATGCTGTAGTGATACTAACGAAGACTTGGAATCTGTGTTTGAAATGCACTGTATTTTAAGACTGTATATATTTTATAATACTTAATAAAATATACTTGAACGTCAAGGCATGCTTCAGCATAATCTGTTAATGCCGATGTTGTAGTAATTCATGTCTGTACAATGTCTCATTCTTCTTCTTCTCAGCTTTTCCCTGCAGGAAACTGGAGGAAAGAAGAGTGCTTTCTTTAAAGAAGCTAATTAGAGTATTTTTTTTCCTTCTGTGATGTGAAACTTTGAGTATAGATTTCGTAATAAGAATCTGCCTAGCCATAGAAGATCACTGTAGACTGATAGTGTGGTTGGGAACTTAATAATTCACTTTCTTCTTTTTTTAAAAAGTTATGACTGAGATGAAAAAGGTGGGAGCCTCTACCCCACTGATGTTTGGGCAGATTTAATAACTGTCCTCTGATAACTGACACAGTCGACGTAAATCAGAGCAAGCTGAAGGACTCTCCAGCACTGAGGAATTAACAACGAGGGTAGACAAGTTTAAACCTGTCTTTGATCATCAACACCTTTCTCTGCTGTGTGGTTGGCTTTTTTTCTTTTTTGGTTGCTGTTTTTATTTTTAATCAGTTATATGCAGTTACTAATTTAAATCTTAATCCGGTGATACCAGCTATGCTTTTCTCTGAAGGTAACTGTATGCTTTATTGGTGAAGCTGCCAGTTATAGCACTGAAAAAGTGTGCTTCTTATCAAATTATTTTTAGTCCTGGTTTTGAGAGGGGCATACCTGCTTCTACAATAATCTCTGAGATGCTTTTGACCAAAAAATCTGTATGATTCTCTTTGTTACTGCACATAAAAAATAAAACATCAGGAAATAAGAATACTCTCGTAAGAAAAAGGGAAGAGTTTTAGAAGTCACAGGCTTGAGTAGCCAATGTTTTTTTAAGTCATTCCAAATCTGATTTAATTTCAGTGTTAGAATTGCAGAAAAAATACTTTGCCTTTTAGAAACACTTGCTTTTGTGCTAAATGTTACATTTCTCATCCTCTCTTTTGACTCCATGCTGCCTAAACTTGTGTGAGCAAATCTGGCAGGTAATTAATCAGGGTAAAATCTGTTGGGATCAGTATGAGAGTTACCTGATTGAGAAGCAACAATTATTTGATGATCCATAAGACAGTTATTTGTAAGTGAAATTTAAGTTTTGTACTACAGTGTCAAGATGAATAGGTATCATCCTCCTCCTCCTTCCCCAGTGAATGCCAATGTTTAAGTGCTTAATTGCTAGTGTTTTAGTAGAGTAGGGAAATGTAGGAATTAGTGTGTGAGGCATTATGTCAATCTAAAAAAAAAAAAAAAAAAAAAAAAAAAGTTTTGTGAAAAGAACTTGGGGAAAATAGGAAAAAATGTCATGCACCGAAGTTTGTCCTTGGAGGAATAAGAGAAAAGAATTAATTTTTGTCCTGAAATTCCTGTTTAAATTAACTTTAATATGCTTGTATTTTTAGTACAGAAAAATAACTGTTTTTGAAGTTAAATGTGTTGCATTTATGTTTTCTTCAAGAAAGCCAGTAACTGCAGAACTACTTTTCCATGCCTCATCCACAGCACAGCTGTTCTTAATCAGCTTTCTGTAGGCCATTGCAGAGTCTTCTGAAAGGTACTGAATGCTAGCTGTTCAGTCCAGAAGTCTGCCCCAGTGAGATGGCCAAGAGTTAATTTATTATCGTGGTGTAAGTTGGGTACAAGCTTGAAAGCCTGTCTGATGTGGCAGGGAGGTTGAAGGTTGAGTCTTACACGCCATCTGCTGTCACATTCATGTTTAGAAGGTACAATAAAAGCTTGCAGATCATGCCTAGATAGACTGTTGTGACCAGCTGGCTGTTTATGAATTATTGTAGATGTCAGTAGACATTTTTAATTGGCTGTGGTGGAAGTTTTCAACCGTTCATCCCTTCTAACACACAGGAATATCTTACATGGAGAAAACACCTGAACTTCTGTGCCAACTGTGTTAAATGAGACCTTGCCAGGGCTTGCTTTTCATACAAAAGTTCAACCAGTGCTTATTTGACAGCTCTGCTCTTTCCACATCCAGAAATCTGTTTTCATGTGTAAGCTAGCTGACCTGGCCAATGGATAAGCCTAAATGTTGCCTACACTCACTACTAGCCTGCATCTTTACTGCAAAATGGAGAAGCTAACTTGCAGTGCTTTTCCACTATCACTGCTTAATTTGTAGGTCTTACCAAATACATATCTTTGGATCAACCTGTATTCTATTTTGTTCAGACCACTTCAGTATAATTCTTTCAGCAGCCTTTCTCTAATTACAGACGTGTGAAAAACAGCACTGTGCTCATTTGTTCTCACACTTCCTGGCCTCCTCTTCGCTGTTAACAAATGTTCCAGTCACAGACATCTATAGGTTTGAGTTTGGAAACTGTGTGTTGCAATCTCAGACCAAAGTTGATTACATGGGTTCAGACTGCCTCCATGTTGTCTGATGTGCTGCCCAGGATTTAGGGTGAGCCAGGTCCTTTACCAGCTGAACTTTCCTGTGGTTCAAGGGCCGATTCCCATTCTAACTTTGCACAGCAGGCACTGTGGCTGCAGCAGGCTCAGAAATGAGCTATGCCAGCACAAGGCAATTTCATATTCCTTCAAGTCTTTCCAGGCCTGAACTAATATCATTGCAATGATTTGCATAAAAATTAGAAAGCCAGACTGTAGCTCTAGCACGTGTTTTAAGTGGCAGAATTCAGCATGCTACAGACTGAATTGGCCCTGCCCTTTTTGCTCCTGGCTCTTCGTTCCTGTCCTTGGGCTACCTCTAATCTTTTGTCAGCATAAGCACTGCTGCAGCTGCTGTGAGCCACATCAGAGATGAGATTTAGTTTAAAATTACTTACATGCTGTGTAGTTTAGTTTTAACTTGAATGTGTTCATCCTTTCAGTTCACAAGGCAACTGCATCAGCATTTGTGCTGATAAAAGGGGAAGGAGGCAATGCAAAAGTGGAAACGAGGATCAAAGAATGAAGGAAAGGCAGGGCAGCTTCTTTCAGTAGCATTGCTAATGGTGCTCTGAGCAGGGAACTGGACTAGAGGAGCTCCAGAGCTGCCTTCCATCTTCAACTGCTCTGAGATTCTATGAAATAAACACCCGTACCCAAACTCTCCTTGAATCAAAGCTGGTGATCACTGGCTGCCATGTATGTTTCAAGGTGCTTGAATGCTGTGGGCACCTCAGTTTATGACATTGATGGCTCCAGGCTCTCTTAGCCTACTTAGAAACCAGTTAGTCTGAATGGGATGCAAAGCTATGCAGTGTCACATGTGCATCCTGTTGGCTGCCACACGAATGAACCAGTATGAGTGTCTCCACAAAAGCAGAGTGTGTTCTCAGGACATCCTGCCCCAGTTGGAGTTGGGAATAAGCATGTTGGCAGCAGCTGTCTCTTTTCTTTTCATACGTAAGGGAGATGGTTGTTGATAATGCTGATGTTGTCTTCAACTATGAGCTTGTGAAAACATACACAGTTATTTTATGTGACTCTAAAGTAGTTCCAAGTCTCTCCCTGAGGCATCTCGTGAAGTAGATTCACAGGGGCCAACCACCGTTAGCTTCAAGGGCGGCTTGGATGGGTCACTGGTGGTGTGATTCTCTTTGCAAACTCTGGGTCTGTTCTTGTTTATATGACATAAAGGGGTGAAATGCAAGTGAAGAGAACAGCTTGCTTCAAACTTTACTCCAGTAACATGTCCAAGGATTGCATGCTTTAATTCATGTACACAAGGCCCAGCTCACTGAATTTTAACATGGATAGCTAAGACTTCAGTGTGGTTAGTTCTAGGTCATTTGTATTCCTCATATAATTGTAATCATCTACAGGAAAATGTAATATCTTAAGAATTGAAGATAATTTATTTTGAATTGTTTGCTTATATAACACAGTTTGCTTTAATGTTGAGGAAGCTACTAGACACGAACAGGAGCCTGAGCTGATACTGAAGATGTCAGAATGCTTACAATGCACTGTATGTACTGTTCTGTATAAGTAATTTCTCAGTTACAAAGTAAATTTCTGTACAGTGATAACTGTAAATAATGCAACTATGAAAGTTTTTCTTGACAGAGAACTAATTATGGAATTACTGCCTTCTGCATTACCACTGCCTTATGCTGCTTTTTACCACCTCAGAGTATTTATTTAAATTGCCATGTGTCTGTCCTCGTGACTGAGGTGTCATTAATGCAACAAGTATGCACTGTCCTTGCAGAAGAATCTGTTCCTTCACACCTGTCTTTCTCAGCTTTGGACCACTTTCTGTGTAGCCCTCTTTTATCAGAAAACAAACACTTCCAGAGGCTCCAATAATCCTACTCTTCATGTTAACAGTAAATCTAATGCTTGGAATGAGCATGGGAATGAAGTGCATGTGACCCTTGCAGAACTCACTGAAGAAAGCTGTATGTGAGTTGCTTAAACTGCAGAATAAAAAACTAACACACTGATGCCTCTCCTATAAAAGAAAAGTTTCAAATCTTAATTTTGATGTATGTATTACAATTTAAATGGGGGTTTTTTACAGAAGATGGAGACTTACTGTACACGTTGGGATAGTGATAGGCCAAGAGGGAATAGCATTAAACTAACAGAGGGGAGATTTAATTTAGCTGTTAGGAGGAAATCCTTTACTCATAGGGTGGTGAGATGCTGGCACAGCTGCCCAGAGAAGCTGTGGTGCCCCATCCCTGGAGGCACTCAAGGCCAGGTTGGATGGAGCCCTGGGCAGCTGAGCTGGTGGGAGCCCTGCCCACAGCAGGAGGTTGGGGCTGGGTGGCCTTTAAAATCCCTCCAATCCAAACCATTCTGTAGTTTTATGTTGGGACTGCTTATAAGAAGCTAGGCTAGTTTCAAATTTAGTGTACAATCTTACTGGGTTTACTGTTAACAAGATGCATTGCCAGCCATTATTACTGCACATGCAGTACAGTTCAGCCTTAATGATCATCATACCTTGAATGACCTGTAATTTTGCCACACCAGAGCTGCAGAGCTGATGTCCTGCTGTTGGTGGTGTGCCCTCTGGGGCAGTTTTCATCCCAGCAGTCAGGGTAGAGTGGCTTGAGATCCCTTGGATAGGGAAAATTGTATTCAAATGGCTGCCTATTTTTCTCTGCCCCTCCTTTAAGTCAAAATGTTTGAGCCAGTTCCTAGCCCTCAGTCTTTTGCCCTGGGATACGTGCTGCACAAAGTTGCTGTTACTTTCTTAGGGCATCGCAGGTGTCTTACTTATTGCTCTTTTTTTTATTTTTTAGTTCCTCAGCTTTTCTTAAAATAAAAGGAGTCTCTTCTCACCCCTCAGGCTTGGTATTTCAGTGACCAGTAATTAACCATCAGAGAGCTGTTAATAGTTCCACGAAATCTCCTTTGCATTCAGTGGAATAAAGTATTAACAGAATCTTAGGATACCCTTAGTTGGAAGGGACTCATAAGGATCATAGAGTTCAACTCCTGGCTCCACACAGGATCATGCAAAAATCAGACCAGATGTCTGAGAGCGTTGTCCAAACAATCCTTGAATTCTGTGAGGCCTGGGGCCATGACCACCTCCCTGAGGAGTCTGTTCCAGTGTTCAACCACTGCCTGGTCAAGAACCTTTTCCTGACATCCAACCTGAGGATGGTTTAAATCAGCTTGGATTAGCCTTTCTTTGGGGAAATTTGGTGTGTGCGGATAAATTCTATTACACCAGCAGAACTATCTGGCAACACAAATGCTTTTTCACCCAGATCCATAGAGGAGATATTGTCGGGAAGCACCTCTACAGAGCAAAGATGCAGCGAGCAACAGGTCCAACGTTATATCACAATATCAGTTCTAATGACTTGTGCAGAAGTGCTTGTGAAGCAACTGTTGGCCTAGTTTCTATGGTAGTAAGCAATGTAAATCTATATTTGTAGTATCAAGAACCTTTGTACACAGCTAATAACAAGAAGTTGTAATAATTTATTCTTAACAGTTTTGAGACTTACAAAAAAAATACAGTTTTGTAATTTTTTTGTTTAAGATTCTGTTGGTTCATCTGATGATGATGTGCTGTGCTGTCTTTTCGTTAGCACTGTGCACATACCCTGAGAGATCTCAGCCTCCTTCCATCTCACGGATCTGGACCTTTCTGGAGATGCCAGCCAAGTCTGGGCTGCAGTGGGCAGAGTGTAGGGCTCCTGTATGATGTGATGGGGCTGGAGGAGCCACAGGGCTTGGTGCCCTGCTGGGTGGATTGCCTGGTCTCTGAGTGCTCTGTACTGGCATCTGGCCTCTCTGTCATGAAAATTCAGAAGAAGAGTTTGCTCTTAGTAGCAGGGAGGTGGCTCATGCAACATGGACTGCTAAGAATGGAGGTTTCTAGAGCCTCTTTCCCTTGCTCTTAGGACTAGCTCTCCCAATCTCTTTAGTTGCAGAGTAAGACCAACTGTTATTTGACCTAAAATAATGCCATTACTGTTCATAAAAAGCAGTATACATGGGTAAATCATTGTCCTATTGTATTACACTAAAGAGCCAGATTTGGGCATGTCAGTGGATTGCCTGAAGCAAGGAAATGTATGGACGAACTTAAACGCTATTATTGTTCACTGATATTGGCGGTGGCTTCTCTTCCTTTGTGTGTTCTGAATGTATTTGCTTGGCATTGCGCTGTCATGCAGAAGAAGGAGGATTAAATTTGTCCTGCTGTGCGATGACTCATGTATGGAGAATGTGCAGATTCGGAAAGAGAGATTGCAAGAGTGAGCCACTCAGGAGGGGCTGTTTGTAGGAATTAATAATAACCTGATAGCTGAGCAGGTAAAAGTGGATTTAGGAGAAGGAATTAAAATGAAGAAAATCTATTCAAACCACCACTGTTGCTTCTCTGTCCATTTCCACTAAAGCCACTTCATCATTCTTTTCAAAAATATATTTTGTAGATATACAGTTTACTCTTTGATTTTAGGTCATGTGTACATATTTATACATGTTTACATTAGATGTTATTACGTATGTATGTGTACATATCTAAAACAAATGTGCATCACCCTGAGGTGATTTTCCAGCTTTGGTGTATGATTTTGCTTTAGTGCAATGTATAACCTTACATAATATTAGAATAGGAGTGGATATTTAAAGTTAGTATAACATCAACTAGATGTTGTATCTAAAAATACTTAACATTTTTATTTTGCTAGTACTTAGCCAAGTAGGAGCTTCTGCATGTGGATATTATTCATGCATTCTCAGAGACGTTAATATAACCCTGGAACTGGCATGAATTCAATCCAGTATTGAGCACTGTAGGAAATGCATTTTATGTTAGTTCCTTGTTATGTCGTCTTAAAGCACAGTGGAAATTCATAGGATATAACAAGCTTTGCATTTGGGTATGGCTGATTTTCTTTCTGTTTAACTAATTTATTCTGAAGTTGAAAGGGAATATCGAGTCTAACATCAAGGCTTTCCCAGTAGAAAGCTTTCTCCAAAAGATTCTCATTTGGATACATGTGCCTCATTTCCAAGTGGGATGTTATATTAATTTTAAACAGACACAATCAGAAAATCTGCATTTGAACTCTCTTGTTGAGAAAGAAATTAAAAAATGGGGGGAAAAAATGGCAGTAAATAAGCAGAAAGCTGGAAACGATTGTTCTGATTTCAGCTCTCATCTTCATCACCCACTCGTGACAACATTGTTCTGGTGTACAAGCCCTGAAATGTTAGATTTACAGAGCAGAACCATAAATAAGACTGCCATTGTCTTCAGCTTGTCGGTTTGACTCCTGCCTAAGGATAACAGACCAGTGCTAATGCTGCTGAAAGACTGCTTGGAAACCTTCAGGAAGTTCTTCTGCCTCTTGGTTCAGTGCCCACTGGCCTGGTAGCCATGTCAGAGAGGCATCTGCAGATCCTTTGGTGTGTCCACTGTTTGCTGTTCTGGATCAAGAATCTGAGTGGAGAAGGCCATGAGATGGGAGATGCAATACATTAGTATGAAATTAGTTTTTAAGTAACTTGTCAAGACTGAAGTTATGTGACCTTAGGAGTAAATATTAGTTCTAAGAAAAGAGTATGTTTACTCTAACAGTATGTTTACTCTAAGAAAATGGCAGCCTTTCATCTTAACCAGCATTATCGGAGCCTCTGTGGCCTTCTTTTCCCTTTCTGCACTCCTCTGGTTTTCCTGGCCTTATTCCTGGAAAGCAGCTACCTCTGTATGACAGTCACCTGTCCCACCCTCTTTCTGCATTGCCTCTTGTATTGTGGCCTTTAGCTTTCATTAGTGAAGAACAAATAAAGTAAATAGCCACTTAAATTCTTGATAATATGTACCCATTATACATGCCCATAGAAGCTTCACAACATGTGTGACACTGACATCTAATGAGCATACTTCTGTCAGTGCTGAGAGCATTTTAAATAGGAGCAGTCAGTGGGGAATTTGATCAGCTCCCCCCCAAAAATGTGTAATACCAAAAGGAATGTATAGCTAAAATCCACGTCATCCCCATCACCTTCATTACTGCCAGCTACTGTGCTGTAGTTACCTAAGCCTCCTGAACTATTCCTGTTTCTCCTGCTGGCTACTTCCCCTTTCTCCTCTTTATGTTCCTGTTTCTGTCCCTTTTTAAAATTTCCCTTGTGAATTAACTGTCGTTATTGGAGTCATGCCATTGAGTATGCCATAAGTTATGGTTGCTTCTAACAAAGCTCCGCACCTATAAGCCCATCAAAGAATCTTTTATGTAGCAAGTACCAATTTCATTTCTTTTTTATGTCTCTTGAGTAACAAGGCAAGCCAAATCCAAACGCTGTTTCTCAGGCAACAAGATATAGTTGAGAATGAGAGCTGCACCTTCATTAAGAGCAATGCAAAGTGTGTAGTGTGGAAATTTATGTTGATCAGATTCTGAGACCTAGCCTCAGTACAATATGAAAACATCAGTTTTTTTCTATTTCACTGCAGCAAAGCTTGCAACAGGGAGTTTGTTTGCATTTTTTGCAGTTTTTAAGTATGCATATTTTGCTCCAAAAGTAAGGCCTTCTATTTATTTCCATGATAACTATGATAGATGATAACTTTGACAGATACAAAGAGCACAATAACACTATGTGACAAAACAAATTTTAAGCTACAGTACTCTATTTTTCAGCATAGTCACTATCATTAGCTGCTTTATGCAGATGAGCTGCTTGAAACAGTCTTCATTACATGGAATATCAGTTGTTCATGGCCATCTGGAACGTGGCTTGTCCTCCACGTCACTGTCACCACTTCTGAAAAGCACCAACCACCACCTCACTGTGATCACGTCCTATGGTTGGTCTCTAGAAGCGTTCAGCAAGTGTCAATGAATGTCAATGGGTTTTTTCCACATGGAGGAATTCAGTGACCTTTCTTTGCTTCACATGCACTTTTGCATCAGATGCCATTTTGTCAGACTGCCCCTCTGCTGCCACTTCTCACATAGCAACAAATTGGAATGGAATATTGGTGGGATAGTTCAACCTCTGCTACCATACCACCAACATCTGCTTCTGGCATTATGATCTAACATAATAAAATAGGAGGCATTACTTTCAAAGCAGCCCTCATATTTGAAACACATAGTTAAACTATAACAATGCTGCTCTATAGAAGTTTCTGCAGTGAATTTCCATTGACTCTACAATGTATTTTTGGCAGACACTGAAGACATTTACGTGGCTAATTAATAGCAACTTGCCAATATTCATTTCTACTGGGTTTATCAGTCAGCCTTTTAAGAAATGTAAAATCACAGAATTGTTTGAGTTGGAAGTGTTAGGGTTAGGGTTTAAGCTGAAAGGGGCCCTTAAAGGCCATCTAGTCCAATTCCCCTGCAATGAACAGGGACACCTACAGTTACATCAGATTGCCCAGAGCCCCATCCAGCCTGATCTTGGGTGTGTCCAGGGACAGGGCACTCACCACCTCTCTGGGCAACCTGTGCCAGTGCCTCATTACTCTTATGTAAAAAACTTTATCCTTATATCCAATCTATGTCTCCCCTCTTTTAGTTTGAAACCATTTCCCTTTGTTCTGTCACCACAGACCCTGCTAAAGAGTGTGTGTCCCCTTCTTTCTTATAGCACTCCTTTAATATTTAAAGGCCACTATGAGGTCTCCCCAGAGGTGTTCCATCCCTTGGATCATTTTTGTGGCCTTTTGCTTAATACACTTCAACAAGTCTGTGTCTCTCCTGTACTGTGGAATCCACATCTGGACACAGTACTCCAGGTGAGTCGTATGTCAAGCTTCATAAAATTAGCCTCAAGCTAATTAATAATGTCAGTGTTCTTTAAGTGACTGTTGTTTTTACTGTACATCACCCAAAAATTCAAGTGGAGACCAGCAATCTGCATATTTCAGTGTCATAGCAATGGAGTGCGAATGATCTGAAATCTGGAATTACGCTTGCCCTTCTACCTATCTTTCTGTGCCCTGCTCTCAGTTTGTAATCCTAATTTAGTTTATGGACTTAATTATTGTTAGCTTAGTCTCTGTAACTGAAGTGAAACAAACAAACAAATGCATGCTTCGAGTTTCCTCGTTGTGGTTAATTTTTTTAATATATTTTCCTAATTATGAATTTTTAAAATATATTTTCCTAATTATGAAATGGCAAATGAATGCAATGAATGCAAATATGAAAAAACACTGGATTCTACAGTCTGATATTTGGAATTTTGTATTTGATAGCAGGGTTGAACTGTTAGAATTATTCAATGAAAGAGCAATTTATGCGGGAATATTTAACTAAAATATGAAACCAGTATAAGAAGTCAATAAATAAATAAAATCACATTTTATATACAAAAACCACACATATATTCATATTTAATGTATGATGTAAAGAACAGGAATTTAGTCAAAGAGAAGCATAGAAATGCTCTTCTTTTAATATTAATTTGATGAACTCGTTAAACGTGCTTCTTCTTACCACTAGCAAGTAATTGTGCAGTTGCTATACTTAGGATAGAGACAAGTGTAAACATTTTGACCCAGACTGGCCTCACTGGGTTAAACACTACAGGCAATCAGTCAGAAAACAGTCCCGCCACATAGATCTTATAGTCTAAATAGTAACAACAGCCAAATGCTGGCAGATCAAGGGGCAGGCAGATCATTATCTTTTCTTGGGGAACTGAGCCGGAGATCAGTTAAGTGAGATACCATAGATCAAAAAGGAGCACTGTAAGAGAAAGATAACCCAACCCAGGTTACTGGCATCAAAGTCCAGTGCATTCACCAGATCAGCATTCTTCCAACAACTACAGCCATGTGAGTGGAAAAAGAGAAAGCACACCCAGTCATTAGTTGAGGTGATGGACAAAATTGTCAGTCAGTAAGTAAAAAAAGGAAGCTGGAAACTGGAGAAAAGGATTATAGAAAAGCTAAAAGCAAAGCTTTTAACCTGTGAACTTTCCCTTTGTGTCTATTTGGGGTATGACTGCCAAAATGGGATGTTTACTGTAGGATTGTTTCAAGCAGGAGGCCAGAAATGTGCACGGATCTTTTTTTTTTTTTTTTTAAATTGAATTTCATCAGCTGTTGAAAAATCTGTGCTGCCCATCCATTTCTGGAGGTTGGAGCATGTGTATGCTCCTTTTTGATCTGTGGTATCTCACTTAACTGATCTCCGACTCAGTTCCCCAATCTGTCCCTTTGGAATTATTTGCAGCAGCAGACATTCCCAGTGCAAATCAGAGTGCAAATCAGATGGTGAATCAGTGATCTCAAAAGAGGATTACTTTGGATTAGCTGTCCGGTGAAGCAGGCACTTTGTGTAATACACCAGACAGCTCCAACGTGAGCCAACTCATGCTTTTTTTTTTTTTTTTAAATATATTTTATTAAATGGATTTTCATATGCTAATTAACATTATTTTGACAGTGTGTCTAGAAGACAGATTATGTGTCACACTCCATTAAGCAACAGAAAATTTATCGCCAGAATTTCAGGAGAAGAATCGTAATAGGAAACAGCCTAAGCTGCATTTTGGCTGGCAGCAGTCACACAGAGGTTTAGACATCTCTTTGAAAGTTCTGCCTTTGATTGTCCATTGCAATTTGATGTGTGAGACCAGTCTCTGACCGGACTTCAGTCCCTGGGCCTCTGCTTGCTTAAATCATTTATATTTTAGTGTTGCTTGAATCTTCCTCCTTATCATTTTACTGACAACATGTGCCATTAAATTAATGTGTCTTTCAACTTCACACGGATGTTGTGACGTAAGTGACATGGTTCTTCGAAACGCCATTCACTCATGTACAAACTGTAATTTCCTGTTTGTGCCTGTAGCTGTGAGGCCATGAGGACTACAAAGATGGGGAAGGGTCGGGAGGGGAAGCAGTTCAGGGAGTGGCTGAAGTCCCTTGGCTGGTTCAACGCAGAGCAGAGGAACTGAGGGGAGGCCTGGTGGTGGCTGCAGCTCCTCACAAGGAGCAGAGAGGCAGCGCTGAGCTCTGCTCTGTGTGACAGCGACAGGGCCCGAGGGAACGGCATGGAGCTGCGTCAGGGGAGGGGTGGGTTGGGAGTTAGAAAAAGGTTCTTCACCTGAAGATGCCTCCCACATCAGTTGCCTCTAACAGCAAAAAATTGACATGACTGATCTTTGTTCTGGCTGTTGACAGACAGATATAAAAGCATTACTCACTGCATTTCCCATCTCACAAAGTTGGCTTGCTTGATTAAGAGGAACTGTAAACAGGTGGGAAGAGTAATGAAGAATGTGCTTGGACATCGTGTACCAAAAGCAGGGAAATCTGTACTTGTTCCATATATGAAATGATACCTATTTTGGCATACAAGGAAGGCCAGTGTCTGCAGTGTCTGCAGTGTCTGCAGTGTTGAATTCTGTGGACAGTATGAAATCCCGAGGGAACAAAAGCAGTGGTGAGGGAAATAAACAAGCACTCAAGGTCTAGATCCAGGCAGCTTTACATTAAGGCAAGTCCAGATTCAGCAGCACTATTGTCTCCTGGGTTTAGACTGTAACACCTCCAGCCTACAGTCTTGACTGCATCTCCACCCCATACACGCTCAAGAGAGCTGCAAACAAGCTGAAACTTTGGGATGCACCAAAGAAAATTTATATCATTTCTCATGTGCTCAGGCACTCTTGATTCTTGCTCCTTGTTCAAGATAAATTTGAATAAGTTGTTTCTCATTCAGTACCAAACTCAGCATACTGTCAGAGGTTTCCTACAGCGGATCATCAGCTTACTCTCTTCTTTGGACTCTATGGCAAGCTAAAAGTAAGCAAGAAGTCAAGAAGCTTCTTCTGAAATAGGCAAAAAGGATTTTTCCTGGTGCATACTGTCCTTAGGTGAGACACCAGTTTCAGCAATGAACAAAGAACTATGAAGAGTGACAGGGAGACTTACACCTCTAAACTGCTGAGATGGAATGAGGTCAAGATTGGCAAAATGCATTAAATCAGCAGGAGAAATCCTCTTTAAAGTAAGACATTACTGGCAACATTGTATGTTCATCTTACCCTTCCTGTTCAAAGCCTTCACTGGAAGCCTCTATCCACTGAGGCTGTGACAAGGATGTTCAGGTATATTTTCAGTGTAGACAGTATAAACACATATTGTTTTTTTATGTACATTTATAATACAACTCTCTATGTCATCGTTTACCTACAGTGTGCTTCTGTCAGAACATATCCGTGATCTTTTGTCATGAAGCAAACATCAGCATCTGTCCTTTTTAATGTAATAAACACTCCTTCAAAGACAAAAACATGAGCTCACAAGAACTGATATAAGGATTATGACATAGGACTGGAGGTCCTTGTTTATTGTAAATCTAGGTATATTTGGAATGTATTGTTAGTAAACGTTGATGACAGACTTTAAAAGAAAAATAAATACCACTTAACATGTTTACTCTTAAGGCAGACTGTTAACATGTGGATGTCTCCATGACAGAGAAAGAGATGACACCAGACTTGAATAAAATATATTTTCCTGTTTTATAATTCTTCCAATATGTGGCAAGGTGCTGAAGGCACCCGAAAGTAGCACATGTACTCATTTATTAATATGACAATAGTAAATTGATTTATTGATGAAATCCTCCTGTACCTGCAAACGCTTACAAGAAGTCTGGGTACCTACTTAAGTGAATGTTTAATTTGTACTTAGGAAGAATTTTACAGAAGTCTTATGCCTGAAGTTCCACATATCATTTTCCCAAGCATACAGAAAAAAAATCATATACATATGTATGTTGCTGTACTTAAGTCACAGATGTATGGCAGTCTGCTAGCAGTTAGATATGCTTTTGAGCATTACCCAAATATATTTGAGTCCTGCTTTCATGGATGCCTACACCGAAGGTATAATGAGCCAGTGAAATGAGAAAGCAATTCTGTAAAATCCGTTGTTCATATAATATGATCTTAGAATATCCTTTTTTTGGAATGAATCTACAAGGATCATCGAGTCCAGTTCCTGTCTCTACACAGCACTGCCTAAAAACTAAATCATATTTCTGAGTGCTGTCCAAACGCTCCTTGCACTCCAGCAGCTTGAGGTTCGGGGAGCCTGTTTCACGCCCACTGCCCTCTGGTGAAGAGCCTTTTCCTAACACGCAACCTGGCCCTCCCTTGACATAGCTCTATGCCATTCCCTTGGGCACTGTTGCTGCCACCAGAAAGCAAAGATCATCTTTCTTGTTCAAATTCATGCTGTTTGTGATTGCCCAATGTTCTCATTTGTTAAAATCTCTCTGCAAGGCCTCTCTACCCTTGAGAGAGTCAACAACTCCTCCCGATTTACTGTTATCCTCACTGCATCCGGTTACCATCTTGGGATCAAAGCTCTTCTTTACAGATAGAGTACTTGATCCTGTAGAGAGAGGTGTGATTTAAACAGCTTAGAGAACACCACTGATTTTGTTAGATTGCTTTCTAAATTTCTAATTTATCAAATAAAAGTATTGGAACCAAATCAAAGAAAAGAGAGTTTGGTCATCTCCCATTTATGTCAACTGCAAAGTATGCTTAGTGTTTTTTTTTCCAGTTGGACCCTAGAGCAGCCTGTGAGAGACTACTGACTTGGCAAAGCTTTGCCTGTGCACACAGCTACTTCCTTGCAGAAGCCGTGCTATTGAAGTCATGGAGCATTTGCAATAAATAAATAAATAAATAAATGGTGACAAACTGGGAAGAGATTGCTATTTTCTTCTGTTAACATTGCTTGAGAAACTGTTTTCCACTCCCATCTGGAGAACTAGTGGTACACCAGCGAGTCCAGAAGGGAGTGATTCAGGGGACCACACAGAAAAGGAGAAACAAGGTCTGGACAAGGAATGATCTCCTTCAGATAGAGTTTTATTTGTTCCTTGACTCAAGAGACAACACTTGTGCTCTGTGCAGGACCAGTAACAAAGGCAGGTTAACAATGCCTGCTCTAGCTGCTGCACCAGTTGGGCCTTGGGCACCACGTGGAGATGTCACTGTGGTGACATGTGGGCACCATGGTGACATTTGAGCTTCTCCCACAACAGTGCAATTTCACTTGCTGACTGGCAGGACAAAGAGTGGTTTCTCACAGAAAGGACTGAGACTGCAAACTTGGTCAGACTGAGACAGGAGACCCTGAAAATCAGCCATCTGCAGCAGGAACCTCTTCTGTTTTGGATCCAGAGGAACTGGCTGAGTTCTCAGGCTGCCCTTCTGGTTGTCCTCAAGATCAAGGAACAGCTTGGGATGCTGCTCTAGCATCAATAATGGGAGAAAAGGATTCACAGACATTTATTGATGAGCAGGAAACCAGAAGTTTGTCTCGTATTTCTTTGGAGCAGAATGCTGGCAAAGCCAGTACCTTTGCAGCCTGCAGCTTTCCAGAGAAACTCTGGGTACTGGTTGAGAGTTACTTATGACCATTGGTGGGGTCACAGTGGAAGGTGTGTTATATTTGATGAAGAACTGTTTCACGTGGAAGTACTGGAATAGAAAGGGCCTTTGAGAGTTTTGTTTGTTTGTTTGTTTGTTTGTTTACATAAAGTGTGAAAAACTGAATTTAACAACTGAATATGTATAGATTCACCAAAATACAGTGTGACTTGAAAAGATCTCCTTCATTTCCTGAGTTTCAGGAGAGGAAGAGGCATTTGCTGCTCACAGGAAGGTACATCAGTTGCTCCACTCATGAACCAACTTTCACAGTATTCTGTTGGGAGAGATGAAGGGTCCAATAAAATAGGCATCGGTAGTAGGGGAGACGAGGATGACAGTAAATGTTCTTATCTGCTTGTAGATATTTTATCAGGAGCATCATTGAGAAGTAGAAGTGTGGATAATATATATTTGGGCTTTATTCAATGAGTTAGCATCCATGATACAGACAGATAAATAAACCAGGATATAATGAGCATTTATTTCAGTATATTTACAAGATATCTTGCTGTGCAAGAGCTGAATTCTGTTGTGGTTTTTTGTGTTTTTTGTTTTTTTTCCAAATGTGGAATACAGCTAAGGAGTATAATGTTACCCATATGTTAACTATACATGGAAGGCGAAAGGTTGTGGTATCTGTATTTCCTTTTTATTTATTTGTTAAATATTACATTGCTCAGCTCCCAGACAGCAAAAACACAACCACGTTTATTGTGTTACAGAACTGTATCATCATAATTTATCCTATCACTAGTTACACAGGTGAAAAAAAATATATCTTTGATAGGATGTGAGATAATGGCCTCAAGTTGTACCAGGAGATGTTCTGTTTGGATATTGAGAAAAATTTCTTCTTGGAAAGAGTGCTGAGACACTGGCACAGGCTGCCCAGGGATGTGGTGCAGTCACTGTCCTTGGAGGGGTTCAAGAGCTGTGTAGATGTGGCACTGAGGGACGTGGTCAGTGGGTTGATGTGATGGGTTGATGATTGGACTGGATGACAGTGGTCTTTTTCAACCTTAATGATTCTGTGATTCTATGATCAGAACTGCATCAGAAAGTCCTAGGCAGCCTAAGCTGCAGGTTTAAACTGACCAAAAGACCTTTTAATGCCTGTGTTTGTCTTTAGCAATTAAAAGCCTTAGTTCCTGTACCTGTCTTTCATTCCCGAACTGCAACTAACTCTTCTTTGCACTTTTCATTTACTCTTCTACTATAATCCATACTTCAGGAGTAATTACCCACTGGATCTGCTGACACTACCTCACAGATGGTGCTAGGCAGCCCCACACTGCTCAGCATGCACCTGCAGTTCCTATGGAGCAGCCCAGCACCACTCAACGTACACCTCCAGCTCTTGCAGGGCAGATGCAGGTGATGGGCCAGCACCATAGCATAGGACCCACTGCAGACAGCAGGAACAGCAGCACCTGGTTACAGCTTCCCGAGACAATCATTATTAAACATAAATCTTCTGGTGAGGTAAACTGAACTCAGAAATCACAGCCAATTATACAAGATCAATATCTCTGTCTCTCTTCTTTCTGAGGTTTTTAACTTACTTATAGGTATGTTTCCACGTTGGAAGTGGCAAATTAATTTAGAGTGATAGCTGCTTGGCAGCTGAGGATAGGCATAAAAATTGGATTGGAGAGTAAGCCCATTTTCTGCCCCAAGCCTCCTTCTGTGGCTGAAAATGTGTCTAGCTGGTATTATACTGTAGTAAGAAACTGTACCCGGAAAAAAACAAGTAAATCAGCTGTTTACTGAAAGCCCAAACGTCTTTGGACTTAATGATAAATATGAAGCAGTTATATATGTCAATATATAAGGAGTTTTCAGACTTCACTGCTTTAAATCTGCTTCCCAATTCAATATTTATATGTGATCATATCTAAAGCATATGTAGTGCTATTCAAACAGGCTAGTGTCATGGTTTCTTTCCTCTAGTGCTGTCACTGGAGTGTTCTGGGGTTAGTAACAGAGTTGCTAGGCTGCTTGAGACGCAGAGGGAAATGGGATGAAAAGAAAAATGTAATTACTAAAACCTGCCACCAGAGAGAGCTTTTGTCTTTCTAGAGCTAATAGGAAGACTGCAGAAAGCAGTGCTTCATCTCTGCTGCTATAATGGAAATTTTTATAAGCATTAAATTATTCATCTTAAAGTATCAGGAGGAGAATAATGAATCAAAATTGACAGCACCAGTAGGAAGCATAAACGCTCTGTGTGTGTGCGTATACATGAATACAAATCATTTTAATTGCACGCTTTACCCTTTGATAACTGTCAGGACAGCACAGAAAATAAAACAAATGTAAACCGGGGACAAGCTGGTACTAACTGAATTACCCGTATCTATACAGGTATTAATCTGATACTGGTTCCCTTGATTTTAACTCAATCTACTATTGTGGCCAAGAGAGAGAAGGTTGCAGAAGGCTGGCACCCAGAATTTAACTGAGTGGAGAGCTAAGCTGCACAGCGCTTGTAAGATTCTGCACCAATGGAGGTGATCCACTGTTGTTGTCATCATTGCTGAAACACACCACCCACCACCTCACTGTGCTCACAGCCACTGATTGGTCTCTGTTGGTGTTCAGGAAGTGTCAATGCATGTCAGTGGGTGTAATTGTTTTACACATGGAGGAATTCATTTCCACACCATTGCTTCCTATACACTTCCATGTCAGATGCCATTCTGTCAGACTGCCCCTCTGCTGCCATCTGTCACATAGCAACAAAACATAACAGAATATTGGTAGGAAGGTTGAGCCTCTACTGCTGTACTACCAACATCTGCACCTAAAGTGTCAGACAAAATAGGAGGAATTACTTTTGGAACAGCCCTCATGCTGTGGCTGATGTCTCATATTACTCATGGCACAGACATCAACATTGGCTTAGGAAGAACAGCAGGTGAGGTAGAGCTCTGGGATGTGTCACAACAGGTTTTCAGGATTCCTAGCATCTTTCTTGGGTGTGCTGCATTGCAAATAGGATACTGGTCAAAATGAACCTTTGTTGTTGCCCAGCAGCTTCATCAATTTTGTATTATCCTACAAAGTATCCCATTTTTCACCTTTCTTACCTCCACTGTCCATTCTTCACTCTTATTGTAAAAGAGTATTTGCACTTTTGAAGGTGAATGATAACAAGTTTAAGTGATTCTTCTGAGATCTATGCAGAAATCAATGGAAACCTCCAACAAAGCAATGTTCTTATTCTAACAGGAACATTTTTCATGTTCAGTTCTTTTGCTTAATGCCCTCGCTTGCCCTTCCAACATGAAAACTTCTTGGACTGCACAGGAATATACACACTCAGTTCTGTAAGAAATGTTTCTCACTGCAGGTAGAATAACTACAGCTGTTCCTGTTCTCTTCCAAGAATTGTTTTGTTCTAGGAATGCCGGATCTCAACATTCCTTGCTATCCTTTAAATGTTCTTCATAGTAAATATCAAATGTACTCCACATCCTGTTTTGTTTTGTTTTGTGTAGAATCAAAGCACATCAAATCAAATAGCCACTGAAGGAATCTATATCCTCTTAGGGGGCCAAACAGATGGCAAAAGTCCACGTGATCTGACCACACATACATGTACCCAAGAAACCCCTGAAGAAAAGAGTGTATGACAAGAGATGAATAATTCCAGTTGTATCAAGCCAACTTAATTATAGGTTGCCTTTAATGCTGTGTTCTGGGATTTTTGTGTGTGTGTGACTAATGAAATTAATTAGCAATGACACTGACATCCAACATTTTTTGTAAAGTCCTGGAAAACTCAGCTATTAATTTTAGTGTGGGATTCATAAACAAACTACAGAGTCTCCTCCTCATAATAGGTGACTGTGCTAAAGTATCCTATTAATGAATCAGGTTCCAGTTTGTTTTACTTACCTGAAAAAACATCATGACTAGTACGTACTAATTTATTTTCAAAAAATTATTTTAACAGAAATGTAACCTTGGCTTTCCTAAAGGTATTTCGCCCTAATTTTGACACCAAAGTGAGCTCTTAATTCATGAGGGTTGTGTTGGCTGCTTGCTGTGACACAAATGGTGCTCAAGCCCCTGATATTGGTTGGGTCAGACATGCGGCTGCACCATTGGATTGACCAGACATGTCAGAGATGCTGATCATATCAAAATCCCATCAATGTCAAGTGAGATTTTAGAGTTGTTATAATTCAAGACCGTGCTTTAGAGAAAAGGTGAAAAGTTGTCTTAAGTAACAGAGGATTTGACACTGCAAGATGTTGAACGCCTTTGATAACATGTGAAATTCTCCCTTAAGAAATTTTAATCACTCAGAATTAAGGACAATTAGAGAAAACTTTATTGCTGTCATCAGTCCGTCTCCACATAGTCCCACAGTCTTTCTGATAATTTCACAAAGGGCTCAGTGTATGAGCAAAAAAGTCTTCCTTCTCTCCGGGCACAAAGTGAGGAAAAACCTGCCCTGGACATCCCTCACCTGGACATTCCCCAGCCTGTGTACCTGTCAACAACCAGCTGTGCTCCAGGACCTGGGTACAACATGGGTGTGAAGGTGCTGAGGCCTCTTGAGGCCACCAGGTTCTTTAGCTGTGATGTCAGGATGCAACACAAAACATTTCAAAAGCTCAGCAGACTGTCTGGCTGTTTCTGTGAATGCTTTTGCACAAATTCACAAATTTGCAAAAGTTGTGAGCTTTTGCAGCTGCTCTACAACCTCTTGCTGTACTGTGAGGGGAAGGTATGACACTGCTGAAGAGCACTGCCCAAGGCACGTCCGCTCCCTTTGCCCAGCGCTGCACAGTCCCAGCCCACCCACACCACGCTGCCCTTTGAAGTAGTATCGACTCAATTCTTTGTCAGACCGCACTGTGAATCAGCTCCAAGAACTGTATGGCTTGGTAAACAACCCAGCAAAACACACTGCTGCAGACAGCCATGCCTACCTATCAGTGAGAAGATCAGGTGCTCCTGTGCTGTGGGCAGCAAGGATGCTTGGCCTAGGAAAAAAAACAGTTCTGGTGTGATTCTCGATTCTGGTCTGATCTCAATTGCAGATTCTCAGTTTGACAGGAGAGTGAGATCTCAGTGGGTTGACGTCCTTGCAATCTGAGGGTTTCAGGACCTGGCTGAGAAAGCATCCTGTGCTCAGCAGTAGAAAAGAAAAGCCCTGGAAAACACAGTCTCCAGTTCTCAGGATGTCTTTTCAATTACACTCCTGCTCCTGGTGTGTTTGATCTGTCTTGATAGATTTCAACACTTCTGCCTGCCAATGGCTTCACCATCATTGCCCGCTGTACCTTTGCAGAGTTTATAAAGGGAAGGTGTCACACGAGGCTGCTGCTCTGCCCTTGGTTTCATAAATGCCAATGCCAGCTTGAAAGCTTAACACCAGATTTTTTGAAGCAGAGAGATGAAAACAACCTAATACTTTTCTTCCTCTTCTACCAGTGTTTTAACCCAGAGTTTCCAATTTCAGTGTGTTTGTTAGCTTAAAACATGCCACGAAGTGACACTGGGATCCAGCAGCAGTTCAGAATAGAGGTGGCATATAGCTGTGTGATATCAAATAACAGACTCATATCAGCGGGAGAAATAATGGGAATATTTAGAGCTCATTTCATGCAGCAGTTATGGTGGAGGAAGAAGAAGGTTATCAGCTTCAAACTACAGAGCAACATAAGTGGATTTACCTCCCTAAGGCAGAGAAAAAGCCACTCCGTTATGTGTGCATACCTGCTTGCTGACATCTTGTTCAGCAAAATCTGCTCAAAGAAGGTAGCTGCCACAGGATCTCAGACAATTCTGAAATTATAAGAGCAAAGATTGTACTGCACAAAACATCTTCTGCTTGTGTTTGGGCTCCACATTTTCTAAATAAGCCAGCATGACCCTGCAGGCTGTTTCAGATAAATTTTGAAGGATTAATCTTCCAAAATTTTGAGAAGTAGTAAGAGCACAACTGCATAACAAACAGCTGTCTTCAGACATAGGTTAAGCTTCGCAAACAAATTCAGTACTGCCACATTTTGGAGGTGAAGAAACAAGTGCAAATAAGTTAGTAACAATGGATTTGCATTAGGTCATCCTCTTGTACCCAGTAACACAGCTATAAAAAGCCCATCATTGAAGACGGTTTCTCAGCCAGCTTTGGCTCCAATCAACCAATTAAAATTAGTGCAACCATGGCAGCAGGTGACAGTGAAAATCCCAAGTGTGTCCCCAGCCAAAGCTGGACTGAAAAAAGGCAGTAGTCACAATGCAAATGGTCTTAGTATTTTTTAGTAGCATTATGTGAGTCTACAGCTGAGCTCCCTAGTTCAATAGCAATTCTGGAATAAGTCCAGTGGAAAGGTCAGCAAGGTGGAGGAAGTTTTTAGTAGGAAGTTTTTCACTCAGAGGGTGGTGACGTACTGGAACAGGTTGCCCAAGGAGGTTGTGGATGCCCCATCCCTGGAGGCATTCAAGGCCAGGCTGGATGTGGCTCTGGGCAGCCTGGTCTGGTGGTTGGTGACCCTGCACATAGCAGGGGGGTTGAAACTAGATGGCTTTTGAGGTCCTCTTCAACCCAGGCCATTCTATGATTCCATGATTCCAAGGTGAGTGCTGGATTGGCCTGATTCCTGGAATACCAGGAATCCGCCTTCCCTGCAAATGTAAGCAAAGAAGTAAGTGTGGTAAATGTTTCTGGAAAGGTCTGATCAGCAAAAATAGAGTAAGATGCCAGAAAGGGACATGGTGGGTTTGTTTTGTTTTTCATGCTTTAGAATAAAATTTCAAAGTGTCTTAAAAACAGCAATATGGCATTGTAGAAAACACAGCACATGCAGCTGTTTGCAGAATTGCGTACTCTGGTTTGGCAGTCAAAGTTGTCAGAGCAGAGCCATTTGACCCTTTGTGGCTGGCCAACATGAGACAGTCATTTCTAAGATCATAGAATCATTAAGGTTGGAAAAGACCACTAAGATTATCTAGTCCAACTGTCAACCCATTACCACCATCCCTTCTGTTTACTTTTAAGCTATCCTCCTCCTTCCCCTCATTTCCATGACAGCTGGGACTCACGAACAGAGCCACAGTTCTATAACCTTATTCATGCTTGATCCAGACCACGTGCCAGTAGGGCACAGAGAAACAACATGTACTGTATTGGGGCTATCCTACTCTTAGCAGCTTTGGCCTATGAGTTTAGTTAGAGTGGCACTGGAACAACTGGAACAACTCCAGAGAAGTGCCACAAAGATGATTAAAGGACTGGAGCATTTCTCATCAATGAAGAGAGGGTGGGAGAGATGGTGTTGCTCTGGGTCAGAGGAAGCTCAGTGACATCTGATTAATATATATAAATAAGGTTCTGTTAACCACTTCCTTTTGGTGACTGCCCAACTGCAGTGCATTTCAGCCCCAGCTCAGCTGCTCACGTTCAGCACTGACACAATGCAGCTGAAGAACCTCAGATTTCTGAGCAAAATGCTAAATTACAAGCGTGAGCTGTCAGCTCAGCCTGTGTGCCTGCCAGCTGCTGAGTGGGGAGCAGTGTTTGGGTTCTGCCCCTGCCATGCCTATATCCACGTCTATCCTTGCACACTTCAGTTTCCTGGCCAGGCCTGGGGCCTGCTGTGGCACCTGCAGATGGCCAGACTGTGTCAGCTGGTGCCCTTCCAGCACTTTGAGGACAGAAGAGCAATGAGCTGATGGCAATTTTGGGGTGATTAACTGAGCTAGTGCCAGCTATCTCCAGTGCATCAGTGCCATCAAGCCATTGCAGCCTCTGCAGCTTTGCGGCGGTAAATGCCCATGACAGGCAGCTCCTGATGTGTTTGCTTTCAGGATAAGCCAGTTTAATTCTGGCTTTGTTTTTGTTGCAGGATGGCTGTGCATGGCCTGCCTGACTTTGCACTTTAGCACTGCCCAGCCTAAACCACAGAATAAACCTCACTCAGGTTCCAGCAGGACTCAGTCCTGCCCTGGCATGAGCATGTGAGCTTTCTCAGAGGCCTCTAAGTTGGCTAGTGTTGGGTGCAGTCTCAGCAGGGTAAAAGAAACCATGCTTCCAGCAAAAGCAAGGACACAGGGCTGATTTCATGGCCTCATGTTAATGTAAAAATGTTCTGGATCTCCTCAGAGCTGTGATCACCAGGATTAGAGGGTAAGAAAGGACACAGTATGAAGCAGAGGCCAGCACTGCAGAGTTTATTCCAGCAGGGTAACGTTCAGCAGCTGTGCTAGCAAATGAGACTGCATGTTATGATGTCTGAACACTGTAATGCTAGGCGATGCCATTTCCTCATTTATGCTATGTATATAAAATAGAGGGATTTGTTTGTTCATTTGTTTGTTTTATCCAGGAGGTAATGAAAAGCTGCAAAGTTTTAAAAGAAATTACTCACATGTAAGTGCAGTTTCTAGGATTTGCTTCTCTGATAACAAGATGAAGAATATCAAAGTCGAATTGACAAAGCCTCGAGCTGACATCTAATGTGAAGGAAAACACAGTGGCCCCAGTGTCACCTTGATCAGCCAAAACATGAAATACACTTGTGAATGAGAGTAGAGATTCTCATAGATTTGCTGTATGTATGTACAGAATGCCACCTATTATTGAGTACAAAAAAGAGAACTCTTGCTGATCTGCTTTTAGAGGAATACTTCTGAATAATCTCTTTCTTGTGCATGCAAAACCTTATCTGCTAAATGACGTGCAGTGTAAGGAAATGAGTACAACACTGGAGCTAAAGGAGAGACGCCATCAACCATGACACAACACCAAACGAAATGTTGGATTTAAACATTAGGCACTTAATTACGACAAACGCCGTTAATTAACAGATTTGTTGTGATCAAATACAATAGGGTAGAAATAAGGACAAAAGCATCTGGCTTCTAGTGTTATTTTCCTGGCACCAACAGACACTCTCGCATTACTGGCAGAAGAATCTGGTCTGCTTTTCCTGTTGGATCAATGGCTCACTCTTGGATGCCAGAAATCAAATTCTTCTTTAAGTGCTGTGTTATATTAACAAGTACAGAAACAAAGCACGAGCACAAGCAAGTTTTGGCTGCTTGCCACAGTAAAAGAAAACAAGAGGGATTGTTCATGAACAACAGAACAAATTTGTGTAATGTCTCTGGAAGAGCTTCAGCTGCTCCTCCACGGTGTACTTGAGAGTGTCATGTCACAACTTGGAGCTGGTAAACAAACGCACCCTGGGTACAGCCTGTTCTTCTCTGCATCCAGCCTTCCCCCCCAGGCAAGACCACAGCCCTGTGCAGATGCTGTCAGACACCGTGCAGTGCCTTTGGCACCGTAAGCCCCTTTCTCTGGGGTGCAGAGGGCTGGCTGAGCCAGTCAGTGTGCCTGCTGCTTGTGAAAATGGAGCCTTTGGTATACACAGAGCTGCCTCAGCTGCCACCGTTACAGCTTAATGTGGGAGAAGTTGGGGCTGGATAGTACTGGGCTTCCTCCTGGTCCCACTCACCTCACTCTTCTCAGGGGACAGACTTAGCGGAGCAATCCAAAGGTAGTTCATGTTGGAACGGGCTGGTAGTGCTTCTGGGGATCTGAGGGTCAATATAAGACCACTTGCCAGCTGCAATGAGGAATCTTGTGAAAACTGAACAACAACAAAACAATCCAAACATTTTCTTGCCTTTTCCCTCCCTTTCCTTTGCCTTGGAAATACCATGCCTTCAAAAATGAATCTCCTGACCCTCTAAGAATCAATCACGCCGAGAAAATACAACTTTCGGGAACCAAGCAGTTTGGCTAGACCTGTTGCAAGGGGACATTTTATAAGTAGATACAGTAATTTTTCAAGAAGTGCTCATTTGCTACTGGGAAAAAAAATACATGGGATGATTCTGGACTAACAGGGACCATACTGACCCACCAACTGGTCAGTACTGTAGGTGAGTGTCTCTCCTGTATGTTTTGGTTTGTTATTGAAGGGCTTTTTTTTTTTACTCCCAATACCTGTGAGTCTACAAAGAGATTATTTTTTCAAGCACATTTTTGAAGGAAGAGGGAATTCACTCTAATTTTTTTCTGGGGGTGGGGGGAGGTGGAGTCCAGCTTATTCTGAGATGTGTCAGCAGTTGAGAGAAAAAAATATTGCATGTTCTCCAGTTAAATGTGCTGTTGCAGCTTTAATTCCTCACCTGTCTCCATGGTGAAAGGAACATCTACCACTCAAATACATCACCTGTACAAAGGCCTCGTTCCAGACTTAACCGCACAAAGAACTTCAAGCAGTGACACTTCAAACCAACCTGCAGCTTGACAGAAGTATTGCTGTTTTTCAGAAGTGCAGCCCGCATTAATATCTACTGACTTGCTAAAAATCACTTTTAAAAACCATCTGGGCACAGAAAACCCCTGCCATCTATTTCAATGCGCAGCTCTGAACAGCGTAATCCCCACTCTATGATCTTTTCTTTGGAAACTCCGGCTGCACTGGATTTCTGAATTCTAATTAAAATATCCACTGGAAGCCGCAGACTCCTACCAAAAAGAAAAAAAAAAAGGATGAGAGAGAGAAAGAAATCCTTAAAACCGCTGCAGTGAAAACTGACTTCCCACAGTATTTTTTAGCTTCAGTAGATTAGCAAAAATCAATGAAGCTGAAAATCAGGAAACTCTTTTTCAATAATTTCATCTCTTTTTAGGAGGATTAAGGAAGCCTTATCACTGAAGGCTGACATTTAGCTTTGCAGAGTATTTATTTTTTTTCTATATCAGGAAGCAAAAAAAAAAAAAAAAAAAAAAAACAACTCAGAAGAGGAATTATTAGAGCCATTCTGCTCAGGAATCTGTACCAAACTGGTGTTACTAACTAAAAGAAGTTAGGCTGCCACTGGCTACATCACAATACAGTCTTTAGCCATGTCTTCTTCACTAACAGGATACAACAGTTAAGGCTTTGCAATGCACACTGTTATATGAGCTTGCTATGAACGTCCTCTGTACACAGGCATTCTGTATTCCCAGAAGTTATTGAATTCTCCTCTGTATCAGATTGACCACAGAACCAACAGGCATGTTGAGTCATATGCATTCCAAATACACAGAAAAGCACGGTAGGTGTAGCAAATAAGAGAGAGAAAATTTCTTAGATAAGTTCTAATTTTAGATACACATGGTTATATCTAACTGATTTTAAGAATATAGCCAGGTAGCTGCTGGCATGCACTTTCTTGGCCTCTTCTCCTAGGTAAAGTGACAGGACAAGTGGGAACGGACTCAAGTTGCACCAGTGGAGGCTCAGGTTGGATATGGAGAAAAATTTATTCTCTGAAGAAGTGATGAGGCAGCAGCACAGGGTGCCCAAGGAGGTGGTGGAGTCACCATCCCTGGAGGTGTTCAAGAAGTGTGTGGATGTGGCACTGAGAGACATAGTGCAGATGGTGGGGATGGGATAATGGTTGGACTAGAAGATCCTAGTGGTCTTTTCCAACCTTAATGAATCTATGATTCTCTCCATACTAATATCAAAGAACTAAACCAAATATTACTTCTCAGGTGAGAAGTAAAAAGACGCAACTAATTTTTTCAGACTGCACCATGCAGCTGGGATTGCAAAGGTGACCTTTTGCCAATAACCTGCTTTTCTTAGTCCCTCAGCACTGCAATCTACTTCTGAAATAAGGGTGAAGATAGGTGATCTTGAAGATATTGAAGTTGTTTTAAAGGAGGTCTATGTGCAAGTTTCTCCAGGGTTAGCCTTGGCAGACCTTCTATTGCTGTTGAGGATTTTGCTATGAAGCATCTTCATTGGATGTCAGTGCAGCACCCTAGCAATATGCAAGGCTTGAAGTGAGTTAGCATTGATTATGTTGCTGTGAGTAAAACTAAATACTACAATAAGAGTGCATTTAGCTATCCTAACAGAGTTTAAAGAAATTGAAAAGAAGTCACTAGATTGGTGATGGTGGGAGGAAGTTTGGACTAGATGATCTTGTAGGTCCTTTCCAACCTTGTGATTCTATGATTCTGTCATATTTTAGAGCTGCTGAGAAACAATGATCATAGAAAGCAGTCCAAAGAGTCCTGGTGGTTTTGCATCAGATTTATTAACTGCTCTTCTCATTAACCGTGTTTCTTCTGTGGGACACTTTGAAAAGAAAAGCTTTTAGCTGCATGTACATCTTGGTAAGCTGGTGCTCTCTGACCAAGGGTGGCTGCACAAGGTTAACAGCAGCACTGCTGCTACTCTAGGAGCAGCTCACGTGAAACATCACTTAGTGCCCCTCTCTGATGGCATGGTGATCTCTGTTCTGATGCATCCTGAAAAGATAACATCACAGGGTTGTCTCAGTAACCCAGCAGGAGCTGCTCTGCAGCTGCTTCAACCCACAGCAGGAAATCAATCAGAAACACAGCCTGTTGATCTTGGTTTGATGGGAAGCTGTGGAATTGCATTTGGGCACACCAGCACTGGAGCATCTCAAGGCATCACCACAATTGCAGCAGACAAGAAGTGAAGCCTTTTTGCCCACAGACTTCTGAATTCTCCTTATTCTCAGGCATTGAGAAAAGCTTTCTCTTGTAGTTGTGGCATTATCCCTCTGCACAATCCTCTCGCTTGCCAGGTGCAGACACTGGGTTGTGACCTTATTCTGCTGACATTATTTTTCCTTGTAAGTGAAATGCTTGTAGAAGGCTTCATAAAATCTCCCTTAGCCTCATAACCTTGTAAAGGTTGTGAGATTTTTAGCTGCCTGTTACATTTTTAGCTATTGAATTCCTATCAAACTGCAATAAAATTAGAAAATGTTCATGCAACCATAGAATGCCTTGAGTTGGAAGGGAGCTCAAAGCCCACCCACCCCAACCCCTGCCATGGGCAGGGCTGCCCCCCACCAGCTCAGCTGCCCAGGGCCCCATCCAACCTGGCCTTGGGCACCTCCAGGGATGGGGCACCACAGCTTCTCTGGGCAGCTGTGCCAGAGCTCCTGAGAGACCAGAACAGATGAAAGTAGCACTGCATAAGCCTTCATTTGTCAGGTGATTTTCAAGAACTGCACACACTTTCATCAGTGCTAAATAATATCATCCTGAAAATAATCCATTTTGAAACATCTTTGTTAGCTTTTAGGTAAGCTCTTTTTCATTTAATGACCAATGTCTGATCCAGTCTTAGAACTATAGAATGGTTTGAATTGGAAGAGGCCTTTAAGATCACCTAGTTCCAACACCCCTGCTATTGGTCGGGACACCTCCCTGTAGTCCAGGTTGCTCAAAGCCCCATCCAGCCTGGCCTTGAATGATTCCAGGAAGGGGGCATCCACAGCCTCGCTGGATAACCTGTTCCAGTGTCTCACCTCCCTCACGTTAAAGAATTTCTTCTGATACGTAGTCTAAATCTACTCTCTTCTGGTTTAAAGCCACTTCCACTCATGGTGCTGCTACCTGCCCTTATAAAAAGTCCCTCTCCAGCTATCCTGTAGACCCCCTTTTGGTACTTGAAGGCTGCTATGAAGTCTCTTGAGAATCTTCTCTTCTCCAGGCTGAAGAGCCTTGGCATCTTCCCTCAGGTACCTCCATTAGACCAAGACTATGAAGGAGTATTTTCTGTTTTGTCTACTTTTGAAATAAAAAGCAGAAACTAGCTCACACAACATCAAAAGATAAAGACTGCAAAAAAAGACATGCATTAATTCTGTTTGCTAGCATAGGTGTACTTAAGTAGGCTGTCTAAAGTCAAACATTTTCTTTTTAAATGCAACAGTTGCACACTTTTATTGCACATTTAGTGACAACTTTAAATTTCGTTGTTAGTGTTTTCATCTCTGTGCACAAACAAATCTTTACTTTGTAAAACATCATCTTCACTGGAAATTTGTCTGACTTCAACACAACCGTAAGGTGTTGTTTATTTTCCCCTGAAGTATCTGGCCTGTTCTACTGATAGGCTTACATGGCATCAAGGACGTTTGCTGCATGCTTATCTCAGGTTCAGCCAGTATTACAATAAATACCCTCAAGATGTTCCTGCAAGGACACCTGCAAATTTATCTAAAGACTGTCATACAAAAGCAGGCATCTGTTGTGCTTAAGTATTGAGTATTTAGCCAACTGTAGCATTGCAGAGGCTCTGAAAGCTAGATACAGATAACTTCAAAGTATAAAGCAATTATGTATGGTTTCTCGCACACAAAGCTCAGTAGGGCTTACAGAGCTACTTGGCTGAGGAGCAGCATGCTGACACCCCAGCCAGATGCCTGAGAAGTCTGCTGAGCAGGCAGGCATTGCTCATGGAGGGGGTGGTGGGAGCAGCAAGCTTGGGGCCAGGACAGACTTGCAGACTGTGGGTACTGCTAATCACATCCTCTCACCACACTGTCTACACTGCCAACCTAATCTACTGGCTGTGGTCTCGGCACTTTTCCCTTCATGATTTTATGATTTTCACATCCATTATTCTTGAATCCATGAGTAATCATCATAGAATTGTTTGAGTTGAAAAGGACTTTTTAAAGGTCATCTAATCCAACTCCCCTACAATGAACAGGGACACCTGGACACAGCAACATCTGGTTGCTCAGAGCCCCACACAGCCTAATCTTGGGTGTCTCCAGGGATGGGGCATCCACCACTTCTCTGGGTAACCTGTGCCAGTGTCTTATCACTCTTATTTTAAAATTCTTCTCTCATATACAATCTAAATCTCCTCTCTTTTAGTTTGAAGCCATTTCCCCTTGTCCTATCACCACAGACTCTGCTAAAGAGTCTGTCCCCTTCTTTGTAATAGCACCTTTTCAGACACTGAAAGGCTGCTCTCAAGTGTCCCCACAGCCTTCTCTTCCCCAGGCTGAACAGTCCCAGCTCTCTCAGACTGTCCTCATAGGAGAGGTGTCCCATCCCTTGGATCACTTTTGTAGCCCTGCTCTGGATGCACTGATCCATATCTCTCTTCTATTGAATATGCTAACATCGCTGCCTCAGCCTGTAATTTCATCCCTTCTCTTCCTGCACTTTCTCACAGCTCCCTCTCCTGCAGTGGCAACATATCCAGGTTAGGCAGCTCTGCCTAGGACTCTTGGAAAGGAAGCAACTGAACCAGGTGGGGACGGTAACTGTGAGTTAGAAGGAGTGCAGGTTATGCACTGGAGGGGCAAAGGAAATGTCCATGAATTACAAGTACTGAGAACTATGATTTCATTGTTGTTTGTGCTAAATGAAAAATGATGGCGTTTCTCAGGCTTTTCATGGCAATGCAAGGATGGAACTGACAGTGAGTGCAGGAGGTCAGTACAGGCAAGTGCCAGGAGATGTTGGAAGTTGCTACCTTGGGACAGACCTACAGAAAAGAATTAAACGCCTCTGCAACTACGCTTTCAACTGGCAAATTAATTTGTTCTCACTAATTGAGGAAACCAGTTCTTTAAATAAATGTTCAGCAGATGGTAGATGAAGAAACAACTGCAAGACATTTTTTGTAGGTTTCAGAACTCTCTGGTGATGGGCACTATATAGGATATAAATTAAATGCGGAAGAAAAACATGGTAAGTACTGTCTTTCATTTCACAGTGGAATCCACAACTGACTCATGTTATTATTACACTGCCAAACAACAATAGCAATTTAGCAGCATCTCTGTTTCTCCCACTCTACTGCAGAATTTTATCTATCTAGAGAACCACTGCTTCCTGCGTTCCTACTTCTCTTCATTCAGACACCCCTTCTTAATACAATTTTCTTTTAAAATCAACATTTAAGGCTTCATTTAATTACTGCAAAACACAAGTGAATAGATGGCTGCTTAAGTCAACACAATAAAAAAGGACTTTTGCTTTAATGCAATTACTAGAATTTCCCTGTTGTTGTTTTACATTGTACATCGCTAATTTTATATGCAGTAAAAAACAGAATTAAAATTTTAATCAGGCTGAGAAATAAAAATTCTGGGGAAAAGAATGAGTCAATCTGAAAAAGGAAGTAACTCATTATTTCACTATTTATTCCTCAAAATTAAATCTTGGTGTTCAAACATATAGTCAACCTAAATCTTACAAACCAAATTTAACTGCATGTGCGATCTAATACATAACTGCCATATGCAATCTGCATTTCCAATTAAGGCAGCTGCATTACCTAGGGAATGTTACATGGAAGAAAGATGTCTAACAAAAACAAACAAAAATCAATTCTGTTCCTAGGGCTTGATTAATGAAAAAGCAGCAACAAGCCCCAAACCCCATACCCAATTTGTGGAAATGACTTGTTGGCATGGAAACCAGAGCACGCATCACCATTCGGGGGTGCTAACAATATCCACATCCAACACGAGATTTCAACTTAGGAAAAGGGGAGAAAATAGCAACATTTTTATAATGCAGTTATTGAACTGTTCCCAATCTTCCTCCAATAAAAACAACAACAAAAACATAACCAAAAAACCCACACCAAAACAAAACAAAAAACCAGGAAGAATCTACACGAACGTAATAGATTAAGCTCTTAAATGGACCCAACTCTGTGGTCTGAGCTTTTACACTCATATGGATCTCATTTTGATAAAGCAAGACTCCTCCTTGTGAAATTAATTACTGTCTGAGAGCTTTACATCCAGCTGTGCTCTCACTGTTGGGTTCTCCAAGCACTGCAGTACAAAGAAAGTAACAATAGGATTTAATATTAAGTTTAGGAGAATATTTTTATTGGTAACATATGGCTTTGTGAAAAGCAAAAATCACTCTCCCCACATAAAGAAAACTAGGATTCTTTCTGTCCTTTGCCACCAGCAGTTAAAAAAACACAGCAATAAACAAACAACAAAAAACAGAACAGCAGTAGCAATTCTGTGTGTTTTCAGAGAGCACTTCATGAAGATCACTGCTTCACCAGTTCCTGGCCAATTCTTGCTCGTATTTTCAATGAACAATAGTTTGCAATACAAAGAAAAACTACTAAATTTCCAGCTGCTAAGACTTTCATATTGGCTTTTGTTTGATAGGTGTTTGATAGCCTCATTACTCTTGCAAACACTTTTCTCCTCCCATGAAAAGCTTATTTACCAGTCACTCAAAACGCGTCTTGCATCTGAATACCCATAAGGTCAACATTACATATACAGAAACACCTCAGGTGTTTCAGGTATGATTTACTCTATAGATTTCTCAGCAAAAGTCAGGGAAGGCAAGAGGAAAGAAACCCCATGCATGTGACGGTATTTTCTTATAGCCCGTTGGTTCAGTGGTTGGCAACCCTGCTTATGGCAGGGTTGTTGGAACTAGATGTTCTTTGAGGTCCCTTCCAACCCAAGCCATTCTATGATTTTGAAGCTAAGCATCCAAGAGCACAAGCACATCAACCTCTTTAAACTCCTGATATACAAAGACATACAACAGCTCCAGTTCCGAGCTGCCAGACAGCTTAGGAAACATGCTGACCCCCTCTGCACTCTAAGCATTTTCCTCAGAACATAAGCAGCAGCAGCAGCAGCTATACAGTTAGATTTTCTTTTAAGCACATAAGCTAGGACTGTGCTTTCTTCCCGACTCAAAATCGGATCAAGGACAAAGCATTAAAAAAATTGTGTTCCTGTGGCTTATGTGCTCTAGAAGTCATCCTTAATGATAACCTACCTTAAAAACAGAACAACTCTCCTCACCTTGCTCGTATCAAAATCTAATCTAACAAAAATACAATCCATAGAAAGGTATTAGGAAGGATGACTTAAATGTAGATGCTGTATTTCTAATTCCCACAGAGGCAAAAACAAGAGCAGAAACACAAACTAATTCTTTCAGAACACCTCACTATCCCGTGAACTGAAATTTCTCATCAGTCTAATCAGATAGCTGGGGACTTCTAGATGCAGTCTACTATAGGCTGAACGATGATCATTTTCACGGATATAAGTAATGATGACATTTCTCCTCTCACCTTATAATATGCATTGGAATAGGCTCTTTAAACACTGGAATAGGATCTCCAGGGAGGTGGTTGAGTCACCATCCCAGGATGTGTTAAAAACCATTTGGATGTGGTGCTCAGGGACATGATTTAGTGGAGGGTTGTTAGAGTTAGTATGGTAACTAAGGTAGTATGATTAGGTCATGGTTGGACTGGATGATCTTTAAGGTCTTTTCCAACCTGAGTAATTCTATGATCCTATGATCATAGAATTATTATATAATTATTATAATATTCATATATTATATTCATATATTATAAAATTCATATTATATAATATGAAAATATAATTATTTTCATATTGGATTAATCTCCATACTTATATTTATTAATACATCTTCTGACAGCCAAAAATCAGGGATTACCTACTGTACATTTACTTATAAACTCAGTTTTACTTGAAAGCAATATAACACTACTGTTATTTTCCCTTCCTAAACACCACAAAATACCCAGAGACAGATGAGCTCAAGTCCTGGTCTTGCACACTCTCACACTGCTCAGAATGCCTTTTAAACAACTGCATTCTGATGGATAAATATCTGTTCTACGTGGTTCAGATGTCAGGTTGTTCAGGTGTTCAGGATAATGAAAAAACTGAACTTAAGCTAATTTGCAGTCCTACTTTAAAAACAAACCTAAATCTTTCCTCTTGCTAGCCATTCTGTATAACTTTTTCTTTTTACTTTAAGGGATTAAAAACAGAGCACACAGATGAACTTTGGGGAGAATAATGCTTCTCCCACTATCCCCTACTCTTCCAGTGCAAACCTGTCACCTTCAGTTATGTAAATGTAGCTCTACAGTTATTTCAATAAATAGTAACAAGAATTTTTTAGTATGACTGACCAATACAAGTTCTAAAAAAAAGCAGACTATTCTGTTTCACAATGTGCCACTACTGGTGCTCTCATTCTGAAATACAAACATCACCGATACAAATTCATAAAAAAAAAAAGTCATGAGAATAATGCAGTATTACAAATTTATTTAGTTTCTTGAAGTCATCTTTTTCAGCATTGAAAATTTCACACATACAAAACAACTTCTATGCATTAAATCCTAAGTATGGATTGTATTATGAAGTGCTGTGCTTTTCCTTTTTTTTTTTTTTTTTAAACATCTCATGAAACAAATTTTTCAGTTATAAATTTGATAAAAATAGGTGATGCACCACCACTTTTTTTTTTTTTTTAAATAAGTGAAATTCACCTCTTTGGGAAATAAGGTTTGGGGTTGTTTTTTTTTTTTTTCTCTTAAACATTGTATCATGAAAGATACAGACCTGAAAAAGGATAAACAATCATACACAAGGCATAAACTTTACACAGAGTAGTTCAGAAATTTTATAAAGAGATTTGGAAAAGTATCTAAAATAGCATTACTTAGTACAAAATCTCAATAATAAAATATTGCTCATAATAAATAAGACATCAGTTTCATTAATACTGTTCTCCTGTTAAAGCTCTCTTTGATGTAACATGATCAAATCTGATCAAAACTCAGTTTTTTGTTCCTCCTTTGTATGAAGTAGGCAGATTTACTTCTGTATGGAATGGGCAGGTTCAGGCCGTTCTTTGTTAGAAACAATTTCATTATCAACAGAACACAAAATTTGGTTCAAGGTTCATGCATCATTATGGGCAAAAACAAACCAGAATGGGAATAAACCCCATTATAATAGGTTTAAATACCTACAATATTTGCCTGTTTTCTTAAAACCCAAGTGGAAGAAGACTTTATATGGATTAGGAATGCAAGGAGCAAGCTGCCTGAGTTTTCCTCAAAAGCTTCTAAATATCTGTGCAGCTGTACTTAACGGTTACCAAAGCCACCAGGGAAAGTCAGCTCTATAGGGGATATGAGCTGTATCCCCATCATATGGGGACATTTGATTTCATTCCCGCACGTCCCATTTGTAGACATGGCAATTTGGAGCAGTTCTTCAGCAGCTGCTCTATAGCAATATGACGGACATTCAGTTCTGAAGCCAGAGAATCCTTTTCTTGGACTTGCTGCGTCAGTTCCTCAAACACATCTGCAAGAACATTGATTATTAGGTTAATGCCTTTGACCACCGTGCTTTTATTATAGAGTTAAGAAGCAATGGTGAACATAAATATCTGTGCCTTCTTAATAATCAAGTGGGCTCACACACAAGAACAAGCTTCAGCACAGCCTGGTATATGCACTGTATATTAAACAGAATCACCAGTTATGTTTCAGGGGACCTGAGCCAAGGTGGATCAGTTTGTAACTTGAAGCTGAATCCAGTTAAAAAAAAAATAAAGAAAATGCACATTATGTGCAAGTTTGTGTCACTCAAGGTTACATAATAGAAGCACTCAAGTTTTTTGCCTGTGCAACAAGGTGCAAAGAAATTTTAGTTCAAAACTTGGCCGACAGTAAAGCCTTCACTTTTTTTTTTCTTTTTTAATAGAAGATTCTTTATTACAAAGCAGTACAAAACCAAAACAAAGAGTACTGAAAATTTCTCACCCTGGATTTGCTTGAGCAGTTTTTCAGTCAGCTGCTTTAACTCTCCAGGAGTCATCGCATTCACTGTAACAATAAAAATCAGTTACCACTTCTACAAAAGTAACACGAACACCTCTAAACAGATTGCCTTTTTTTTTTTTTTTTTTTTTAATTTGCAGCCTAATGATCAATTGTTGCATGACAGCAAATCAGAGGCAGCACTGTTCATTAATACATTTTAGAAAACTTGAAAAGCGTCTCTTGACATTGATACAGATTTCAGTTCCATAGGAAAGTACTTTCCTCAATGTCAAATCAAGCACTCAAAATAGAAATGCCCAGAATCAGAATTGTTTGTAGATTGCTTTCCGCCTTTTAACACTTCTATGAGGACTTCTGACTGCGTAACATGTTTTCCACACTCTGAGCCCTGCAAATACATCTGTTCAGCTGATGGCAAGCAGCCAATACTGAAGCAAGTCTACTTTTTTTTTTTTTTTTTTTGAAGTCCATAGGAAATCACCCTTGGACAGAATTTTCAGCACATAACTACATTTGTTGCCTAGAATGTTCTGTGTTTTTGGCGTACAGAAATAATATCGCCATAATATAGAAACCGTAACATAGAAATGTTTCCACACAGTAACTCAGTGACAGCTGATGAAGAAAAACCTCAGTTTGATGCAAGCAAAGACCAACATATAAAAGGCTTACTTCTCATCTTCCTGCATTACATTTGTAGCGAGAACTAAATGATCCTCCATTCATAAGCCCCTCCCCCCTTACATCTCAGTTTACAAGCACACACTACTCATCCTCAGAGGAAATGTGTATTAAACCTCAATGGAGAGAATTCTGGAAGTATTCTATGCAGATCTGAATCAACAGTAGTGAGTAGGGAAGCATTGTCCTCAGCTAGATGATGTGGGAAGAGGTTGGTGCCACTTCTGCTGGGTGATGAATTGGACAGAACGGCAGAAACTGATGACAGTGATAACCAGGACACTGAAACAGACTTTAATACCTTGTAAACCCTTCAGCCTCCCACCCCAAATGGTGCAGCTTGGCAAAACTATCTCACATGGAGCCTAAGGAAAAAGAAACATGCTGCAATAACAACTTTTGCTCAGGGATTTCTGACTGCAAGAAGTTTTTATGTTGTTAAACTTTGTCCTGATGAGGCTGATTTTTACTTACCCCAAAGAGAATATTTTATTTCCCTATGGTTTCTCATCCAACCTTTCTCACATCTTGCAATTATGGACCATTAACTTTATGTTGCTATTGCCAAGTTAAAGAAGTGAGTAGCAACTACAAGAGCCAATTTGTTGTTACTGAAGACATAAGGCCACTTCATAGGGAAGCAGATCTGCTTGCTTCCTCTGACAGCTAACTACAGCAGTACTCCTTTCAGCTATCAATAGAACAGAAACTTTCTCTCTCACATCTTACTATCCTTTAAAAGTTAAGACTTCTTAAACTCCATGAAAACCCTGATCAGATTTAATATGGTAATCAATAGCTTAATAAATAAATACGTAAGTAAAAGTACAAGAAATCTTTCTTTCTACACCCATCCTTAAGAAATTACTTTCTACTTCACTGTTTTCATTAACATTTCATCAGCTGTAGCAAGGAGGTAGGTTCACGTATTACGCTTGTGTGTATATCAGGACATATCAGCCCTGATCAGTCTGCATATGAGGACATATCAGTTATGTCACCTAGTTTTGGTACAGAAAGCCTGACTAGACTTTTCTCTAAACTTTAGATAAGCACCAGTCTTCAACTGAGCATCATTCAAGGCAGAAGAGCTAAATACTGCAAAAATATTACTTATACTGTAAAGCAAAAATGTCTTAAAAATGCATTATGTAGTCATAATAAATAGGGGAAAGAAAAATAAATCTGTTACCATGCTTAAAAAAGCTTTATATTCCTGTGCCTTGAAATCAGAGAGCTAAGTTTCAAGTGACTAACTGCAGTTAGATAACTCCATAAACCAGGTCAAGCTTTCATAATTCCTCTATTAACTTCTGCCCTCATGTATTTAATCCCAATTTCTGACTCCAGAAGACAGGTGGTCAAACAGCACAACATATCTGTTTTGATTTATGGCTTTAAGACTACTAATTTATTACAAATGCAATATGAAAGATCAGTTAAAATCTTCTTGCAAATAATGAATAACAACCAAACTTTGCAAGGATGAGTTTTGTTAGTTCATTAAAAATAGGAGTCTAAAGAAGCTGATCCTGACTTTTTTTTTTTTTTTTTTTTACAGCACCCCCTTTTCTCACTCTTCTGATATTCTGAGTTCTACTGTTGCCTTCTTTTCCTGCTACCTAATTTTTCCACTTAACATTTTATGATCTTTTAAATCTTTCTCTTATCTTTTGAAATTCAGAAGCACTTTCCAATTACTTTCTGAAGACTTTTCTAGAGATCACCATCTATAGGAAAAAGGAAAATTAATTTTTTGCTGCTTTCAACATCACCACAGTTATCACAAGAATCATCAGGTCTACTCTACAGTGTTTGAGATGACGTGGCAGCATGAGGGCCTTTATACTTCCCCTATGCTCAACAAGGAGATGAAAAAAAAAAATCTAGTGACGTGTAAACAGAATCCACTGCTATTGGCAACATTTAACTCTGTTGCTTCACAGATTTGCTCTGCTACTTCACCTTAAATTTCTTCTGCTGTTTAGAGTGGCTTCGTGCAAAAGGTAACTGGAGACACCTGACACATGGATTTCAGGAGTTTAGTAATTGGCACAGGCAGCAGTGTTTGACTGACATAATAAAGATTCACCGCAATCAACTGTAACAGTAACTTTTTTGCATGAATTAAACATGTCCTGTATCACTTTGGTGCATAAATAATAGAAAAGCTAAAAAACAAACACAAAAATATCAAAACTAACAAACGAACAGCCCCCCTCCCCCCCCAATCTGTTTAGCTATGCTGTCACCTTATTCACAGATTTTACAGAAACTCCAAACTGTTAAAAGCTGCATTCCAGACTGTGAATTAATGCCTTGTGGGAACACTAGGTGACCAACAGATATTTCAGAGGATACCCCTTGCTTGCTATGATGCATTTAAATAGAAATGCACTTACATTCTTCCCTGCTGTAATGAGGATGCCTTCTGTGAACACTGGTGAGTGAATCACTTTCAGCTTTTTCAGTTTTCTGGGCTTGGCTGCGATTAGACCACAAGACACTGCTGCAACAGAACGTAGCACCTGTTTCTTGTAACATACCAAGTCTGAAATCAGTGGGTTCGCTTTGTTCTAACAGACTCTGTGAGCAGTTTGAGATGCTTCCAGAATTTCCATCTATCCATTTTGCAGAGTATCTAGGTACTGGAGAGTCAAACTGTGGGAGCAATTTTCTATCAGTCTGATGTCTCAAGCTAAAAAGTGGGTGTTGGGATGTTTTTGAGCTTTCGGTATCAGAGTCTATATCCTTGTTTTGTGCATACTGTATGATCCAGTTAATTTTCTTGCTCAAGATACTTTTTACTTCTGCGTATGGGCTTCTAGAGAGCTTTGAACGTGGGCAGTCCTGATTTGCAATTAAATGGAATTTTTCAAAGCAGTCTCTGTGTCCCCTTAAAGATCTTGTATGTAGAAGATCTGACTTTGGTACTCCTGCAAAGACACAATAAAAAAAAAGTTCAATTAATATATATTCAGATATCTTTTTTCCAAGTCACAACTCATAATTAACCAAGAAAATAAACTGTTAACTGATGCTTTCATATTAATAGTCTAATCACTGAAGTAAAGCAGGATATGTGATAGTCTAAAATGATCTCAAACTCCACTCATCTCAAATCCTTCACATACAAAGTATTTTGCACACAGTAATCCCTAGTGCAGGAATTATAGATTACCTCCACATGCCTCTTGTGCAATAACAGAGGTGAAGCAAGCTTCCAACTCCATATACACATTACATGAAAGCTATACAGACATATAATCTGTCCTAAATGATTCCAACTACATATCAGACATTTATTCGGAACAATACTGAAGAACATCCTGATAACAGTCACTTGTGCCCCTACCTTCCACACATAATGCTTTAAGCCATCTGTTTGGATATTGCAGTGTGCAGGTTTGTATCATTCACGGGGTTAAACATAATGTAGACTTCAGTCATAGTTTATTATTTCGCATTACTACAAGCCTATAGCTAGAATAAAGAAATAAGTTCTAACACAGCCAACATGAAATCATCCTGAAATTAGTTTTGTGTAAGATGGTTACTCATTCTCTTTGATTGTCCTCTCTTAAAGATTAAGAGAGCCACAAAGATTAAAACAGCCACAGCAGGTAACCTACTCAAAGAAACTATTAGTGGTTAACATGTTAAAAAGTAACACAATCTATGAAGGCTGACAGTCAATAAGTTAAGCCAGATGGCATGAGAAATAACTATTTCATAAAGCGAATAGCACTCCAGTACCAAATTACTTTCTGCAGTTTCAGCAGACAACTTATTCAGACTCACTACGCAGTAGATTCAAAACCTAAGTCTAGAATATTGAGCAGCTAGGCTTTTATCTCAATCAAATATGCTACTTAGGAGATTCCCAAAATTAACAAAAAAATAAAATCTATAACACAAGCCCCTGATTACAGACAACCAAAAGCTTGCCTGTGAACCACTGGCTGAAAATGCTCAACACTCACTTAAGTCAAAATATTTACAATCAACATATGAAAATATAATTTGATCTTTTAAGTTGGGTGAGCTGCCACCATTCTACTTCTTAACACATAAAAAAGCGATACAGAAATGATGTAAACAGAGGAAAAACCATGAAATGCAACAAGATGTGATAAGTGACTTTAAGGAGAAACTAATGAAAAGCTACACATTACAACAAATGTTACATTACAACTTAAATTCTTGTGGTGAAGCCCATCCCATCCCAAACAATTAACAAATGACAACTTGTGTTAAGTTTGTATGAGTGCACATACAATTTATGGGGCAAAATGACAATACTGAAAAACAATGCTTTATCCTCAGCAGCAGACAATAAAGATCAAGTCATGAGAACAGACACTCCTGCTATCCAGGAACTAAGTATTAAAATGAACCCTAACCAGAGGCAGCTTTTAAGAAAGAAGTTGCCCAGGAAAGTACAAAGACAGATGTCCTCTTCATGGCTATTGGATCAAGATTCTTACCCAGCACTTCAAAATATCTTTCAATCCCTTCCAGCAAATAAACAACCACTAACTTAAGGTCAACTTGGTCTGTCTACTTGTAATGGCTATTTTCCCCTCTCTGTCTCTCCAGAGACATTAAAAGCAAACAAAAATAAGCACAAAGCATTCATTTCTAGTGCAAAGAAGGAAAGGTAAGACATTTCACTTCATGGCTTACTAAAATAATTCAAATATAACAAGTCTGCTTAAGTCACCTAATATCTTCTAAACTCCGAAATCTTTAATCCATAAAGGAACACCGTCAGTTAAAGTTGTATCTTCACATTTCCAAACCTACAAAAACTAAGACTAATCCTTTTCAGTGTTATCCGTTTTACCCATTTTTTTCTCCTTGTAAATTTCTTCTCCTTTTTGAAAAAAAAAAAGGAAAAACCAAGACCAGTCTTGTGCAATTTCCCATACGATAACTCTGAGGAGTTCACCTAACAATTTCATTTAAGTCGAATAAATGAAACCACTATCTTCTGATGACAGGACAGAGCAACTCCGCCTAAAGCAAATACTTCAGGTTTGGCAAAAAGGAAGAGAGGCAACTCGAGGAAGCACAGTTAGCAAGGTTTGGGATACAATTTTGTACTGTTCTGGCTTTTCACAGGTATTGCCATATGCGATACTTCCAAGACATCAGTCTCCTCCCCACTAAAAATTAATAATAAAGGGTTCACACATTTAATCTTCACTGTAGATGTTAAACACTCACCTATTTCTGTGAATCTGAGATTCAGCGAGATAGAATACTACTGTATGAATAAAACAACGGAAAAAAAATTCCAAACAAAAAAAACCCCGAGATCACTGAAAATCTCAGCATTCTTTACTAGTTGAACCATATTCTAGGCATGATCTCTTCTTTCCCAGAGGGTGTAAGACTACACAAAGCAGAAAAAGCACAAGTATCAGTCACACAGAAGAAGAGAAAGTGCACGATGGATTTATAATGGCCCATCTGACTTTCATGTCTTAGTCATGAGCATAAAGCAATTGAACATTCTTTCCTACTGATAAGGTTATCTTTCAGAAGAGTTCTGAGTATTGTTAACTTTCCCACTCCACAGGCATGCTGCTCAAAGAAATAAATCCATTTTATCAGAATCCAGTAACAACCATTGCTAATTTCATGTGCACCTGTTACAGAAGGAAAAAAAGCTTACTTCAAAATGTTATTTACCAGCCATAGGATATTAGCCCTGATGTCACTATTTCTGAAGAATGAACAAATTATTATAAAACACAGTCTACAAGAACAGAACTCCCATCCTACACCAAAATGTACAACCAATCTCCTCTCTTGGTGCATTGGAATAACTAAACAAGTCTATCCAGGTACTCTTCAAAACAATAAGGAAAAGAAATCATACAAAATTGGTTTAAAAGATGCCTTCAGACTAGCACAGTTGCTTAAGCTTTTACATATTGATTTAGTCTTAGAGAAGAAGTTACTTTATTCAACACAAAAACAAAGTAAGACCTCAGTACTTTGCATCAAGCAATACCATAGTTTGGCTGTATAGCTAGTTTTCACAGGATTTCAGCTCTGTCTCAACTCTCCTGTTTGCTAAAATTAATCTCAATCTTTTTAGCTTTTGGCTGATCTTTCAGGTCAGCACACACAGAATCATCAATGATTTTTTTTTTTTCTTCCCATATTTATAGGAATGTGTACGTTTGTCCTGTCTTACTTTCCAAGAATAGGATCAGAAACTAAGTATGTTCTGTCACTCAGACTTGTTTTATCAGAGAAAGATAAAAATACTCAAAAACCCAACAATTCCAGAGCAGGGAAGTTCTACCTCAGGCCTAAGAGTGCGTGTGTGGGGGGGAGGGGAGAGGGGGGTGGTACATCTAGAAGACCATATCTAAGTAATTCAAGACAGATGCCAACAGGAAACAAGATTATGCGATAGATGACAATTCAAATGAACAAGCTTCAAAGGAAGATGCCAAACCTCGAGACAAATAATAAAAGAATGTGCTTACCACCAATTCCTGACTCCAATAACCTGTGAAATATGAGTATTATATATCACCTTTCTCAGCACTACTCTTTGTATGCTCAGCACTACCAAGAACAGAAGAGACTATGGTAAGAACTTAAGAGATCAGCATTTAGGCCAAAAATTGAGTATTTTGCTTTGTATGCTAAGCAAGAAAGAAACTCTTCTTCCATGCCACTGTAATTCTCAACACTGAGTTCTAACCCACTCCTGCAAAATAATTTTGTAAACAAATTTGTAATCAAGCAATATATGAAATAGCATACATTCTTCTAATTTGCAGTCATTCGTAAGAGTAAACGTAGCAGAGAAGAGGGAGAACATCTACTGCAAAACTAGGCGTGTAATCAAATTCTATTAATTCTATGTTACTTGTACTAGAAAATAAATCAGTTTGCATCAAATTAAAGTTTTCTTTTGAAGTGGCGAATCTACAAAGACTTAATTTTGTCCTTGCAAACAGCGCATCTAGAACAACTATGTGACTAGCTATGCATAACTCTTCTTCATAATAAGATACAGCATGAAATTGAACTGTTTGCTCATATTTATAAATGAGGCTAGCTAGAACAATAGTTTGATTTGGAGATAACTATAATGAACAAGTTCAATTCGGGAAGAATGCTCTTCAACAGAGAGACTACTTCACATTTCTTCACAAATGTATCCATTAAAAAAAGATCATTAGCCTGCTTGTTTATCTTCCTGCGTTTGTTGCTGTCGTTTGTAAATAATTCTTAATCAGTCTTGCAGCTCCAAGTTAAAGAAAAGCCTGCATTCCATTTTTAGCAATTTATAATGCGATGCTGGGAATAAATTGATTTTTGCAGCAGTGAACAGACTTAGCCTGAACAGTTGAAGAAAAACAAACAAATAAAAAACCCCACAGAATTTAAGATGGAATTAATTAAAATGAACATGGATAGCTCTAGACAAAGTTAATTGTTTCAAGTTTGTTCTTTAATACTGCTTAATTAAAGCCACATTAAAATCTCTTTAAAGAATTTACAAATACTTCTGGGTAAGATTTATACCTGACCACAGGTAAAGGAAAACTGCAAAATGCTAGTGGTCATCATACATACAAATTCCATAATTTCATGAAGTACATATGGTTATTAAGGGTAGCAAAATAAGAAGAAATGCACTTCATAATACAGATTTGTACAGTCCTGGTAAAGTCAATGAAATGGATGACTGAATTATAACACCTTTAGTTTTTGCTGGTCAAACACTGCCTTCACAGCCACTGAAAAATGTGTTTCAGGCATAATCCACTTCATCCTAAGAAGTTACCTCTAGAAATATTTCTGATGAGCATGTACATCTTTTTCTGTAATCCTGTAAGCAAGAAAGAGGTTGTGAAGTGCTTCAGTCTGTGGCTGCCTCTAAGAGCTCTGGCTTCTACAAGTTCTGAAACATTCCATTTGCAGCTCTCCTCAGCTGTCCTCCTTGCCAGCATACAGTTCTACTCTTGCAACATTGATGCTTAAACAGCCTCTAAACAACTGCATCTCCATTCAAAACACTAAGATCAGACAAGGTCAGTTTTGATTTGTCTCATGTGCAGGGCTAGGACCTGCAGCACAGAAGGTAATGCTCCGAGACATTACATGTTCATGTCTACCCACTAGTCAGATCATTTAGACTGCTAAAAGAAGAGGGTTGTTATCCCAAGACCTCTTCAAAATACATTAAATAAAACCAGCCCATGACTACCTATGACAGCATGTCACCCTTACATCTAAATGACTAGGGGTGGAGGAAAACTGTTATTCTTAGTTGCACAACTCTGCCAACACTGAGAAATGTGATCATTAGAGACTTATCTCCAACATATCTGCGTGACAAGATTTAAAGCCAAGTGCTACTTTCTAAGTGTATTCATGCAATTTCACCGCAGAGAATCTTGTGATTTACTAGATTAGCTGGAAGGAAAAATGCCAGTGCTATTTATTCATTAACTTCCAAAACAAATGGTAGATATTATCTTGTTTGCAAATTAAAATTCTCTCTTGACTTTCGTTTGATAAAGCCAGTGCATTCCATACACCAGGTGGGGACGCAAAACCTCCTACCAGATTCCTATCAGCTTGCTTATACTTTACCATATAGCAAACATATCCCATATAAGATAGAACATAGATCCAATCGAGTCTTTCAACAAATTTCCAAAATTCATGCTCTCTAGAAAAGATTTTACTGCTGTATTAGATGAACCAATGAATCCTGCTGAAAACCTCGTTACAGGAACCACCATGTTAGATGTGTCTCACATTTCCTAAGGAAAGACTAGTCAGATTACCCAGAAGAGAACAAAAATCATGAGACAGCGTTTCTGTATTTTGGATAACACCAGGTATGTAGGATTAACTGTTCAAGTTACTTGCTTACATGTCCAAACTTCCCTAGCTTAAAGATTTCAAAAATATAATTTCAGAACAAGCCACACAGCTCAACTTACTCAGCAATACTTATATGGCACTTCATGGATTAAGAATACCATCTCCAAATGTGTTTGGACTTGAATTCATAGTTAAGAGGTTTACTGGAAGCTGCAGCTAGTTCTACAAGTCCATTCAAGTTCGCAGAAATGAGTCATACCCCTGGACAGCAAATGCTACCTTAACACAAGATTTTATCTGTCTGCCTCAAAGGACAATGATGAAAGTTTGTAGCTTTTGTTGCCAGAATAATGCATTTCAGTTCCTGTTATTTCATTAACATTGGGGGGGGGAGGGGGAGAGAGGGAAATAAAAAAGTATGCATAATACTTTGGAACAGAATGAAAGTAGAACTGTTTCCAATCTTTTCAACTACACCTTACCATCTATTTCATTTCAGTGAGATATTCTCCTGAAAAGAATAAAAGGAAAAAAAGTGAAACTTTTAAAGAATGAAATCCCACTTTTCAAAGATGAACACAAAGAACACAGAATAAGGATATGGTACAAGATCTTACAGACCTTAGCAAAAAAAAAAAAACAAAAGGAAAACAATGAAAACAGAAAGGAAAACAAAAAACAAACAAACAAACCAAGACATTAATTATAGCATCTTTGTCTCAACCCTGAGACTGGGATGCACTAAATCTTATGCTGAAATTGCCTAAAATATTGAGTCTATCTGCACTTTAAAGTACCACAGAAATTAATGCAATAACTGAGTTATCTATTCCCCCACCCCACCTTTCACATTAGAAGGCCTGCAATACAGGTTTAGGTTTCAACTTCCAACGTTTACCATTCAGCCGCTGTTCAACTCTAAAGAGAAACAGAAGCAAGTTGTCAATTAACAGCACCAGACAAGCAAATCTGTAAGTAAAAATCAGTTCTATCGGATCTTCCTACCTACTACACACTGCTGAATTTCAGAAAACTAACACACTTCAAAACAATTTTGCATGAAGATATGCCAACATAAAAACAGGGTAAGATAAACATGCCATTGTGACAAATAATAAAAACAGAACTGTGAGTATTACAAGTTTTGAAACCATAAACGAAAAGGCTCCTGAGAAGAAACTAGTCTCCAACTAACATACACTGCCTTATTTCCTGACTTACGCAATTGTTACACGTGAATTTAAAACACTTCCTGTTTCAGTCACAGATTACTAACACTGCACCTATTCAAAACCAAGACTGTACACAACAATCTCTGATGACCACTTTGCTTACAGAAGGCATACAAAAGGCCAATGTCAAATCCCAGCAGATCTGCAGCACCCATATACTCTAAATCCTACTTAGAACTTTAAAACTGCTATACAGGACCAGTTTAGTTTCCCAAAGCATTGTTATTGCAGCTTTGCATTTCATATTTAAGTACTTTAAAACTTAAGCATCACATTAACAACAAAACGTGTTAAATCACCCGATGATGATCCTTAAGACAAAAGCTAGTCTGGGAATAAACAAAGTGTTTTCACATAGCTTAGTCCACTCAGCTTCCTGAACAAATCCTCAAAGCAGCTAAGCAGACAGTGAAAGCATGACAGATGAGAATACCGTCCTTTTGTCCATCCACATTCAGACTGAAGGTCAGCAAAAGCACTGCTAGCCTCTCCTCTACTTGAATTTCTTCCTGTTCCTCAAGAAAAGTTGACAACATAATAGGAGAAAGCTTGAAGTTGCATCTTGGCTTTTTGTTTATTCTGTATGCCCATTTGCCCTTTTCTTCTTGTCTGGCTACCAAAAAAGTTCCCTTCCAGGAAGCTTTCAGAGAAATGGGCCCTATTATCACATACACCATGCCTGAATAAATTCAGTGATACCAGAGCTGAACTCCAAGCTGCACTCAAACCAGTTGTTTCTGTGACTTAACAAAAACACTGAGAAGAACCACCGTGTCTAAAGCCACCTTTTTTTTTTTTTCTTCCATTTAAGCAGTAAAAGTCTAGTATTCAATATGACAGAGACAATATTTCTGACTAAAAACAAAGGTTTTATGACAGCATAAACAACATTTTTCTTGTTCAGAAATTCAGCAATTATCCAGCTAAGGCAGACAAAGCTTTCTGTTCAAAAGTCTTCCATATAAAATGACTGGAAAAAGAACGTAAATATTTATTTCAATCGTGCATCATTATCAATCTATTGTCCAAACAAAGCTATACAAAAACAAACAAGCGGCAGCTGAGGCTCATACTAATATTGAAGCAGCAAGATGTGTGTTGAGTCATTAAAAATTTGGGGTGTTCCCTGTTTTACTTGTTTCTAATTATTCATCCACCTTAACTGATCCAGAACATTACCATCTACACAAACTTTTACAGCTGCTGAATTCACAGATGTGAAAATACACAGATTTGCCAACAGTCATCTATAATATGCAGCTAGCTGTGACTTTTGTACAATAGTTTTTCCACAGTTTTCTGTACAATAAGTTTTGTTTATGTACCTTTGAGGAAGTCTGCTTTGGGCAGCTTGAATTTTAAGTTAGGTCATTTTCACGTCCTGGATTTACAACTGAGAGCTCTGAGGAAAGTGATGCTGGCAGGAGTGAAATCAGTGAGAAAACTCTGCTTCTATTAAAGCATTAGAATACTACACCATTTTAAACAAGGAAATTGGGAAAACCACTTCCAGAATTTCATACGTGAAAGTTGCCATGGGCTGCTGCAAATAGTGGAATACTTAAGCATTCTGCAAGATGCTTAGCTGTGACTATGTCACAGAGGGAGAAGGTAGGTGTGCACATCAACACTAAAACGGAGCAATCCTTCAGTGCTGCCCTAACTGTTACATGAATATCTGTAACAGCCTATTTCACTTAAAATTATAACTGAACACAATGAGAGTTCTGCATGTGTTTAAACTGCTTGGATTTTTAAATATGATTTTTAAGTAGAAAAAACTATCAGCAAAAATGACCCACACTTGTACGTCTAGGACAGTACATTTACAGAGTTTACATAACTTTGATTCTGCGCAACAAGCCCTTATGTGAAGTCTGTTAAAACATAAGTGCCAAGTTGATAAGGAACATCCAGTATAATATCCTGAGTTAGTGAATTATCCATTCAATTCCTTATCCAAAATTGTTAGAAAATTGCTGTTATTTACATATATATATTATATATAATATATTAATTATATATATATATAATTTATATATATATGAAATCACAGTCTTTGTCATTGGAAAATACAGAAGATGAAAGCAACAGATATGCCAGTAGGAGGAATACAGTACAGAATATGGTAAAGAATCAGCTTACATATTGGGTCAGCCGAAAATTCTTACAGGGGCATATTTTAAAGTCATTTACAGAGGCAGTGCTCCACTGCTTATAAAAGTAACATCAGATAGGGCAAAGAAGACAGAATTATCAGAAAATGAGGTACTTTTTATTCTGCAGTGATCAAGATATTAACACTCTGCTACGCAAAAGGAAAAAAAAACCAACCACGATATCCTTACGTTCCTGAGATTCAGAATAAGTAACATGACCACTGGGCACAATGCTCATAGATGACAGCTCACTCCCATCAGAGTTGGGTGTAAAAGGTTTCAGCGTACTCACATATATCAGACAGACTGAATCTTACTCTCACCAAAAAACAGGAACATTCATGAAACAGCTTTAAAGTCAATTGCCCTCAGCAGTTTAGATTAGCCCAGATGGTCACATGCCTGCAGCATTGGCATATACCACTTTCTGTAAGTGGAATACCCAAAAATCAAGTAATGGTGCTTATGTTTAAGAAAACATAAGAGCTTACTTGATTTAAAAAAGGGAAATCTCTAATGTACTAAAAGTAACGAGATAAATTCATTCAATAAACAAGGCTTCAAGTTGTAAAACTACAGAAAAACATTTTACTGAACGTATGTAATTTTGGAGGTCAGAAACAATGCTTACAAGGCCAGCCTTTTAAAAATGGCAAAAACTCTTACTTCACAGTTCATAAACTATAAGGAAGTGCTTTAGGAGTGGGTTGGACCAGACGATCTCTGGAGGTCCCTCCCAACCCCCTACAGTTCTGTGATTCCATGTGAAACTTCAACATGCTGTGACGATGAATCTGGTTTTATCACGTTGCACATATCATCTTATGAAAGCACACACCAAACCTCTGATAATTTCTATCAAACACTGATCTGCTTCCAAGAAAATCACGCCATGAGATTCACAGCTGAACTGAGTTCTATCTGTAGTTCCCCTACCACTGTCTGAAGCGCCGAGCGAAGGCTGAACACACGGTGCTTTCCACCTGAACTGACGCCAGAGGTCTGCGGAAGCTGCTGAAACCTGATCACATCTTTGTAAGTGTTATTTTAGAAAGCCTCAAAAACCTACTGTTACCAGGAAGGAACCTAATTTGGTCAGCCAGAAAACTTCTAGCACACAACTTTCCAAAGCTCTGTGGGAGCTTTTCAACGAGCTCCACCTGCACCCAGCTCCACACACCAAGGCAGTGACACAATAGGAGCCCTTCTAACACAGTACCTTCGATGTTCAGCTCGAAACAGATGTGGCAAAACGAGAGCGTCTCCTTCTCGGTGCCCAGCTTGCAGACGCTGCACACGTTGTCATCGTCCAGGTCGATGTTGACGAACTGCTCCTCGTTCATCGTGCTCTGAAAGAGGAGGGAACAAAGCGCGAGACTGTTACTCCAAGCACCCCGCAACATCCCCGTACTGCTCCCCCAAGCCCAGCCGCGTGTAGGGCAGCACGGTTCCGTCCCGGCCAAGTTTCCTTCTCAAAGCACGAGAGGCGGCGCGGCGGCCGCATGGCACGGAGCTCGCAGAGCCCCGGCGGAACGAGCCCCTCTCTCGCCGCTCCCCTGACCCCGCGCACTCTCTCCTTCCTCGCAGCCCCGTCCCGTCCCTCTGCCCATAGCTCGCGCTCCTCGCACCCTCCCCGCGCCCAGCACACCGCCGCCGCCGACCCCCGAGCTGGAACTGCCCCCTCCGCGCACCCCTCGCCGTGCTGCACTGCCAACCGCCCGGCACCGCACTCCACTATTGTTCGCCGAAGAGCGCAGCCGGAGCTCAGCGCCAGCACCGCCCTCCGCTTCCGGCCGAAACCACGGCCCCGGCGGAACGGGGGGGCTGCGCCGGGCGGGGCGAACTACTGCTCTCCGCCGCACCTCGGTGCCAGCACCGCCCCAGGGTTGCGCCGGCGGGGCGGAGGGGCGGGGCGAGCCAGCGGCCGCTACGATCCGTGCGAGCAGCGGGTGCCCCTTCTTTGGTGTCACTTAGGCTCTTCCGGAGCCTGGCTGTGGTCCCTCCTCCGCGGCCGCTGGGGCGGCTGAGGGGAAGCGTGGGTGGTGCCACGGCTGACCTGCTGCGCACCCTCCTCTTTCCTCTCCGCGGGGCTGTCCGCCGGGGGCTATGGGCGTGCTCTGCGCTTAGTGTCCTCCTGGCGCACCCCGAGTGCTAATGTGCTGGTGATACGTACTGCACGGTGCTGTTGGGGTCCGAGTCGTTGGGTCGCGTGAGAAAGGACAGATGTCCTCTGTGTATAGGAATTGAAACTGGGAAGATGAGCTGAAGGCAAAGAGAAAAAATCAGGATTGCCTCTTCTGCTCTGTGCAGGTGTGGTCTCACCTCGAGGACTGTGGGCGGCATTGAGCACCGCGGTACAAAGAGGGCATGAAGCCATTAGAGAGTGTCCAAAAGAGAGCTGCGAAGATAATGAAGTGTCTAGGGAAAGAGGCCTTGTGGCAGCCTGCTCCTGAGCTCTGCTCTCTGGTGACAGCAACAGGACCAGAGGGAACAACATGGAGATGCATCAGGGGAGGTCAAGTTTGGGTGTTGGGATAAGGTTCTTGACCAGGCAGTGGTTGAATCCTGGGACAGGCTCCCAGGGAGGTGGTCATGGCCCCAGGCCTCGCAGAGTTCGAGGATTGTTTGGACAACGCTCTCAGACATCTGGTCTGATTTTTGCATGATCCTGTGTGGAGCCAGGAGTTGAACCCAATGATCCTTATGGGTCCTCTAACTCAATATTCAGGCTATGTGGTGTCATCAATGGGATGCTATCCAGAGAGACCTAGACAGGCTTGAGCAGTGGGCCTAGGTGAACTTCTTGAATTTCAACAAATCCAAGTGCAAGTTCTTGCACCTGGGTTGTGGCCACCTATGCTATCAGTTCAAACTGGCAGATGGAAGGATAGCCCTGCTGAAAAGGAACTAGGGGTACTGGTGGATGGCAACTGGATGTGAGCCAGCAGTGTTCCCTCACAGCCTTGAAAGCCAACCATTTCTTGGGCTGCTTCAAAAGAAGCGTGGCCAGCAGGTCGAAGGAGGTGATCTTACCCCTCTACTCTGCACTGGTGAGGCCTTGCCTGGAGTGCTGTGTCCAGATGTAGAATCCTCACTGCATGAGAGATGCGGGCACATTAGAGAGTGTGCAGAGAAGGACTACAAAAATGCGAAGGATACAGTACCTCCCCTACAAGGACAGACTGAGAGAGCTGGGGCTGTTTAGCTAGAGGAGAGAAGGCTCTGGGAAAACCTGATAGTGGCTTTCCATATCCAAAGGGGGGCTATAAGAAAGAAGGAGACAGACTCTTTAGCAGGGTCAATTTTGGTAAGACAAGGGGAAATGGTTTCAAACTGAAAGGGAACCCTTAAAGGTCAACTCCCCTGTTCATTGCAGGGGAGTTGACCTTTAAGCGTCCCTTCCAACTCAGATACTTCTATGATTCTATGATCTGATACCACATGAATATACAAAGCTGGCAAATCTATGCTGAATTTTAACAGTGTCCTTTCATTGGCTCAGGATGAGCTTGCTCTACTGTGAGCTTTCTAGGAAAGAAATCAGTCCTTGGGGATTGTTGTTACCTTTCACTCCCTTGGGAGGAAGGAAAGAAAGTTGCTGTTCAACACAGTTAGAAGTTGTGTGCATAAAAGGGAAATGGAAGAGGAGAAAGGAATATGTAAGAGAAACAGTGCTGAAATTGCATGCATACTTGTTTGACATGATGGGAAATACAAGTACCAACTGTAAGTGCTGTCTGAACAGAAAGTAAAACTAACTCAGCTCCATGCTTGCTTTCAGAAGGTTAAGCCACAGATGGCAGATTGTGCCTTCCTGAGAATTTCCACAACTCGTGGAAATTACCTACAATGCATGCCTATATGTCGAAAGTGGGGTTACCTATGAAACAGCTACATCATCTTCCAAAATCTCCTCTCTCCAAACACATTTGCCTGTGTTTTTTATGATCCCTTTCACCATATTTTCTTGGGGCATTTTTTTCAATTCCAACAGTAAGAAAAAAGAAATGTTGCTCTTTCGTCCATTCCTTTGCAGCTTTTAACTAGTGGATAGAATTTGGATTTATTTCTGTTGAAGGACAGCAGAATAATTTAATCTCAGAGCTTCCTGAGATCTTCCTTGAATTGCTTTTCCCACTCGCTAACATTGAGCTTGGGAGAGCAGCTACACCTCCTCTGTACTCCCATCGTTTACTTATTTGATGGGCATGAAAAGTGGCAAACAAGCAGCAGCCTGACTTCGTTGCAAAAGCAATATTAAGAAAGAAAAGGATGTGAGCCTGGGGTGGAGGATTTACAAGCATAAAGAAGAAGCTGGACAGATGATGGTAGTGAGGATTATAAAATATATAAATAATTGAGTATTTTTCCCTCCAGAATCTGATGTTTCTATGCCTCGTTGCCACAGTGTATCAGCAACTGTGAAATCCAATGGCAAAAAAAAGCCCCATAAATCTTGTTAACAGATGAAGTGGAGGAAGCAGTATGGCTATTGGTAATTGAACGACTTTTCTTGTTAAAAAAAAAAAAAAAGTTTAAAGCACAGAGATCACTGCATTAAAAATAGTGAAAGAAAATGTTGCAGGTGCAGGATTATGAAAAAACTCCCACAACACTGTTCAATCTTAGTGCCCATGATGTGGTTGTACGTATACATACATATACATATTTTCTTCCAAATCCCTTGTTTCATCAATATACATTATTCTAGCTAGAGCTTATTTTACTGGAAAATCATTAGTAGCAAACCAATCTGTGGTTTTGTTTTGTTTTGTTTTGTTTTTTTCCCCCTTTTTTTCCCCTCCTGTCTGTTGAGATCGTGTTGTCATTTTAGGAAGGCTTTGGTAGTAATCACATTTTAATAATTCCCACTGCTTCACATTCCTTAGCTGGTTGGTTGTGTTCCCACGCTGTTTCCTCACCACGTTTCAGTCTTGATGAGATGACACAAGGGACTAGATAACTGATTTAATAGAAAGAAAATTAATTCTAACTCACATCAACTCATTACTTCATTGCATAGGAGAGCCCTATAAGCACTGGTGGGAAGGCAGCTGTAGGAGTAATTCAGAACTGCCCCCTGTATCATGACATCGTGTCTTTAACTTCACTAGTTAATTCGCTCTAAATAGGTAATAATTAGAACAGTCTTTTGAGGGCACGTTAATTCCAGTTTCCTAAGTGAAGATATAGAAGTTCTAAAGTTAAAATGTGTTCTTACTGAAATGTACAGGAGTCGAGGGAGAGGTGGGGTTGCTTAGGCATTATTAAAAATACTGTGGCAAGCTCCCAATGGAGAATATAAATAGCATTAGCACTGTTGAAATGAAAGTGTCTGTGTAGGTGTGCACATGTAAATTAAAATATACAGGAAAAGAGAAAAGTTAAAATTCAGTCTAGGTGAGGCCTGCCCCTATGAAAATATCTAGAAAGTAACATTCTCAAACCAACCTGATTTCATTCTCTTTCTTTTCTGCTCTCTTGTGAGTTAGGGGAGTTCTTTTTTCCTCTGCATGACAGATGTCTGGAGTTTTCCAGGCACTCCTATGGGTCTTAATGTTCTTCAGGCAGTTCCCTGCCAGCAGCTAATAAATATAGATGTATTTTCTCCACTCTTCTGGTTTTGTTTTTGTCTTGTGAGTTTTTCTAACTAGCTTTTTTGTTTGTTTGTTTGTTTGTTTGTTTCAGATCTGTTGTTTCAGCATCCTGCAGCCCCTCCTAGTTTAACTTTCAGCCCAGAATATATACATGTACAAATTATCTTACTATAGTCGCTATCTTGACTCTTCTGTTTTGTGAACTATTGTCTCTTCCTACTTTTTTCAGTCCTCTTTCAACTTCACTCAATGTTTGACCTTTTCTGTCATGTATTATTTTAATTCTTTATTGACTAGCTTTAGTCCTCTTATTGTGTAGCGTAAAAATCTGACTGCAAAGAGGCAGTTCCTTCATCTGGCCATTTCCTTCTGTTTGGATCTGAGGATCTTATGGTTACTCTGAGGTGGACTGGGGTGATCAAGGACAAAAACAAAGAAAGAAAACTTTTTTTTTTGTTTTTTAATCAGCTCATTGAAATGACTGTATCTTCAGCTACGTTATTGCTGTATTTGGTGTAAAGGTTTTTGGAGTGGAGATGTGATTCCTGCATCAAACTAAATGTAGCATCACCAATCTTAGCCGTCAGTCCCAGACCTGCTCATTTATCCAGTCTCTTTGCTATATTTGCCCTTTGGGCTATGATTCCATGATCTTCTTAGCAGCAGTGCCAGCTTAATTGTTCCCAACTTCTGTCCATTTTATTCCTGCTATTTTAATTTGAGTTATGTGCTGAAAAGTAACCATCATCAACCAGATTCCTGTCCAGTTCACTTCATGATTACCCAGACATTCGTTTTGGCACAGCAGAAGTTCTATCATGATAACAGGAAGAGTAGAATGCAGCAGTAGAGATTAATTAAAACAGCTACATGAATACATGGGTACTGATAGCCTAAATCTTTCTTCTTTAGCCTCTTTCTGTTTTTCTATTTTTTTCCTTATTACCATTTTCCTTCAGTTTCTTTCCTAAATGTCTTTCCCATTCTGCCATACAAATCTAGGACATTTCTTCACTGACCAGTCTATGGAGTGTCTGTGTCATTCTACAACATGAAGCTGTTTCAGGGTAGTGTCACACCACCAGTCTTTATCTCTTACGCATTCTTCTACTCACTGACTTATGTGCCTTCATTAAATTGAGATCTTCCCCCTTCAAAATTTGATTTTGTTCACTAAACATTGACAGCAGAAGATGTAGACTTGTTCTGGACAGTAGGTAAACTCAACAGTAACTTGAAAAGACACCACTGAGGAAAGTTGTAGAAGGTAACTACAACAACAGTGATCCAATTCACAGCTGTCACCTCAGTAAAACAGCCAGAGAACCATTGTTTTGTTGTGTTTTGTTTTTTTTTTTTTTTGTTTTTGTTTTTGTTTTTTTTTCATGATAATTGCTCCTGAAATTGAATATCCAACTAATGTGAAAAATTAGTCATGGACAAACATGTCCTGAATTGTCTGAGGTTAGAAAAAGAAATCTACAATTGTGTACATTAAATAGTCCAGACCATGGAGGAAGCTGAGCCAACCTGAAATTGTTCCTCAGTCATAACACACAAGGGTGGAGCAGCAACAGTCTGTGTATTGTAAGCAAAGGCTTCTCTCAGATTGCTGATTGGAATGGATCAGAGGCTTGATAAACCAGTACGTGGCTGTTCAAACAAGCCATGAATGGCAGAGGAGAGAAATGACTTTTTTACATTCACGTTCTGGGAAGACTTCCTAGTAACTCCTTTATCCTCATTCTCTGTTTGGAAGAACACTAATCCTAATAAGATCTCAGTGATTAATTATCATGTCGACTTAGCACTTCATTTTTAAGTGTTGTTTATGTGTTTATTTTTCATCCATAGATTATTCTTTACAATAAGAAAGCCCATATATTGATGAACCAAAGCTTTCAATACTTCTTTTCAGCTTAACTGAATGTGTTGTTTACTGCCTCACCCTTCTGTCTCCCATGGCCTCAATTTCTTCTTTGATCATCCAGCAGTTCACAAATTTCTGAATTTCTCCCAGTTACTGGAAGCACTCTCACAATCTAAGTACACCTTTTTCCTACCCAAATCTCAGCACTTACTGATCTTCACTGACCTCTCAACATCATCTGTCAATTTCTAAGATAAAGTCTTCAGGTAGGCTCTATTTTTTCATTTTGTGTGATTTTCCTTCTAATTCTTGGCTATTTCTCTTAAAGCAGCTGATTCTTGTCAGTCAGCTTTTAATCATGATTTGTCATACATCCCCCGAAGTGATCACAGCTGTGAGCACTATCTCTCGTTCTCTAATCCATGAACTTGGCACTAACTGGCATCTTATTCTAGTGACTCATAGTTCTCCATTTCCATTGCTGACTTGTCTTTCCTCATCTGATCTAAATCCATACCTTTTTGGCACTTCCTTGGGGACAATTACCATGGCTAACAGAGGCACAATACATTGAGATAATATTTTTTTTCCAATAATTCAGGCCTTTAATTTGAATACAAGAGGATTGTCTCTGCGTTATCTAACTTCTTTCTACATATCGACTAGAAGATTCAGCCTTGATGAGTGTCTCAACTGCCTGTCACTTCACACCTCAGCTATTAACAACTTCATTGTCTAATTCCTGTGCCTTTCAGTGTGTTCTTCTGAAGTTCATTCAAAATTGCATTGTGAGGATTATCTTCTTTGCTGACATAATGTCTCTGTCTCTCTCTGGCTTTTCACTTCATTAGCATCAAAGGCAAATTCTTTGTCCTCTTCAAAGTTTCTGATCAATTGACTCTATGCTGAATCAGCTTTATTGTTTCATTGAGCATCAGCCCTCATGTACTGTCTGTCAGTAATACTTGTCTTCACTGTCTCATTAGAGTATTTCTCACACAATCACCTTTGGCCTTTTTACAGAATGCCTCCTCCTTTGTTGGAAGTTCCTCGCAAATGTTGTTCATGCTGTTAATCAGCCAAGACTTAATTCTGCATTGTTGAGCAGAGTTGTTTCCCAGAGTTGAATATGTAAAATACAGTCACTGTGCTTTGTACCTAATAGTAGTTATCTGGTTGTTCCATTCTTTGTATATTTGAAAACTGATAAACTCTCCTTTTTATTACATATATTTACAGTTGTTACCAAAGCCATCAGGTTGCCAAACTGTGTTCTGCTGAAAATCATCTTAAGTAGTTTGCATTCCCATGTTGCTCAAGTGAAAGTTTCATTACAGTTTTGGCAGACAGGCGTATGTATTACATGAGAAATTTGGGGAAGTGCCAGAGATCCACTGGTTCCCCAAAGGTGAGTACTAAAACTGAGTAGTAAGAGATCTCTGATTTCACAGCAGAGATAACCTCCTACTCACAATGTTATAGAATATTAGTAGCATTTAATAGCTTTACACATTTTGAAATAACAGCTTGAAAAGAGTACAGTAAGATAGCTACATATTTTACCTACCTACTGGACAAGATTAAGGTAGTACTTCTGAAGTATGTAGATATTTTAGCATCTTAGCAAATCTTTACTTACTTAAAGAACTGATTTCATTAGCTTTACTATCAGAATACAAAAAATAGTCTGTTGTCTTCATACTGCCGTCTTTTGTAGCAACAAACACAAGAAAAGCGACATCTTCATGCTACTGTCCTCCCATATCTTTTTAATCTTGAAACTGCTCTTTGACAGAATATTGGTAGGGGCTGATCTGTTAAGTGGCTTTTTCCCCCTTTTATTAATGAGAATTAAAGTTCTATAGGCAACAAACAAACAACAATACGCAGCAATTGCAATAGGAAAGATCAGCTGCCTGCACAGTGTATGAAATACAGCAAACACTGTGGCCAGGTTATTTGCTTAGCCCTGCCTTCTTCCTGCTATGCCTATGCATTTGTACTAATTATACAATCAGGCTCTACTTATATCCGCAGGAAGAAGAGTTAGTTCCATAACACCATGTTAGGAATGACCACCATTAATTCACTTCAGATGCCTAAACATAGGAGAAGATGGAAAGTAGACAGAAAAGCCTCATCAAAAGATGTAGCCTGTTGGTTCGAGATATACTGTGTGTAATACATTCAGCAACATTTCTAATCACACATGCAACCAAGGACTAGCTGATACAGAAAAGCATCACTGGAGATTATCTGATCCAAGACCCTGCTCAGAGCAGACTAAGACAGAGCAATTACCCAAGGCTGTATCCAGTCAAGTTTTAAACATCTCCAAGGATGGAGACTCCACAGTATGAGCAACCTGCCCCACTGCTTAACCACTCATACAGTAAAAAGTTTTACTGCATATTTAAATGAAACAAAGATGCTGTTTGGGGGCTACAAATATGGTGAAGGGTCTAGAAGAAAAAAAGCATGAAGGTGTATGAGATGTATGAGGATCAGCTGAGGTCCCTTGGTTTGTTCAGCCCAAAGCAGAAGAAGTTGGAAGGAGGACTCGTGGCAGCCTACAGGTCCTTGTGAAGGGAGCAGAGGGTCAGTGCTATGTTCTGCTTCCTGATAATGATGACAGGACATGAGAGAAAGTCCTGTCCTTCATATGTTTGGAAATGGCTGCCAGGATTATTTGTCCCATCACCTTCTCAGAAGCTGAGGTGAGGCTGAACAGCCTGTAGTTCTCTGGGTGTTCCTTCTAGCCCTTCTTGAAGATGCAGATGATATTTGCTTTCTTTCAGTCAAAGATTTCTCCTGTTTGCCACAACCTTTCAAAGATGATTGGCAGCAGCCATGCAGTAATATTGGACAGATTTCTGCCGTCATGGGAGCATTACATCAGATTGTCAAGACTTAGGTGTGTCCAGACTGTTTACATGCTCCTTAATGTGCTTCTTGTTCACTGAGGATTAAGTCCTTTTTGCTGTAGTTTTTCTGCCTAGACTCATGGACCTGCAGCATTTAGTGGTATTCAATGGCACTATGTATTGTGGTCTTCTTCATGTTCTTTGTCAACAGGTCCCTGTCACTCTACCCTGTTAAGTGGAGGTCCCATAATTTCCCTGGTCTTTCTTTTGCTGCTGATGTACCTTAGAAACCCTTCTTGTTGCCTTTCGCATTCATCACCAGATTCACCTCTGGGATGTCATTGGCTTTCCTACCCCCACCCCTGAACATTCCGGATTTCTGACTATCTTATAGATCCAGTTTACCAGTCTATGTTTAATGCAGGCAGTGCTCTGTGCTACTGCCAAATGCACACGTTGCCTCTACCGAGCTCAATGAGAAGTAAAAATTGTGTTTACTCGTGTCTTTTTAGTTAATTAAAATTAAAATGATGTATCACTGTATGTACAGGCTGAGCCTTAATCTCTAAAAAGCGTCAGATAGTATTAAGCTCATTGCTGACAGTGGCCTAGTTTCTACTGATAAATTCATTAAAAGTTTTAGTCAGCAAAGTCAGGAAAAAGTAGTGACTGATAGTCCTGAACTGAAATGATGGGGAAAAAAAAAAGCCCAAACCCAACCTGTTTTGTTAATCCATCCATGTACATGAAAACAGCACAGCAGGATGGGGGAACTAATCCCATTTCAAATCAGATGCCTGCTGGTTCCATTTAATGAGCATTATGTCTGTTTCTTTTTTAACCCTAAAATTTCTTAATACTTAGAAAAGCCAATCTGATTTTTTAAAATATTTTTTAACTACAACTATAGAAACCTGGATTATTCTGAATAGTTTTCTGGGGATGTCTGTGTTTCTCTTGCTACTGAGATGTTAATGTTAGGTTCCTAACATAATGGTATATACAAGGCAGAGCTTGATCATCATCTCCATTAAATGGAATGAAGGGCTCTACTATAAGAAGGGAATGTGTGGTATGGACTGGAAGCTTAGTGGTCACTCTTCCCCTTGAAGCTCCAAGAGCAATGTCTGACAGTCGTGTGGGAAGCGACTTGCTGCCCTGCTCATCACTGTGACCACCATAGCCTTGGAGAAGAGACTGCTGACGCCAGCAGTGTTGACTTCCCAGCTCTCTGTGGTTTTGCTCTGTAGAACTCCTCAAAATGGAAGGGGCTGTGGTTGCTAAGTGTATTTCCTCAAACAGCTATGTCATCCACAAGTAGGATGCCATGTTACACAGTTTTGCCCTGCTAACCAAATTAATATTTGATTCAGAAGCAGCAAGACACGCTATTCTCCTTATCATTTTGGGGGTAAAATAAAACTTTGTGTATTTGTCCTTATATCATCTTAATTATTAAAAAAAAAAAAAACACAAACCAAAAAAAAAACACATAAGGTAATCAGAAATACTTAAACTAATTTAATCTAGATAAGGCAAATTGCCTCACACTGGATTAGCTACAAGTTTATTTACCACTTGGTTTTTTGTCTATTATTTCTAATCTTGTGCCTATGGGAAGCCTGAATGTACATGTATATTGCAACCCTGATATTTCTGGATACTGTAAATTTTGCTTACCTTAGCTGATGCTAAATTTTCTTATTTACTCTTATATGCTATAGCAGTACACATATGCTATCACTGATGATTACCATATCTTATTTTGTAAATAGCGTATATTGTTCCTGTCTTATAACATTAACAGATTGTAGAGAAAAATAAACAGCAAGCAACCTACAAAAATGACTATCAGCAGTACCCATTTTTCATTGCTCCAAAAACCATGTTAGCATAATAAGTGAGTGTCCAATGTACCATTTTAATTTGGCAACATTTATGTTTATATGTTTGTTCAGTGTTGTATATTATGTGATATGTAATGTAAACATATATGTACAGTGTTATATGTATATATTGGCAGTTGTCAAAGATCAGTCTTATATAGCAGTGCTATATCATTATGTATGTATCAGCTGAAGAAAGATATTTCAGAGAATTAGGAGCATGTGTTGTTAAACAAAACATTTTCATGTTGAGAAAATCTTTGCTCCAAGTCTTCTTCTTACACTGATCAAACTACTGCTGTGGCACAGGCTGGCTATTTTGTGTTTTCCAACTCACTGGCAACAAAGCTTCTGAAATAAAGCTAGTGTGACTACTTGAATGCTAGGGTGGAATTTGTTAGGGAAGGAGGAGTATGAGCACCCAGGTCCTTCCTGAACCTATCAGAACACACATCTTCCTGTTTTTCCATATAACATAATAGCCAGAGTTAATTACTACTATTTTGGTTTAGACCAGTTGTCATCCTAATTCTTATTCTCTCAACCATACTGTCATTAACTTTCTATTTTAGAATTCCTGTAAAAACGATCCTTATTCCCAAAATGCATTTATCTTAGGTAAAGTCCAGAAACGTGCTGAAATAATATAGTGTGCTAAAATGGACAGAGAATTAATTAAAAAAAAAAAAAAAAATCTGCATAAACAGCTATCTGTAAGGAAATGCCTGTAGTGACAATTAGTTCAACATTCTCTTCAGTCTAGATGTAATTAGCATCCCCTGTTGTTCCATTTGTTTAACCTACAACCAAAGGCGGCCTGTCTGCATATGCGCATACACAGCCAAAAAAGTCTGCTTAATAGCAGGATATTTGTTGTAACATATTTGCAGAATGCATGATGTCCTAACAATGGTCAATATCAAGAATATAAAACTTTTGACTTCTCCATTAAAAATCTGTTACGTAAGGCTACTTACTGCATTCAGACACTTCACCACATAATTAATAGGATTAAAAAAAAACAACCCCCCCCCCCCAAACACACAAAAAAAAGAACCACAAAAACAAACAAATAAACAAACAAACAAACAAAAAAAACCCAGCAGTCCAATTTTGATATATCTCATGCTTTTTAGTCATTGCACGTTGTTATCAGTGACTCACATGCATACCCAATCCAATGAAGATATTGTTTGAGTGATTCTTCCTTCTTCTATGCAACAGCTTCAGAGGCAGACCATTTCAGGTGGAAGAATCAAAAGCATAACAATTCTTCATGTTAATATGATAAATGTTATAATATTTGGAAAAGAGTTAAAGTCTGCAAATGTGTTGTGTTTATCAGAAGCCTTAAATATAAATGCAGCTTCAGGAGATTGCTACCTGTAGATACATATTATCTGTAAAGTTATATTTCTGTGAATGAAGCCTTATACTATGGCCTAGAGCAACTGAAAGGATAGATGTACTGCAGTAATAGCACTGTGGTGCTGACCTACTTGAGCAAGCTGTATACTAGATAGCGTGCACTGAGTTACTTAGGCTTTTTTTTGGTAAAACAATACGGGGCCTCCCAAATCAGCATGCAATTTGAAACATGAAGTGACCAGACTTTTTTTTTGCAACTCAGTTATTGAATTGTTATATTTATCTACATCTCACAAGGACACCCATTGCATCAGAGCGATGCAACATCTTCTAAATACAAGTCACTTTTGTGCCAGCCACGGCCACAGGCTGCAGAAAAAAGCCTAGACAGAAACGTGTCCAGGGTTGAGATGTTTTCATTATTTCTTCTTCTGATGTCCTTACTATAGCTACTACCTGCTTTGTTTCTCTTTCTCCCACCTGCCCATGCAACAAATAAACACCAACTCTAAACACACAGCTTTATTGAGAGGAAAGAAAAACATGGGAGAACGTGCTGACAATCTGGAATGTCTTAGTGTGAGAAATAATTTGAAGTTCATTCCTTAGGATGTTTCCTGGCAAAGTAAAGTAGAAAACAGGTGTGTCAAATAGCACTTCTACTCTTTTTTGAAGGGAAAGGCAACAACTGGCTTCATGAAATCTTGAGGATTGTAAACAAAATCTGAATGAAACTTCTACTGGTTTTCAGAGCAGGTTTATGTAAATATTGTTTACATTTACACGACATGCAGGAGCCAGACACAACATTTCACAAGTCTGCAAGATGCTTCTACAGACTTTAATATTTCTGGTTAGAACTTTGAAAGAAATCTAATCTGTTCATTCACTATCATTCCTGAAATAATTATCTAGGGCACATTTTTGAACAAGCTATTAAAAGAAATAGCAGATAAAGATTGTTGACTTGGAGATTTTTTTAGATCTTTAGTGTTTAGAAATCTGTTCTGTAGCTAGCAGCACAATATTACCAATAGTATAGAGAACAAGATTTTGTGTTTTTCTTCGAACTGCTATAAGTTTTTGAATATAGATCCAGAAAGCAGCTGTTCACTTTGGGAAAAACATGCAAGAGACATTAATGTTAAGACTAGAGAAGAATGCCTAGTTAAATAAAGATAGGAAGAGCCAAAAATAGGAAGAACGTAGCTAGCAGGACTAAGGAAGTACAACTGGAAGAAAGTGAAGATCACACTCCACCATCAGGAAGCAACTTCTCCTATCAGTTTTCAGCAGTTTGGATATATTGCAACTTCCCATTTCTTGCTGCAGATCACCTGGCTTCTCAGCCACTGCGTTAATACAAGAAATTTGACCAAAGCTGAAAAATGAAAATGTTTTATTGTACAAAACAAAAGGAATAATGATATCCAAAACTGTTTTGCAACTGCAGCAAATACAGCCATGATTAAGATGCCATTCGGAGACTCCAGATATTCTGTGTGTCAGTAGTGTGACTCTGGCTCAGCTTCGTATTTTGCATTGTGAGTGAAGGTTGTCACCACTTTATTTTTAGGCTATATCTCATCTAATAGCTGCCTTTCTATTTTACTTTGGGCTTGCTACAGAGCTTGTCCTCTGATTATCAAGTTCAGCAAGTGTAGTGTTAACATCAAGAGAAGCCTGCCAGACTTGCTTACTTGATGTTAATGAAGCTGTGAATTTTGTCATCTTAGCCTCATTTGCTTCCCATATGCTTATTCTCTTTTCCCCTCAGAAGCTGCAACTCTACTTTTCATCTTCATTTGTATGCCCAAAATGTAGCTAGCTTAATTACCAATTATAACCTTCCTCATTTAAAAGCTAAATCAACTGGAAACAACACTAAAAAGTGTCTCCCTTGAGAAGAGCAAAAGACTTTGTGTTAATTTTCTTCTCATATTTTGATTAGTATGGAGCACTGTGTAACTTACAAGTTAATCTCCCCAAATGATGTCAATTTTAGATCGAGATGACACATGCATGCTCCTGGGAGGAACGTCAGAGGAACCTACATTCTCTGTCTCCTTCAACTCTGACCTGCTGCACAAAAATACTTCTTTCTTGGAAACTGATAATGAAGCAACGCAGCAAAAGCACTGCCAACAGCTTTTTATTTATGTCCATCTTTTTCTGTTTTATTTCTTAGCTGCCTGACCGGTGTTATTTCCTCGAGTTTGGAAGTCCCTTGTGTGTTTCTTCCGAATGCAATTTTTTCTGCCTTGAGAAATTAGAACTCCACAAGCTTCAAGGTAGTTTTTGTGAGGCCCTGTCAAGCAGTGAAAGGCACAATAGCTGTCAGGCTTGATATATATGTGAATACTATTGACTACCACAAAACATTCTTCCAATCAATGCTGTAAAACTCCTAGACACTCTTTAGTTCCTGAGTGAATTTACTGTTTCTTGTGACATTCTCCATTAATACAAAAAAGACTACAGTAACTACTGGAGAAACAGATTTGTAGCTGGTGGGACCCCTGGGGGACCAGGAGGGCGATGCTGCCTGCAGTATGAAGCAAAACAGTAATAAGCATGCTGCAAGGCAAGGGGACAAGTGACAAGTGCTCTGCAGGATCATACCTGGACTCCATCCAGAGTGGGCTGGAGGACGCTCTGGGAGCAGCCTGCTGAAGTGGGAGGCAGGGAGCCCAAAAGCAGCTGTGCTTGGAAGTGCTGGAGAAGAACAGCATAACCTTGTGCTTGCAGCTGGCCAGGCTGGGGACAGCCCTATAACGTGTGTTTTGTACCAGTAGAACTGTGGATCCCTGGATAGGCTCACAGTGGTTTTCTCCTACATGGGAAATATCAGCCCATGCAGGTACTTAGACACCAGTGCCTATGGTACACCTGGCTACAGTCACACAAATGCAGAGACGTGCATCCCAAAGAAAAAGCGAGTGATGAGCAGGGAAATTCCAGTGAATCCAAAACAGGCTTAGAGGGCACTACTGCTCCAGCTTGCAGTGCTGTGTATTATGGAGCAGCTGCAGTGCCCCTGTGCCTTTCTGTTTGCCCCCAGTCCTGCAGCACACACAGCACAGGGCTCAGCTGTGACCCAGGAGCAGTTACCATTCTATCCTGGGCAGGGCAACCCTGTGTACCCTGTGTACACCATCATGCCTTCCACCGGGATGTGCCAATGGCATTTATTTTTTTTTTCGCCCAGAACAATAAGAGAAAGTCTCCATCAAGTCAGTAGAGATGCTCCTGTTTCAAGGTGCGCCAGAAATCCCCATTGCAGTGCTTTGAACAAGGGCTGGTGACAAAAAGTCCAGGGCTGCAGAAAGCAGAGGGAGATTGGTCTGTGCTTTATGTGGCACATTTTGGAGCAACTCCAAGATCCTATTTCAGCACCAGTGGGATCACACAGAGAAATCCTTAAGTTTGAGTTCAAGTGCTGGTTCAGTGACAAAAATGAAGTGAAAGTGCACGTGGAGAGAACACCACTGCCAGGGTCAGCGTTGGCCATTCTCCCATGAGCATGGGATAGGGCAAGATGGACCAGGGGATGCTCTGAGGGACCATGGGAGAAATAGAAGAAAACTCCACTGTGAGACTAGGACCTTGTTAGCCCCTTGACAGGGGAAGAGTGAGTGGGGCAACTGGAGAGGCTATATCCTCAGTGACACACACTCCTGGGCTGAGCCTTCAGCCTTCTGTAGGGTTCCAGCTGTGCAAGATCGTTCTCTGTAGGACTGTCCTTCAGGTGTGTGGCCATAGGGGAGGACTCATGCAAGACCAGTGTCCAGTGTCCAATTCATTCCTCACCCCACTCCTGGTATTGGTACAACCATCTCCATTGTCACCCATCTGCACTTGTAGCTGAGGACCAGAAGCCCTTCCCTACCCCATTGCAGAATAATAGGGATAATTGGGTGGGTCCTCTGCTGAATGAGGGGAGTGTCCTGGTAATGGAGGATGCTGAGAAGGTAGAGCTGCTGAATGCCTTCTTTGCTTTGGTCTTCACTTCAAAAACTCTCCCTCAGAACTCCTGGACCCTGGAGGGAAGAGAGAGTTTGGAAAATAGAGAACTTCCATGTATCAACTACATGAGGGGGTGGTCCAGGAGCATCTGGGTGGGATCAGTGTGCACAAATCCATGGGCCTTGATGGGATGCATCCACGTGTTCTAAGGGAGCTTGCAGAGGTGATTGCTGAACCACTCTTTATCATCTTTGACAGTCTTGGGGAACAGGAGAGGTGCCTGAAGACTGGAGGATAGGGCAAGAAGGAGGATCTGGGAAACCACAGGTCAGTCAGTCTCACCTCTGTCCCTGTGAAATGTGATGGAACAGCTTGTTCTAGATACTATCTCCAAGCAGTTGGTAAAGAAAGTTATCAGGAGTAGTCAGCATAGATTCACCAAGCGGAAATCGTGCTCGACCAACCTCATGGCCTTCTATGATGACATCATCCGCTGGGTAGATGGGGAAAGAGCAGTGGGGTTGGACTCGATCTCTAGAGGTCCCTTTCACCCCCTACAATTCTGTGATTCTGTGATTCTTCAAATTCTACATGGTAGATGGCTGCAGACATAGTGAGCATTCTTCTATGAACGTGGCATTCTCAGAGAATTAAAAAGCAATTGTTTAAATAATGTCCCATGTAATTAAATAAGAAAACAAAAGAAAAAAAAAAAAAACAACGAGAAAACAAAAACAAAGCTAATGAACCAAAGCCCATAGAAGCTTATTGTAACTATCTTTAAACTTAATCTTTATAACACCAGGAAATTCTGAGCTGAATTTTAATATAACAATATGTTTTATTTATTAATTTTTAGTTTAAAGTGATAAATTCATGTGAAATTGCCTGTGAAATATACAGATTCATCAAGACAGATTTTCTACTTAATATCGTGAATAAAAGTAAGAGCAGTGAAAAAGCGATAATTGCATTGCAAAATTGATCATTAACTTACGATTAGATATCAACCATTGCTGGTATAAGTTACAGGGGAGAGATCGTAGAATCATAGAATCACAGAATCACTCAGTTTGGAAAAGACCTTCAAGATCATCAAGTCTAACCGCAATCTAACCATACTATCCTAACTAACAACCCTTCACTAAATCGTGTCCCTAAGCACCACATCCAAACAGTTTTCAAACACATCCAAGGATGTGCAAGCTAAGGTCAAAACAGGAAATTTTCTTTCTGTTCACAGCCCACTTCTTTGCTCCAAGAGTGTGGCACCTCAGTAGAGTGGAAAAACCTTAGTAAAACTGAAAATCAAGTTTATTTTTTCAAATCATGTTTGTTGCTGAAGAAGAGTAATATTATATCACTGTAGGTTAAGGTGATGTTCTGAAGACTTTCTTCACATCAGGGGTTTAGAAACCTTATCTATTATTTTAGATAGAAGCTTAGATTTCAGAGCACAGATTTATAACAGGGAATAAAGACTGCAGCTCATTTTAATGCATCTGGATTAGAGAAAACATGGGGTCCTGTCCTTTAAAACAAAGGCTCACTCCTTTTCTCCTGTAGTGATGACATAACATTTACATTTCAGCAGATAATGAGCTAGATTTTTCCAGCAGACCAGACCCACAGGGGACTTGTTCCAAAAGCTTAAGTGTTATTATCCCTTCCATCTGCTCCCCATGGAGCTTGAGGTAAGCTATTCTTAATGCCATATGAGGATCACCATTTCTTGAAAGCAAGTACACTTTTCATTTTCTGCTTTAAACAAGGAAGATCTTATTACTAGCTGTCTTCTTTACTGCAGTCACCATTATTGCTTTTGATTGGTAGTTCACCAGTTTTACAGATCCATTTTTCAGAGTGCATAAAGTGATGGGGAGTTTGCTGTCATTGAAAATGGGCCTTCTGGATGTACTGAAAGCCTCGAAATCTTATTCATATCTCACAAAAGACCATGGAAAGCAATCTCTGTTGATTTTCAGTAGTTTCATAGTCAACAGCTCCTTTCCGTAACTATGTTTCTTTCCTATTTCTTAGCCTTGAAGGATGTTCCGGGTAGAAAATAAAATGAATCCCAAGGACACACAACGACTTTATGCCAGGGATCTTTCATCACAGCTCCTTCACCCTCACCTGTCTGCAGTGTCTCTACAGCTGCTTCAGTCTCTGGGAAGGATTAGCACAAAAATCCGTATTAAGGGCCAGAAGATCTGGCTTCCAATTATGGAAATGGGATCAGTAGGAAATTAATAGCATGCAACTTCATGCACCCTCCTGACCCAAAGTCTCCCCAAGGGCTGAACCTAACAGGGGCACTTTGTCACAGTGGCCCTTTGACAGGGGCAGTCTCTTTTCATACACTCCTCCTGGCACTATTGCATGTGCTGTACAGTGCAGGGAATCCCAACCAGCCAGACAGTGCAGTGGGTGACCAGCAGGAAGGCCTGAAGCAGCCCAGGCAGTGTGCATCCCCAGTATCCTAGCTGTCTGAGGGTGGAAACAGAGCCTGGGGTGTGCAGTGTGAGTGAGAGACCAGTGAGTAGACTGCTGGCTGCTTCAATTGGATGTGCTGTAGTTAGTGCTGATGTGATGAGGCAAGTGCCCCAACTTCCAAGGTGAGAAAACTGGATCTAGGATATTATCATGAATGGGGTAAGCCAAGTGGGTTGGCCCTTGGGAAATATTTCTGAACTACAAGAGGAGTGATTTAGGTTAGATGTTAGGGAAAATTGCTTTGCTCAGAGATTGGTGAGGCATTGATGCAGGCTGCACAGAGAAGCTGTGAGTAATCCATCACTGGAAGCATTCATGGCCAAGTTGAATGGGGCCCTGGGTAGCCTGAGCTGGTGGGTGGAAGCTCTGTCCTGGACAAGGGTTTAGAACTAGGTATGCTTTAATGTCCCTTCCAATGCAAGCTATTCTGTGGTTCTATGATCTGTGGTTTCCAAGAGAAGTCTGTGGAGCTGTGTGAAGACTGTGATGGAACAAAGGACTGGCACCTTCAGGTGAAACCCAAGGAGCACAGCTGACATGGCATCACAATGGACTTTTCCACAGGGAAAAGTGAGAAGGGCTGCAGTAATTTTTTTATGCTGTTCTACAGTCTTATTGCCGTATCTCTGAGACCTCCCTTAGTGATTCCTTTCTGATTTGTACTCAGACTAGCTTCCTACCCAAAGGAGCCTTTTAGATGCTTTCATTATTTTTGTGTTTTATTTTGTTTTGATTTTCCACTGAAATAATGTACACATGAAATATATACAGAACTATTATAAAGAAAACAGGCAATTCACTGTGTGTCTTTCTTGGCATTACACTGTTTTTCTAAAGAAAAGTGGTCTCAGTAATTATACTGCATCTTTGTACTTTGGTAGGAATGCTACAGCTGGTAACTGGCCACAGGATTTGTACTGATTTTGCAAGGCCGCTGAGATGAGGCTTATCAGACATAATTTGAGTCAGCTTGTCCTGGCCTGCCTAGATTCTTGTTTTTACATCAGGATTTAGATGTAACTGCAATCTTCCAAATGGCCAGCTGGCTACAATTATGTTCTTTTACTTTGGTTATCTTTGCATGGTATGACTGTAATTTTATGTAGATAGTGGTAACAAGCAGCTGTTCTGCACAGTGCAAAATATTTATGGCTAACACAAGGACACAGACCTGGTATGACAGAACAGGCCTTGAGAAGTGAAGCACAGGACACAGTGTGTATGTTAGTAAACATGAAAAATGACCTTAAGTTTTTCTTAAGAGGTAAAGAAGGCAATGTCAACACCAAACTCCTGCTAGCGAAGGAGTCATGTTGCTGATGACTTGTCTTCCACCCATGCTGAAACCACTGATCTTGGGGTTCAGAGGAAGCAGTGACAGGGTAGTACAACACTAGAGAAAGGGGCAGGTAATGAAAACATGCATGTAACATTTAAAATTCTATTGTATCATCATCATCATCATCAAGGGACTTCTGAAAATATTAACCTACTCCATATTGAAAAAAAGTCTCAGATAAACCATGGTGAAAATCAGTTCTCAAACAGAAGAGAGATTTTAATTCTCCCACTGAGGACAGCATAAGAGAACAGAATTGTTATCTATCCTGCTTGGCAGCAATCGGTACCTGTTCTGCCTCCAAGTGATCCTCTGCCCTGTGGACTGGTGCAAGAAGCTGGGAGCAACGGACAGGCACTAGGGTTATGATAACATTGAGATTATTTAAAGGAAAAAGACATATTTCTGGAGAAAATGTGGCTTAATAGAAGTACTATTCCAATAAAACCTGTGGGCATTAAATTATTTTGTTAAGTCATAAAAATTTAGGAAGAATCCCCCATGATTTTAGTGAAATTTCTGTTCAGGCCCTGGGTACTCAGAAAGTTCAGAAAGATGCTTTCATTAACATCAGTGATATGGACTTAATTTTCTGTAACCCCCTGCCATTTTTTTCAAGTCAAGTAGTATGAATTCAGCAGTCATTGACTTGTATCATTTGATTTCAGTGACTTCATAGTCAGCCCATAATAATTTCTAAAAGATTCATTCTTTAAGACTGATGATGTAGGTGGGAGGGCACACTGTTAGGAAATCTAAAACTACATTTTGACAAGGATGTTAAAGAATATCCTTCAAAGTGCTACAGAATGTCTCAATTACTATAATTTCTGTAATTGCTTTTTTCTCTTTTGAATTTGAAGCAGATGTTGCTATTTCCTCCCACTGAAACAGTGAGAAGAGAAAAAAAATGTATCAAGGGTAAACTTTCTTCACACAATTGCAGCATGATCACACAGCCCACAAATCTAAATGAAGGATTTTGCTCCAATGCTGCAAACAGCATTAGAAGTGTTTGTAATGTTAGGCCTGTGCAGAAACAAAAATAATTTATTAGAGCATTTAGGTTTTTGTGCTAATGATAAGCCTTCTGTGGGACCATAGACCATAATCTGCTGCAAGGACAGGACAATGGCCCCTCTCTGCCCAACGAGCTCAATAGCAGCAGGCCTAAGCCCAAAGTCCCTTGGCAGAGAGATATATTTAATTAATTTCTATACTTATATAAAATAGCCTCATTTGATTCCAGTGGGGATAATTTGTCATTCAAGCAAGGATCTTGTCTTGAATGCAAATGTTCCGTCAGAATCATTCAAAGTGTGAAAATGCAATGATAAATATGTAGATGTTATTAATTTGTTTGTTACTTGTCATCTAGCATAGGACTTTGGATCATCTGCTTTCACTTTTCTCTTGCAGGTATGTCTTCATCCCCCTCCAAAATGACACAGATACAATTGGAGTTTGATCCAGCTATCTGTAGAGTTATTTTATACTGTGTGGTATGTACAGAACATTACTGTTGTTAGAATTGAACATTGTTCAGTTGCTGTTGACATAACTAAATTACATTTCAGCCATCCAAGTACATTATTTCTGCACTGTGAGTTAACATACAGTAATATATACAACTGCTAATGGCAATTAGTCTAGAGATAAATGTAAGATCTCTGTAAAAAAGTGTTAACTACTGTATACCTAAGAGCAACAGCAAAGTGTTTTCTTTTGAATATCAGATCTTGTAAGAAGAGATAAGTCATGGCATCTAGGAATGTCCAAGAGCTGTAGTAATCCTAGGTACTAAGAGAGAACTGAGTCTGTGCCACATGTTTCACAGAATCTCAGAATCACAGAATGGCCAGGGTTGGAAAGGACCTCAAGGATCACGAATCTCCAACCCCCTGCCACATGCAGGGCCACCAACCTCCACATTTAATACTAGACCAGGCTGCCCAGGGCCCTATCGATCTGGCCTTGAACACCTCTAGGGACGGGGCATCCACAACTTCTCTGGGCAGCCTGTTCCAGCACCTCACCACTCTCTCTCTAAAGAACTTCCCCCTGACATCCAACATAAATCTTCCGTCCCTCAACTTAAAACCATTTCCCCTTGTCCTGCAGTTATCTACCCTTCCAAACAGTTGATTCCTCTCCTGTTTGTAGGCTCCCTAATGTACTTAAAAGAGATTTCTCTCTCTCTCTCTCTCTCTCCCTCTCTTTTTCAAGCTATTTCAAATCTTCTGATGAGACTGCACCATTGGAAAGAACATAGTTGGCAAAGTTTGTAAGGACAAGGAATATATTAGAATGCTAATGCTTATATGCCCAGGATTTTGGCCATTTTTTTCCCCTGCAATATTGGTTGCTCTAATAAAATCTGACTTCTTTGTATTATTATTATTATCTTCTTCCTCATCACCATTATCACTGCTATAATCATTATTATTATATTGCAAACAAGTTAAAAGCTAGAAATAAAAAGAGCATCTGGCTGTACAGCACTTGGTAGTGCAATATATGGCCTTGAGGGAACCTGGCTTCTCCCATATAAGTCAGTCCTGAGTTGGGAGCATGGACTTCCTCTATGGTATGTGAGAAGTAGACACTCAAGATTTTATTAATGAATTAACAGGAAATGACTGTAGGAAAAACTACACTGAAACAAGTGAGTAGCTCTTGCCTTGGACTTAAAACAATTTATTCTGGGTTTCACAAGTTTTATTCTTCTTTAAGCTATCTCCAAGACCCTGATGAAGAAGAGACTGTTAATTAAGAATATGTAAAGAGAGAGAAATATGGTGATTTTTTTTTTAACCTAGTAGCTCAGTGTTTAAAATTTTCATCACAGTAACAAAAGTTAGGATTATGTTCCTCCTCCTACTGAGAGGCTGTAAGTCTGTATTTCTCCCAATGAAGTGAGGCGGTTTGGTATTAGGACACCTCCTTGCACAGGAAAAAGATCAGAGTTTCTGTCCTTTGATATTTTCTGTTGCATCTGTGTAATAATGCCATAGTTGTGCTGTGAGATCATCATCTTATGTTTGGCTCTGCAGTTGACAGGAGTGAAAATCCAGGCCTCTAGCTCATTTAGTCTGGGATGCTTATATGCACAATGCTGCCACACCTTAGGCAGCTCCAGGCACAAATGCCAGTGGAACTAGCTCTAGGTATCCTAGTGCTTCAAAAGGCTATTGAACAGATTATGTAAGTTTTATTTGTATTTAAGAACGGTTGAGGGGGACTACCCAAGCAGTGTAGAATCATAGATTCTCAGAGAATCATAGAGAATAGCTTGGATTGGAAGGGACCTCAGAGATCATCTAGTTTCAACTTCCCTGCACTGGGAAGAGTTGGCCAACCACTAGATCAGTCTGCTCAGGAGCCCATCAAACCTGACCTTGAATGCCTCTGGGGACTAGGGCATCCACAGCTTCTCTACACAGCCTGTTCCAGTACCTCACCATCCTGTGAATGAATAATTTCTGACCTGGAACAGGTTGTCCAGGACCATGCCCAGACAGCTTTTGCATGTCATCAAGAAGAAAGACAAGTAAGCCTTCCTGGGTAATCTGAGCCAGTGCTCTATTGTCCACATAGTATAGACATACCTCCTTGTACTAAGAGGAAACCTCCTGTGTTTTGGTTTGTGCCCATTGCTTCTTGTCCTCATACTGGGAATGACTGAAATGAATGGCTCAGTCCTCTTTGCATCCTCCCTTCAGGTGTTTATGTAAATTGTTAGAACTTCCCTGAGCCTCCTCTTCTCTGTGCTGAGGCTCTTCCAGCTCCTGCAGCCTTTCCTCATGCCCCTTGTGGCGCACTAAATGGCAGGGACACACTTTTGGCTCATGTCCAGCTTGACATCCACCAGGATCCCCAGGTTCATTTCTACAGAGCTGTTTTTCATCTGGGTGGCACCCAGCATATATTGGTGCATGGAGTTGTCCCTTCCTGGGTGCAGAATCTGCATTTCTCCATGGTGACCTTCATGAGGTTCCTGTCATCCTGTTTCTCCAACATGTTGAGATCTGGATGGCAACACATCCCATAGGTGTATCAGCTGCTGCTCCTCATTTTGTGTCATCTGCAGATCTGCTAATGTTGCACTGTGCTACAACATCCAAATCATAAATGACAATGTGAAACAGATCTGGATTTTGATATACGCAATATTTCACTCAGGTGCCAATAAATTGTATGGATTCATACCTTCTGAACCTAGATTATCTTAATGAATAATCTCTTGAAGCACATTTGATGTTCCAGTTTCTGTGCTTGTAAAACATAGATAATGTAATTTCTTTGTTACTTATGGGAATCAACAGCTTCTGCACCTGAAATGAAAAATCCAGTCTGTCCTGAACTGCAAAATTCCATTGTTTTTAACTGGGCTGAGGAATGGGGAGTAAGAAAAAATGAGCATCATGTTGAGAAGAAAACAATATATCAGTGAAGACAAGTTATGCATCTTTCATTCAGATCAGCTTAGGCATCAAATTCATCTTCCTAAGTTAGCTCTTTGTATGGCTCTATGACTTGATCATTTCCGCAGAAATCACCATATACTTGAATTTGAGAAGAAAGTCTCGCTGGAGGAGTTATAGAATCATTTAAGCTATTTGTAACATCCACTGCAGAAACATGTTGGAGTCCTCTAGTGCCAGGTCATGCCAGAGACATGCTGTTGAGCCAGACAGACCACTTGTGTCATCTGATGTGGCAGCTCCTGCATACTTGCAGCTAAGCACTGACATTGTGATAGCAAAGCCCCATGGGGACTTCAGATGGCTTCTTTGATGTAAGTACCCGCTTTCAGATATGTCAGAGTGTGAACTTGAGGGCTGGACAAACTATGTTTGACATCCTTGTGGACTCATTAACAGGGATCAGTACTTTTTGAGTTAAGTTTATTGTATTTTCCACTGACAACGCAACTTCAAATGCTGCTGTCTAAACTGAGAAACATCAGGCCAAGCACAGTAATGAAGTGCTCCCCCCTGGCTTGGTAGTGATGCTGGGACACAGGCTCAGTCATTACCAGTCAGAAAACACATTCTAAAATGTTTACTGCTACATGTCTTCTAGTGCAGGGGTGCAGGGGCAGACTTAAAGATGATGTTATTTGCTTGTGGATGGGATAATGGAAAAATAAATCAATTACTGCAAGGCGACTGAATCCATTGATGAATAAGTCAGATGCTTAGATGTGAAGTGCCAGCAATGATTGCAAAGTGGAATTTCAGTGTCAGCATCTATAAAATGAATTATGAGTTACGGACATGTTCTTAAGAAATAAATTCTGTCCCTTCAGTGCCTGTGTGTCAATTTAGCTTGAGAAATGGGAAATTTAGAAGCTGCTGCTGCATATCACAGTGTTTTGTTTTTTTTTTTTTCTTTTTTTTTTCCTCTCAGATTTTTAAGGCCAAGACCTTTAGTGAGATTACTTAGCAAAATTGATCCCGAATGTCAGAAGGACAAGAAAGTGTTTTGCAAAAGTGTGCAGTGAGCCAGAGCAAGGGACTGGTGCACTACCTAAATGAAAACAAAACATACAGTTGCTGCATTGTCCTGTAGGGTGGCTCTGGCCACCACATGCTAAGCAGTTCCCATGTTGAGAGAAATGATATGTTGCTCTGCTGTGCTGACCACAATTCAGAATAGACCCAGTGTGGACTTTAAGACATGAAATGTAAAAGGCAAAGCTGTAAGAAGCAAGTCTCTCCTGTTAAAGCAGAGGAATCAATACTCCTTGTGCCTTTATGAAACTCTGCAATCAAGTAGGTGCTCAGACTATAGCAGCAGTATGACAAATACAGCTTAATTTCCATAGGTCTTCTTTGTGTAGAGATCTTATTTTGATGGCAATTCACACAATGGATTCACACAGTTGGATAATGTGGAACAATATTCAAGCTGTAGCCCTCCCTCACTTCTACACTTACTGATTGAATTAGTGATTTGATAGCACTCAGAAATATTCAGAATGTGGATTTTGGTTCTGAAAAGTCATTGGGATCCTTTTAAGTATACCATAAATTACTTTTGCTGAGAGCTTGCTGAGAGAAATGAGAGATGTGATTGGTAAGAATCTGAGGTGGACTGAAGTAGGGCTTTATCAGAACAAGTAAAACCAAAATTCTGTAAAAATTTTAAAATTAAAAAAAATGTGCAAAGCCAAAGTAATTAGATGAAAATAAAAAGTGTGGTGGAAACCATTTGAACAATCCCCTGCCAGTCTTTAAAAAGCATATTTATATAACTGAGGGCATTAATAATCCTGAATGGATTAAACATTTTATGTCTGCATGCTATAATGTCTCAATTTCTTCCTTGATGCTAGTACAGCAGAAGGAATTGGGACTATGAAGGCACATTTATTAAAATAAGCCTAAACATCAGTGGTGAAAAAATGCTTTCTATAGTGGATGTCCTCAGGAATTTCACATTGATGATAATGATGATGATTATTATTATTTTTCAATGAACCAAGTACTTTTCAGTAATTCAGGCTTTTCCTGGGGAACATTTTAATTTTTCTCCAATTTCAAATTGTGTCTCTGGATTGCAACAGACTAGGCTAAAGCTTTTAGGATTCCTGGACATCTTTCAAGGATCCATTAAAAAAAAAAAATTGAACTCCTCATGTTGGTTTACACTGAATAAGATTTTTAAACGGACTGTATCTTGCAATGTAAATTAGAAATTTGAATAGCTCACAGAAACATCGTGACTATATATCATACGGGATTTTCAGCTTCTTGCTGCCCTCCTGTGGATGAAACTAATAATTACATGGCCAACAAAGGCGTGGGAAAAAAAGTATTGGCGTACTACCTTAGTAGAAAGTAAATTCCAGCTTAATGATTGATTGGTTGTTTTGCCAATGATTGCTGATTCCTCTTCTGACACCAAGCTGAGCGCTGCAGTCAATACATTGAAGGGAAGGGAAGCCACCCAGTGAGACCTGCACAGGCTGGAGAAGTGGGCCCATGAAAACCTAATGAGGTTCAATAAGGCCAAGTGCAGGGTGCTGCACTTGGGTCAGGGCAATCTCAGGTATTTATACAAATACAAATATGAGGGAAGATCTCCTTGAGAGCAGCCCTGCGGAGAAGAACTTGGTGGATGAGAAGCTGGACATGAGCCAGCAGTGTGTGTGTGCAGCCTGGAAGACTAACTATGTTCTGGGCTGCATTAAAAAAGGGGTGGCCAGCAGGGAGAGGGAGGTGATTGTCGCCCTCTACTTGGTTCTTGTGAGGCCCCATCTGGAGTGCTGCGTCCAGGCCTGGGGCCCCCAGTACTGGAAGGATATGGAGCTCTTGGAGCGGGTCCAGAGGAGGACCACTAGGATGATCAGAGGGCTGGAGCACCTCTCCTATGCGGACAGGTTGAGGGAACTGCGATTGTTTAGCTTGGAGAAGGCTCTGAGGAGAACCTCTTAAACAGAAGTGAAAGCAAAGCAGAAGGTTGCAGGCAGGCTTGTGAAATACGGCACCTGCTTTCTCACTTTATCCTTTAACCACTTAAGCCCACTTCCTGAAACAATTTCAGTTCTGCGTTTGTTCTTTCCAGCCCCAAAATTTTGAGAGGCAACATCACTTGTAACACAGTTGGTATTACATAGAAAGACGGGACTTTCGCCCTGGTGTGATCTGTTAGAATTTTTCACATCATAATTCTAAATAGGACTATGCAACAGAGCAATGTTCTTCATGTCATTTTTTTTGTCTGAAAATATATAGTAGCATTTCAAGCACATTGTGGAGTTTAGAACTGGAAAACTGTAGGTCTTGTGTTCCAAATGTCTTTGACGCTGCTCACAGTCTCATACAGAACTGTCACCATCTAGCTGGGCTGTGCTAAAACATGGATGGAGCTACGCACATTTTCTAGAGACCAGACTTGAGGTAGTGATAGCACTGTTGTTTGTAATTGTAGATACATTCAGAAGATGCCTGGCTGAATCTGGATATTTCTGTCTATGTGTTCTATAGCAGCACTCACACCTCTTGATTCCTTGGGGTTGGGTTTTTGCTTGAGTTTCGGAAAATTGCCAACTTGTAACTCAGCTTTGTGAATCGCATCTTGCCTTCTATATTGGGCTTTATCAAAATGCGATGTCCAGACTTTAGAGAGCTAGGACTTATGTTTGTGGTTTTCACCTACAATTTCTATATATATTTTTGGAGTTGCACCTGTGTAAATGCAAAGTGGTGCAATCAGGTTTAAAATAAACAAGTCAGTGTAACAGCAGAACAGATTAATAAATGACTGCAGATTTTCATGCTATAATGAACCATCTGTGATCCTCTAAGATGTATTTTTGCTGTTGTTAATCAGAAGCCCTCATCCCATATACACATAGTAGAAACATGCAGAGTTCTAAAAAAATAAAGTTAACATTTCATCCAGGAGCTTTAAAGGAATGGTATAGTTGGGCTTTGGTTAATTTAGATCCCTTAGAAAACAAGTGGTTATTATTTATAACTTTGCGTATGATGCTTTTTTCCTACAGGACTAGTATTGTTCAAGTGAATGTTACTAGAAACATATTTTAAATAAAAAGTAAGGAAACAAACAAAAGCAAAAACTCAGAAGAACAAGCACTTTTGAATTTTGATGTTGCAAAGCTTATCAATATTTTACAAGTCTCTTAAAAGTCACTTGAGGAAGTCATATTTTTAGAGAGGAAATGAGGAAAAGGCAAAGTTGATCTGTTAAATTAGGGTATATTATTTCCCTTTGTTTCAGTATTTCCTACACTCAATCTTCTCTGCAGAGCTATCTGTGTGTATGAGTCTATATAACAACCTACATAAGCTGGTAATCTGAAATAACTGTTTCAATCTTCCTATGCCTTTCAGGAGGATTATTTTTTTTTTGTTACATGTGGGTTTATTTTTAATTTTTATTTTTTGAAGTGCACATTTAGTAATTTCTGTTTAAATGTTTTGTAAATACTCTAAATCAGCACAACCATAAATGAGTTCCAATTCATCAGTTAAAAAAATGATCAAACTTAACTGTGGTTTAAAACAGTCACTTAAGCCTAATTCATTCAGTGATTAGTATTTAATCTGATCAATAGTTCTTCAACCAAATCATTGGTACTATCAATAGAAACAGTTTAATCTTTAATTTCTTTCATTTTAAGCATGCATATAGCGTGTGTTCATTCACATTGGGTAATAGTAAGAAAATAGTAAGAAAAAATACAACTTATAAAAATATAACTTAAAATCTTCAGTGATGACTTCCAAAGCCTGTAATATCCAAGCAATGCTGTTGACTCTATCAATCCTCTTCCGTGCTTTGCAACTTGTTCTCTGCCCTCTAGTGATTGCCTGGATAGCAAAGATGGTTACTCATTTCACTCCTGTGAGAAAATAAATTTTATTTAAGTAGTTCTTTGGCACCATAGCAATTCACTTCTGCTAACTTACTTGAATTAATGTAAAAGGATTCAATTTATTCAGTTAACAGAATAACCTGAGAAATCTCTTAACATTATATATTAATGACCAATGAATATTAATTGTACCTGCTATTTCTTCCTCTGCAATGCTCAGGAACATGTGCTAAGCAGTGCAGAGTCACATTCGAGACTTCAACATTTCACACAGAAGGATAGCATTTTCTGCAAATTCACACCATTGGTATCTATGTCAGTGACCTTAAATATTGTCAGTTTCACAGTTCTAATATCCTTATATTTTTCACTGAGATGCTTGTGAAGTGCTGGCACAGCTGCCCAGAGAAGCTGTGGTGCCCCATTCCTGGAGGTACTCAAGGCCAGGTTGGATGGGACCCTGGGCAGCTGAGCTGCCGGGGGGCAGCCCTGCCCATTGCAGGGGTTGGGGCTGGGTGGGCTTTAAAGTTCTTCCAACCCATTGAAGCTTATGGTTTCACACACAGAAATGGAGATACGGAGAAGTTGGCTCGATTTTGCCAAACATTTATGCTGAGATCAAGGCTGTAGGCTAACCCACTTAACACTGCACAACTTTACTTATAGTCCAGTATGGACTATGTGAATTACTCTATTTGCAGAGTTGGGAACTTGAAACAGCAGTGACTCCTTGAAAAGTAAGGAAGAAAAAGATCAGGTATGCATTTCTATCTTAAACAAACAAACAAACAAAAAACAACACAATGATAAAGAAAGCACCAGCAGGTTCTGATTTGCTTCAGCTTTTATCAGTTGGTTTAGTTCCTCAGAACATCCCAGCTGTAAAATGCTAGAGGTAAATCTAAAAACAACGCGGATCTCCTGTGTCTAGTACTACAGTGGTTTATTTGCATGAAATTTAAAACCAAGATAAGGTTGCAACTAACTGGTTACAACTCAGACACTTTTGGCCTAGAAACAGCTCAAGAGGAAGATTTTCTTACTTTGTTTCCAGTGACAAGCTCAGGAAAAGGTTCACACACTACTTCAGAACTGGTATTCCTTCTCCAGAAGCAAACATAGAGGAAGGGAAGGGAAGGGAAGGGAAGGGAAGGGAAGGGAAGGGAAGGGAAGGGAAGGGAAGGGAAGGGAAGGGAAGGGAAGGGAAGGGAAGGGAAGGGAAAGATGTGCATGTTGTTATGCACAGAGCAGCCACAGCAAAGCAGAGAGCACTTTCCAGATAGGATTTGTTCTGTGCGGAAAACTGAAGAATGAAATGCTGCTTTTGCACGTTCTCCAGCAGCCGGAGAGCGCAGCATCGCCGTCCGCCCGCAGGAGGGCAGCAGCACCGCGCGGCTCCTGGGCTGCTGAGACGGCGACCGCTTCCCGAGGTGGAGGGGAGGCTTATTTCTGCTCCCAGAGGTGGGAAATTTTGCTCAGGACGCAATGCGGTGTTATATGATAAACCAGATATGATATACCTGGTAAGTGATGCGTTCGGTGTGACTGATTTAGGTTGATTTATGCTCATAAATCAAACATGCTCAGATATGGGGTTTTCTCCCATACTAAGGTGATGTATTTCTGCAAACTCTGCTATCTAGGTGGTTTTAAAAGTGCACTTTTGGGAAAACTCCTCCTGTGTGTCTCCAGTATTGTTACACATTAAGAAAAAACAACAAATACAAAGGTACAGAAAACCTTCTTTTCCAGAGAGATGTAACTCTTTAATGTCTTATCAGTGAGTGATGATAGGATCGAGTACATGCTCAGCAAGTTTGCTGATGGCACCAAGCTGTGTGGTGCAGTTGTCACAATAGAAAGGAGGAATGCCATCCAGGGGGACCTGAACTGGCTTGAAAAGTGGCCCCATGTGGACTGAATTAGGTTCAACAAGGCCATGTGCAAGGTGCTCACTGGACTGGGGCAATCCCGGATATATGCACAGACTGGAAGAAGAACTCACTGAGAGCAACCTTGCTAAGAAGGCTTTGGAGATCCTGCTCTTTTCCAAAAATCTGGACATTTGCCAGCAGTATATGCTTGCAGCCCAGAAGCCAACTGTATTCTGGGCTGCATCAAAAGAGGGGTGGCCAGCAGCGAGGAGGGGATTGTTCCTCTCTCTGTAAGAGGTACTCTTGTAAGGCCCCATTTGAGAATTGCGTCCAGGCCTGTCCACAAGAAGGATGTGGAGATGCTGGAGCAGGTCCAGAAAAGGCCATGAAGGTGATCAGTGTGCTGAAGTGCTTCTCCGTTGAAGACAGGCTGAGGGAGCTGAGCTTGCTTTGCTTGGAGAAGGCTCCAAGGAGAGATCAGTGCAGCATTTCAGTACTGAAAGGGAGCTTATAAACAGGAGGGAAATCAGCTTTCTACACAGGTAGACAGTGATAGGACAAGGGGGAATGATTTTAAACTAAAAAAGGAGAGTTTTAGATTAGATATCAGGAAGAAGTTTTTCACTGTGTGAGTAGTGAGGTGCTGGCACAAGCTGTCCAGGGAAAATGTGAATGCCCCATTCCTCTCTAGAACAGAGATCACATTCCAGTGTTTTGAGATTCTTTCTTCCTGAGCAGGAGTGAAAAAATCAAGAGCAGATGTGAGGCTTTTCTCTCCTTTGTGCATCTTTGCTTCCTTCACTTTGAACTGCCATAATCCTTGCTAGAGCTTTAGTTATTTCCAGCAGTAAAATGCTGGGCTTTGGGATAAACACATACTAAAAACCAACCCACAGTTCCTCTCTCCCCCTCCACTTTTGCTTTTTTTTTTTTTTTTAAGTGCACATATACTGGACAATATCTCATGTTATTGCTACATCTAATACATTTACCAGGAAAAAATCCTGGGCTTTTCCAGCAAGTGCATTTCACAGACTTCTGTTTATCAAATAGTGTTCCCGTCTGTTTCCACCTCCCTCAATCTCTGATGCTGGAAATCAACTACAGATCCTGACTGCAGCCCTTTAGTTGAACTTCTTAGTAATATCTACCTATCTAACTCAAAACTTTTTAGATTAGATTTAGATTAGTTAGGTAGATGTACTATCTAACTTGTACAGCTCTCCCAGGTAGGAATTAAGTACCTAAATGCCTATGAGAATTTGGCTTTTAAAGTATATCTACACAGAATTTAAGGGCCATGCACAGATTGTAAAGCTAATAATGATTAGTCTTGAAATAAAAAACAATCTAATAATTTATAAGAATTATTACTTACTCTAATGGATTCAATTAAATAGCTCTGCAAGCCATCCAGGTAGATCTTGCTGGCTTTGTACAGTGCACACTCTTTGAAGTCAGAGCAGGTAGAGACCTCTTCTCTTTATAGGTGCACCCTTGGTTTGAGGATCTTGTTTTTAAGTTTGGTGATTTCTGTTTCAGCGCCAACTTAGGATAAATACTTCAGCCATGCTAGTATTTTTATCAATCTATAATTATCTGGAGTACTGTGTCCAGGTACTGTGTACTGGAGCCCCCAGTACAAGAAAGACAGGGAGCTGTTGGAGAGGGTCCAGAGGAGAGCCACAAAGATGATCAGGGGAATGGAGCACCTCCCCTATGAAGATAGGCTGAGGTAGCCAGGCTTGTTCAGCCTGGAGAAAAGAAGGCTGCAGGCTGACCTCATTGCAGCCTTTCAGTATCTAAAGGGAGCCTACAAACAGAAGGGGAATCAACTTTTTTAAAAGGGTAGATAACTGCAGGACAAGGGGAAATGGTTTTAAGTTGAGGGACGGAAGATTTATGTTGGATGTCAGGGTGAAATTCTTTACAGAGGGAGTGGTGAGGTGCTGGAACAGGCTGCCCAGAGAAGTTGTGGATGCCCCATCCTTGAAGGTGTTCATGGCCAGATCGATGGGGCTCTGGGCAGCCTGGTCTAGTATTAAATGTGGAGGTTGGTGGCCCTGCCTGTGGCAGAGGGATTGGAGATTCATGATCCTTGAGGTCCCTTCCAACCCTGGCCATTCTGTGATTCTGTGATTCCGTAATCACCTTTGCTATGGAATCAATCTGTTGTGTGAAGCACAGCTGAAGTGGAAAACAACTACTTCCTCATTCCATATTCTTGCTCTACCCCAGGCTTTATACAGATTATTCCTTATATACAGTCATATCCTTTCATTGTGGAAACAGGGATTGCAGGGAAGACAGCCAATGTTCTATAAGAAGTTCACGCTGAATGGCCAAGAGACAGTGGTCACAAGATGCAATAGGAGAAATTCCAGATGGATATAAGGAAAAAAGAATCACTGTGAGGGTGATCAACAGTGGATGAGGTGCCCAGAGAAGCTGTAGTATCTCCATCTTTGGGGGTATTCAAAACTCAAATAGGGATGATGCTATGCAAGCAGATCTGATCTTGAAGTTACCCAGCTCTAAGAGGAGGCTTGAATCATTACATCCAAAGATGTCTTTTATCCTATATATTGCTGAGATTTCCATTATTTTAATCAGCTTATCTCATTAATGTAGCAAGAATTCAATACAAAATTTCCATCTTTCCCCCCAAAAGAGCACTTTTTAAATTGTGTTGAATTGGTCCAAGGAATGGTCTGCTGAGTACTGGAGACAGGGTAAGTGAGGTGGAGTGGTTGGGGAAGGGAAATGGAAAGGAATAAAATCAAAAAGGGCAGGAGTGCAGCAGGAAGAAAGAGACAGCAGGTTGTCTGTGACAGATGCAGGAGGACAAATTATATCTGATTTGGTCTAAATTTATAGTGCAATGCATAGGCAACTCCTGACCTCACAGGAAGACTTGTGGTATAGTAAACTTATACAAATATATGAACAAACATGAGTTATGACAATGATTTTATATTGGATCAAAGTTTTATCTATTACTGAGGTGTTTTTCATCCAGCATAAAGATTTTTCAAATGGGAAGTATTGTACTACAGCCTGAATATATTACCTTCTTCCTGCTGCTGCTTTACTGACTGCGCACTTAGGTAAACCAGATTATCACAATCCCAAAGACTTGGTTGATATTGTATCACACATCTTTGAGAACTATGTCCCTAATGAAGGTAGAAATGGCTAAAATTTTCTTCTTGTACTCAGAACTTAACATTTTATCATGTTTCTACGAAGACATTGTACATATTTGGTTAGGTGGACAGTCACCCTGATCTCCCCTCTTAGTTTTCCCAGCTGCATTTTTTTATGCTTATCTAGTATTGATGAGTTCATCCTCATTTATCTTTAATTATCTTGAAATTAAAATATGAGGAAACGTATGTAAGGATAAGATGTTTCACAGATGGTGCTGGGATAAAGCCACCATTACAATGAACTGTTTAGTAGTCTTGTTATTTGTAATAATATTTAATAAAGTTGACCACAGAAAGTAAATGTTATTGAATTCCCATGAAGCTGCAGCTTCTTTCACCCTTGCTGTGTGATGTTTTTCTTCCCACCAAATCTTATTTTTCTGTACCTGTTGCTAAACACTTATTCCATTATAATCAGAAAAGCAATATCTTATAAGTGAATTCATATCTGAATTAATACAGATTTAAGAAAAAGCAGGCAGAAATATATAAAGTTACCTGTGTTTAACTGTCGATTAACAGTGTAAGGGATTTAGTGGAAGGAAACACCACAGAAATATTCTCATATTCTGTATCAGCTTCTGAGGTACAGTTCATCAGCAATACAAAAAGAACTGCAAATGAAGTATGAAGCACGTCCCCAGTCACACGACTGCCAGGGGCTGGGTACTACTGAGGTGCTAATTGAAGGTGTCACTTGCTTGGCATGCATGACACCAGAAAGGGGGAAGCATATGATGCAGGTGGGATTTGGTAAATGTGTATTTTGGGCTTCTTTCTTATTATCATATGAAGTAAGAGGGAGCATCGTCGTTTGTATTCTGAGGCAAAAATCCTCTCACATCTGCTAGGCATTTGTCATAGGAATGAGAAAAGACAAAGCTCTTCTTAGCAATAACATGAAATTGTTTCTCCAGATTCCCTCTAGATATAAAAATAGCTTTGTGCTACAAATACCACCACATCAGCAAAATTATTTAAGAAAGGAAGGGTGATTTGGCCAAAAAAGGGTCACTATTACCCCAAGGCACAATTTTGTTCAGATATTTTCTACTTTTATCTAGTAGAAAATAAGGAGAGTACAGTCTTCTGTGAAATAAAGATAAATGAAGACTCAGTCCACTCAGAATCAGAGTTTCTAAAAGGAAGAGTAGGCTATTTTCACAATGAAAATCATCTTGATATTTAATGTTCATTGAATTCATCAGATAAACTCTATGTGAGACTTTTAAATATGCACATTATTCATGCCAGGTTATAGAAATGCTTGAGCTTTAGAATAATGCATAGAAGTTTCAAAAGACTCAGTTGTCAGTTATTTAAAAAATTCTCCAGAAACACACATCCAGGAAAAAAAAAAAAACCAAAACATTCTCTGCTGGAAAGTCTAGCAAGGATCTGTTCAGTGTTGTCCAAATTCTTAATGACATTTCTGAAAATATTTTTTTTACTCTGCCACCACCTGTTCTCCATCAGCATTTCTTCCTTTCCCTTAATTCTGTGATGGTGTGGTTAGATAAACAGAGCTGAGCTAGTCTGACTCTGAAATTGGTCTTGGCAGCAAGCTGTGAGGTTGGCTCAGTTCTCCATTTAAACTATGCCCTGGCCATGACTCCTCTTCTCTATAATTTCCATTTTATTTTTGTCCTTCTCCAAAATTGTTGCCTTTGCCTTCTCTCTGGATTCACATCAGTTGCTGTGGACTCAAACATTACCCACATTTTTGCTTAGCAGTTGGAAGCCTAAAATAGCTACTGTTTAAAACTTTTATTGAAACTAAGACCTAACACAGTTATGAAAGCAGAAATAACTGCCAGAGTAACTGCCATGTGACACATTATGGGTAATGTGCTATATGCTAATTTTTGTCCATGATCAGTGTACCTATATATAATTCACATTTTTCACCACAAATTTACTATTACTTTAACTAATAGTGTTGAATGTTACGTTCTTTATTACAGCAATTCTGTTTTCATCATTGCTTTGTAGCATGACTTTTTTCAGTGTGGTTCAGATATTTGACTTCTTAGAAGATGTGCTGAGTTACTGGGTTAGATTCAAATAATAGGATAATGTAGAGTCCAACCACACTAATTTTCAGAGTACCAGCACCAAGATTTATTTTTTTTCCCTCACTTTCATTTTAATAACAGAGGCACACTGATAAAGAGAATCATTCAGTCAATTTTGGCAACAAATATTAATTACATTTAAGATTGAGGATCATGAACCATTCCTTTATTTTAATCAGAATGTTAGTGAAAAACTTCACTGATGATTTAATTACTTTAATTATTTACTTTAAGTCACTCACTTTGATATACATTACAGCCATCTGTTTCACTTATTAATTTCCCCATACTCCCTTCTGCTATAAATTTTTTTTACAATATATGATTATCAATTTCACTCACTCGTTAGCATAATCAAAGATAGTGAGATCCACAAGATGGCTTTGGGGTTGTGATATTCTTTACAATATCTAGTATTGATGTCCTCAAGAAGACTAGCACAGATGGTAGTACCCAAGTAAGTGGGCCTTCTTTTCCATGCAGTTTGGGATGAAAAAGTGAGTGTGCTTTCAGTTGCGATCCTTAGCTTGGGCAGGTCTCTTCTTCCCTGACAACCAAGTACAGCAAAAAGGTTCTTGCTTTTACTTACAACTTGGTAACCGTCAACCTCCTATGTGGTATCCTCCTGTGCACTGCACTAATATAAGCTTGATTCGTTTCTCATCATAATTCCACTTCTCTGGGCCCCTATCTATCTGAAGTCTAATGGCTTAGTTTAGACTTTCTCTGTCCCTTGGAGATCAGATCAATGCTGTACATTTTGATGGCCTCATTACCTCAGAAAATCTCAACTGAGAATTGCGTTTGAATGTAGATCATGACTGGTATATTTTGGTAAACCTCAGCTGATAAGTAAGAAAAGCTGAAAACTGCTATTTATCACCAGTGTGGCACACAAAAATGAAATTGTAACCTTGGGAATTTGCTTGATGCTACTTAACTACCACAAAGACTACAACACAAATTTATTTAGCACAGAACTGGCCTTATAATATCTTGGACTGCTATTGCTCACTTTCTCCCTTTGGAATGTATTCTTAAGAAAATTGTAATTGTTTCATGTCAGTTTTCCTTTGAGAAAGATCAGAGATTTGGAAATCTATCATACTTTCTTTAAATTTTTACCTCTTCTTGGGATATGATTTTTTTTAAAAAACCTTAGGAATAGAAAAGGCAGAACTCAGATAATTAAGCCAGACATTTTTCAAATGTTATGAACTACCTATACAATTAATTTTCAATTGCAGGCAAATTGACTGCAGCAGGTTACCATGGAAGAGGTTTTCCATTTGCAAATTATCTGCCTCTTGAGGAATATAGTCCACAATGCTCTCAATATTGTACATGAACGATGCTTATATTTTATTTACAATTACATTTGATAATTATCACCCTACTTCAAACACTAATTCAGCAATGACTTATACATAGTTTTTAAGCCTAAAAGTGTTCCAGAGTGGCTATCAGAAAATGAGTGTTTTCTCAGTTGGAGATTAGAATTATCTCACAGTTGCATTTCAGCACACGTGCCTGTAGAGATACACATTATTTTCATTCTCTTTTAAATTATATTGAAAAGGTAAAAATTATAAGTAGGTGGGAATTGCTCTCCTGCTCCCATCTGGAAAGCAGAAGTGTTGATTTTAATTAAAGAAACCTACTGATATTATTTTTATTCTTTCCTTCCTGCCTGCCACTCTGGTTATGCTGACTATTACAGTATAACATTTTACTGAATCTGGATTTGAAATTATTCATAGCTTACCCATTCCCTACAAGAAAAGATTAAGATCTGAGATAACGTTTAGGAGGCTTTTAAAATCGTGTCATTTATAATGGCACAATATGAGCAGCAATATTCCTGCTTTCCAGGTTTAATAGTTTCATACAAGCACAGTGATGGGTAATGTTATGTTTTCTGGTGTTCATCTGCAGCATGTGCAGAATAAAACCAGTTAGATGTCTTTAGAGCCTTATCTGACCAGTGAAAGAAATGGTCCCTAGAAAGATATATAAGGGCTTTTTCCTTGTAATTCAAATGGTGAAATGCGGCATTAAAAGTGTTGGTGTCTGCTACATTTTTTTCTGCAAGAAGATTCTCACACTGGAGGTGTAAATATTTTGGCAAGTACCACAGTCCTCAAATTTTTGTGAATCTCACAGTCTTCAATGAAATTAACAAGAGATAGTGTAGTAGCATAAATATTTAAGATGGGAATATCAGCATATGATGTAACAGTGCTAATGTTAAAGATGGAAGCATCTATATACATACCAGAATTTACATTGATTTATGATGAAACAGTGAGGTCTCAGTTCAGACATGTTTTGATGAAGTCACTGAATAACTTGTCAATGAATGGACTTGATAAGATGAGAACTGTGCTAAAACACTTCAGCTATATCCAAATATTACTGCAGAAATAAAGGATGATAATATTAATTCAATATACTGACCATATATCAAAGTCAGTCTTACTGCCGGGAATTTGCTTCCATTATAGGTACTCAAAAGTAGGTTTTGCAGCAGTACGGTTTGCAATAACAGAATTTTTGCTTTATAGCCATATAATGCTTTCCTCAGCTGCAAGTTTGGGGCTGGGATTTTCAAACAACATGGGAAAAATCTTGTTTCTCTAAGTGAGAAGACAGCACTACATGAAACTGACTGAAATACACAGCAAACTGCTCATACTCTTGCACCAAAAAAAGCCAGAGACCATTCTCTGTCCCTTAACCCAGTGGCAGGACGTGGCTGCATTCACGCTGTTGAGACATCTTTAGCTCCACGTGGTGCTCTGTGGCCCTAAGACAAATGAATAATAATGTTTTCACTTTGAAGTATCTGAAGTAATGTGAAGGCTGAATTGCCTTACACTGGAGAGTATTTGTTGTTTGCCCTGGGGTACAATGTGAGTAAATGGATTAAAAGTGCAAAGTGCAGTGGTATAATGTGGGAGGACAGTACAGGATTGAAATCAGGTAGACACCTTTCTATAGGTGTCATATATTGGAAATAGCCCCAGCTGTGTGTATTTCTGCAAGCATATCCATGACTCTCTGGAAAAGCATTAGGTGAGAAAGGCAGAGAATCTGTTGAGGAGCACACAAACGTGAGCATTATGGATAATTGCAGGCCCGAGCTCCAACCAGAGCCTGTGCCTTTATTTACCAGTACAGGCATAGCCTAAGGGCTTGATTAGCTCAAAATAAGACTCTGGTGTGTCTCATTTGCTAAGTGAAGGAGAGCAGATGACTCAAGATATGCTACTTCAGAAATATAAGTGATACCACAAATGTGTTCAGATCTCCTCCTCTGTACACAGTTGTTCATAAGCTTTGATGTTTTCTTCTATTTATATTTATCTTCTGTTTATGTTTTATGAAGCTTCAGGTTACATCATCAAGGATGTTGTAAAAAATCATTTGAGGACTGGTGCTCTTATAGCCTGAATATCTGCTGAATTGTTGCCTGTGAGTGAGGGGTGTGTTGGCAGTGCAAATGGCTTTCCAGTCCCGAGTCTCTAGGTCTGCACCTTCTGTTTCAGAGGAGGTTAATGAACCCACATCCTAACTTTTCTAGTTATTTGCACGTGCATAAGCATATGACAGGAACTGTCACTTTTATGTTTCATCTGATCTGTGAGAATTTATTAGAAATCTGACAACTCTGAGGCTGCTGCTTTCCTTGGGTGATGGGGTGAGAGAGTTATTTGAGAAAGCATTGTGAAAGAGAGATGTTCAAAACAAAATAGTTCTGGGTAAAAATAGGTTGGAGAGAATGATCTGAATGATTTGCTGGCTGATTATATGAAACTACCCTGCACTGTCTCAGCCACCTCACTTCAATTTTAGGTGAATAGAAGTTACAATAAAAAATGTGCAAATTGCAAGAACCAATTTTTCTGAATACATTTAAGAGCGAACAGAAATGTCTGCAGTAATTCCCATTGCAGAGAAGAGAAAAGAAACCTAAAAAGAATCTTCATAAGGAGTGGAAGAAATAGCCCATATTAGTGGTAAATGTACCAAGCTGTCATCACAAACCAATTTTCACTGCCTTGAATGTAATTAACCTGTTAACACATTGTGGCTGGAGAGACAAGGGATTTTAAATACGTTGCATTATTAGCTCTTTTTCTGACTAATTTTTTTTATTTATTTTTATTTTTATTTTTAATCCTTTCCTTTTGGCTTTATCTGCAAGGTACTTAAAGTTCATTTGCAAAGCATTTAACAGCTTCTATTCTGAAGGCTTAAGTAACCTTTCATTGGCTCTTAGAGTGAATTCATTTGCTACTGGTACAAGGACTAGATATGTACAGAACTTCTTTATACTAAGGAACCTTAGTGCCCTCAAGATAAAACAAACAAATGCAAACCCTTTCTCCCCTGATTTGCATAGTAAGGAAAACTCTTAACTGTAAGAAAACTTAGTATTTTGCTTTCAGAACATTATTCTTTTAGCAAGTCTGCCTCTGAGATGATTTGTGGCAACTGCCTACAGAATTTACGAGCTTTGTGGAAAAGTATGAACTCTGTATTTAACATGACGAAACTGCCAACTGCATTTTGGATACACAGCCTTTCACCTTTTCTACTGTCTTATCATTTCATATCAACTGCAGTCACAAAAGTGCATGAAATAGAGAAACTTGGCAATTCAAATGCAAGAGTCCTGAAGAGCAGGATAGCTCTTCTGAGAAAGAGTCAGAAAGACAAACTTGTCAGTGACAGGAGACCAGTGGCTCCCTAAGGAGGCTTGTGAGGCTGCCTGGCTGAGAGACTGAAGGCTGCTATGGGCTAATCACTGAGTCATTTCTCAGCTATGTCCTGATTAAAGGCTGTGCCACAGAATCCAAAAAGTAGGATGGATTTGGGCAGCCTAAATTTTCTGAGTATGTTCTCGTATTGCTGTGTGTGCAAAGCTTATGACATACAGAAATATTTTAAAATGGTAAATGTTGGACCTGGAAGGTCTTACCTCATATCCACAGCTCTGCAAGTAACAGGTAGATGGAAACAACCTTTCACTGAGAACAACACTGCATGTATATTCTCTAACAGTAATGCTGGAAAGGAAATTTCCTATTTGCTTTGACTTATCTTTGTAGTCACTGTCTCTGACCCTGCCCCTATTTGTACCTCTGCAAATCTGGCCATTTCAATGGAAAAAGTAAAATTTATGTAATTGACAGTTGTAACAATTATACACCAGAAGATCTTCCTCTTCACCATTTTATAAAAAAATCTCTCCGAACAGCCACTGCAACTCTTATCACGCTTGGATTCTGTTTTTATTCAGAACAGTGTTTCTGTATTACTCTGAAGACATTTTATTTCTATTGCACTGCTCTGAGAGACTGACAGTTGCAGTTTTGAATTAAGACCAACTAGCCTGGGTCTCTGAAAGTTTCTAACTTTGTAAAGATTTAGACAACCAATTTGCCTGTTTGCAAATCTGCAGACCACTTCTATCCTTGAACATGTAAATAACTACAAAAGCCTGCCTTATATGAACGTCTTTTACAAGACTAAATTAAGTGCCTATGTAATTTAGATTTCTCAGAAATTAGTATTTTCAATGTACAAAGGCAAAAGATTCAAGACCTGTCCTAACGGTCTCTTTTGTTCACAAAACTTCTTATGACCAATGCTTTAAAACTGTGATTTATACTTGATTGAATTGAAACTGGTTCAAAGTTTCTATTCTTCACTGCTTATGAAACTTTATCCTTTAGTTTGAGCATGGGATGTTATAGGTCTGTGTTTCACTGCATGTATTTTAGTGCAAACACCAAACTATTGTGTGGGTTTTTGGTTTTTTTTTTTAAGATTTTGGCAGACAAACCAACTAGCCATTCATATAACTTTTTTGTTCATTGAGGTGGAATGGTGCCTTCCACTGAAGACCATGAAGCCAAAGATGCAGTTCTCTTGCACTGTGGATTCCTGCTGTATCCTTTTGTTCTGCCTTGAATGATTTGAATCTCAGTGTATTAACTAAGCATAAAACCACTAAAAGCAAAAGTAGTATTAAATAAAATTGAATTCAGGCTCACTAAAAACATATTCTTGTGCCATTCAAATAGTGGGGATTTTCCACTTGGTTCAGTAAGAAGTTTGACAGGAACCTTTTACAGTGGTTACATTGCTGCATTTCATTTGTGTTATATGAAAATAAAATAATACCTATATTTGTGGTAGCGTGCTTTATGAATTAAATGTGAGGTCCAGAGCCTCATGTTCAACTCTCAAGTTCCCTTATCAACCAATTGTTTCGATGGGAGCCCCTGTTTTTGTGTGTCCCTTAAGTGCTCATTTGCTCTGTGCTTTGTTTTACCTCCATCCACGTTAATTTAAGACCAAGAGGAAAGGGAATTGCTGCTACACAGCTTACTTAAATTTTATTGTTTGCAAATTCTGATTCTTGCCTCTTGGGTACAATGGAAATATACATACTTTTTTTTTGCTGATGTCTGCTATTGCACATCTATTATGGCTACCAAAAATTCTATGTTTATGCATAAGAGAATCCTTTTGTCTGATGTTATAAAGGAGTTGGGCTGGCATAAAAGGCACAAAATGTGGGAAACTAAAATAAACCAATTATAAGTTAATTTGATTATCTTTACAAATTTCAGCTATATTCATGGGATCATATGGCATAAAACGTTTCACTGAATGACATTACAAGCATCTAAGCCAGCTACAAGTCTCGTCTCAGATTGTTTTCAGCATAAAAGCATGATATATACGCTCTCTGAGCCACTGAATTATCATCCTCATAACCAGTACAATTCACATAAGTGGACAAGTACATTACAAGTACATGAAATGAAGCCACCAGGGACAATGGCTGAACTCAGCCTTACTAAGTAAGATTTCTTTCTCCTCTGACTTAAAATAGAGCAAAATAAACAGCAGTCTACTTTGTGCTTTCAGATGGGATCCATCAGACTTACTTGAGCTTGTCCAAAAATGAAACATCTGGTTGAAGATATTTTTTCAGCTTATTCAGGGCTGAAATGAATCATTGTCAAGAAGTACATACACCTCCAGCAGGTGATTCATCCCTTGCCAGGGTAAGTACATGATACAGATGTGAAGAAGTGCTGCTGAGAGGTCCCTGACTTTCCAGAGGCTCTCAAGGGAAACTAAATAACTAGTGTTCTTTCATATGTAGTGTACTTCTAGATGTCTAAAGTCAGTGAAATGAATCTCTGCCGAAGTGACCTAAGAAAAGCATGGTAATGATATTAGACTACAAAGAGCCTACTTCCTTGCTTATGAAACACAGAGGTAACAAAAGGATTTGAAGCTAGCCCAGGTGTATCTTTTGCCCCTTTTTGCAAGGGCTCAGGGCTCTGCAGGAAGAAGTTAAGTACCTCCAGTCTCAGGGAGAGTCTTAAGGTCAAAACCTAATGAGCCTGAGAAGAACACAGCCTAATAATCGAAATGATTCATCTATGCAAAGTTGCTATGAAAGATTTCTGTTCACTGAAATCTGAAGAAAAATCCCTGCATATTCTAGCACCATTTATTCACCATTTCCAATCCCCTAAAGCACCATTATTCTACTATTCCATGCTCTGCTGCCAAGCTGAATGTGAGGGTATATTCTTGTGCACCAAAATGTGTTGAAATTGTTAGGGGTATGATTTGATACAGTTCATTGGATTCAGGAAATGTGGAATTATTCTGAAATCACATGCATGACTGACTATTTGCATCTGCTCAGGTGCTGAGAGTCTCTTGGGGACTGACTGCAAAGGCTGTAAAGGCAGGTGGAGAGAAGGTAAGAGAGAGAAAAAGCAAATCTGAACAAACACCTACAGGGTCTTCGCTGACTTTCAGATATCTGTTTTCTGTGCCAAATCTCTACAATTACTGCAGCATGCTACAGGTTCAGGTACATTTCCTTTAAATAAATAAATGAACATAGGCCTCTATTTTCCAGAGGATTTCCAAGCTCAGACTTAAGGAAGCTCGGACAATTTTAAGTATTATTTAGGCAACAAACGAACAAATTTCTACCTATTGGGAAAGATCCGCTGTGTTCTTCTATTGTCTTTGCTTCAAACACAGTGTGGGAGAGGTCAGATTTGTATGGCGTTCTGCTGTCAAACACAGTCCAGCAAATGATTACTGAAGGTGGTGCTCTTGTCACTGAGGTGAAATCAGAAACGCCTTCTTCACAGCTACAGAGTGGATTGTGATTGAATTTCTGAGAAATATGTTGGTTGCTCACTTGTGACATTTGGGTGAAACAGTCAGTGTTATTTGAAATAATATTTTCATAGGGGAAAATGGTAGTTTATCAAGATTAACAGATACCTCTAGAAAATGTGTTTTTTGGGGGACACCCACCCCTTCGACTGATTGTGTTTACTCTGAGTATTTTTATTTAGTTTCGATTTTTTTTTCCAGAATTTGAAATAGTTTATTTATTTCTTTCATACTAATGGCTTGAATGGCTGCTGACACATATGTTTTCCTTTTTCTTCATTGCATGGTGACCATTCTTATAATTCCAGCTATTAATGTCATTTCATGGCATGAATTTTTACATACACAGATTCTCTTCTGCCTACACTGTTTAGGACAAAGAGACTTATTCTTCTGTGGAGTGGATCTTCTGAGCAGTTGAATCCAGTTTAACTTCCCCCTTCTGCTGCAAGAAAACATAACAAATGTCCTTGCTATTCTTCTCATTCTTGTGTATGTTTTTAAACCAAAGACAGGGGGGAGGAAATACTCTTTGCAGCAAGTAATAATGTCCTGAATGCTTTTATAGATAGATAAAACACTCATTCACCAGAGAGCTTTAGTAACCAACCAGTTATCTATTTATTCAAACATTTGCCCTCTGTGGGTATCCTTGAAAGTTTTTGTAGTTTATTTCCATTCTAATCTTAAGATTTGAGTCATAAAGATTGTGCAAAATGTAGACATGACAAAGCTGATTAATGTCAAAGTACTCTTATAAAAGGATGAACTTCCATCAAAGGAACAAGACACCCATTATTTTTTGGGTTTCTCCAGTTTATTGAATTTAGATATCTGATAGCGATAAATTCATTTTTGTTATATACATATATTATTTTTTTTCTGCAAGCAAACCAGAAATGCTACAATAACTTTTTCTCTAGCATACTAAGGCTCCTGATTGTAAGCAGTTCCAAAAATGAGGCTTTAGAAAATACAAACTATGTGAATAATGTTCAGTATTTTTTCTTGAGTCAAATTAGTCAAGTTTCTTTTTAAAGAATAACTTCTGAAAACATGTGATCAGAAAAGTTTTTCATGTTGTCTCTCTCTCTTTTTTTAATGTAATGTAAACTTCTAGCTTTAGTGACTGTTGAGGATGGTTTGATGGAAACACACATCAGAAAGATAAGTAGAAGTAGAGGAATAGAAATATTGCATAGTGAGCCTTCTAAGATCTGTTTGTTTGTTTGTTTGTTAAAAAAAAAAACAAGCTTATTTTGATTGCTAAGGATAGGCAAAAAAGAAAACAACTGGAGGCCAACTATAACATCATCTAATCAAATAAATCTTCTAGACCTGGCACTGCCTGGATTTGGGCCAGGGACAGCAACAAAAATGCATTACTGGCAGTGATATATGACTTCAGCTGCCAGTGGATGGAGGGTAGACATTTCCTCTCATCATTCTCGATTTCTTGAAACATTTCTTTCTGCTGGCCATTAGATAATGCCATTTCACTTGAAAGGAGAGTCGGCCCTTGGCTACAGCATAAAATGGATAAAAACCTACTAAGAATTTAACTTGCAAGAACTACTTCTTGGGAAACAAAGACCATGCTCTTCTACTGGCTGACTCTCAAAAAGAGATTTTTCCCCAGAATTATTCCATATTTGGATAAGACCATTCCACCGATGAGCTTGGGTCTCTGCATGAGTAAGGTGATGCTGGTTGGGTCAAGGGAAGGTCTCAGGGAGGGCTCAAATAATGTTGAAACTTTTCCTGAAAGCCACTCAGTTTTCTCAGTTGGTACTGTGTAACCACAACATTACAGAGCACTAAGATTAATACTTTCTATAGTCTTTAATGGTCTTAGAAATTCAATTCAATTTTGAAATACTTTGGCATCATGCTTTTTTTGTATAGTTTAGAACTGTGATATATGAATATATAAGAAGACTTTGATACTGAAAACGTGATGAATCTGTAAAGGTCAGTGTTTCTTTCTCATCATCATTTGTTGCCTCCTGCAAAATTCAACTTGTAAAATTCACAATTCAAGGATCAGTTTGTCATTTTGATAAAGTTGTAGCAGTGTTAAGCTTGGTAAGTCCCTTGATGGATAACCCTGTAGTTTGTTCAGATAGTGGGAATGGTCTGTTTTAATGTATCAAGCAGATTAGGGAGGTTCTGTAAGTCTTTGTATCTAATAGATAAGGGATGTTCAGCTTTGGATCTGTTAGTTGTGAAAGCAAGAGTTAAAAACATATGCACCTGCAAGAAAACCTCTGAATGTATAGAAGCTGAATACTTTTTGTGCAAGTTATGCATGATAGGAGGAGCGTATCCCTCACATATCCAGCCCTGGTACTTAGGAATGCCTTCTTTCTAACACTCCAACTTGAGTCTTAGAGAGTTTCCTGATTGACCAATTTATGGCATCAGTTTAACAGATCCCTCTCTCAAGAGTATGTCCTACTAAAAGAATAAGAACCCAGCTTTTCAAAAACTTTAGAGGGACAGCTCATATTTGTAGCCTGAATTTCTTCAGAACCATGTGTGCCCTTACAATCTCCAGCAATACACAGTTCTTTGATTTTGCTTTATACAATTTCCTTCCATTGGAGAATAAAAGAGAATGAGAAATGTAACATGAGATAATTCCATCACTGAATGCTTTACTGAAAATGCATAAAGGCATAAATAAGACTGTTGCAGTTTTGATATTTCACCAGATTTTAACTTCTTCATGGATATTTAACTAAAATTCTAGGTATAAATTTTCTTCTTTCCTTATGTCTCAGTTCTTTCTTGCAGAATAAGTACAAGCAAGATGGGAATGAGATTTTTTTTTTCAACTGAGAGTTAAAATAACTACAGAGTATTTGAAATGAAGCACAAAATCCTGGCTGAACTAGAAACGCTATTACTTTATTTGGCACATTGACAAAATCAATCCTTAATGAAGCCTATGAACTGGCACCTGAGGTGAATTTGTCCCATTTCTTTTTAGGAAAGCTTTTGTGTGCAAAATAATGGGTGCATTCAAATTTGAGGAAGAGTTAATAGCAGATAGTTAAGGTCTTGGCAGTGGGTTGCTACTGCTTTCATGCTAGGAGGTTTTTCAAAATGGCTGAACTCATTCAGGAGAGAATTTCCCAGCTCTGAGCAACTGCAATCCACAGGCCTACACAGAATAAAAATAATCATTTCTTTATTAAGGAAATGTTAAATTGCAAGGCCAGCTAAAAGCACTTGTATAGGTGCAACTACAGCTTCAACCAGAACAGAAATCGTATTCTGGATATTGAAGTTGGAATTTATAGATTTAGATTGGTATTTTTAATATCCAATTGTATAAATGCAACCTCAAAGTTTTGCTAAAAAAAAAAAAAAAAAAAAAAAACAGTAAATAAAGAATGTTTATTTTTAATGGTTAAGCAAGTATTAATATATGTAGGTCATTCTAAAAGTAATGCCTCTTACTTATTTCCATGGAAACGTATGCAAAGAGCATAATAACACGATTCAAAAGCAAATTTCTCAGCTTCAAATCTATTTTTCAGCACAGTCACTACCATTAGCCAATTCACATGGATGAGCTGATAGAGACACTTCATTTCACGATGACAGTTGTGCAGGCCTGTCTGGAATGTGGCTTGTCTTTCATGTCAGTGTAGCCACTGCTGAAACACATCACCTACTACTGCCTCTCTGTTTGGTATCCACCAGCATTCAACAAGCATTAATGAATGTCAGTGGGTACCATTTTTTCTGCATGGAGGAATTCAATGACACTCTTTTGCTTCATACACAATTCCATGTCAGACACCATTTTGTTAGACTGTCTGACATCAGTCACAAAATGTAATGGAATACTGGCGGGAATGTTCAGTCAGAATCACCAACATCCTCCTCTGATGTTATGGGTTAATATAAAAAAAATAGAAGGCATTACTTTTGCAGCAGTCCTCAAAATACTATATTCAGTAATTGCTGAATCATAGTTGGAGACTCTTGTAATAGGAGGAAGAGAGACCAAAAGTAGTTGCAAGCATACTATTTTTTTTTTTTCAATTAGGCATCATTGGCAAGGTTTGCTGTCAAAGAATATTTGCCTTATTTTCAACTTAAATTGTTGGTGAGCTGTATTAGTTCTTTGCTATATCCTACTGACTGACAGTGTAGATTATGGGGAGTAATCATCAAACAGATAATTCTTAAATTCCATGCAGGCCTTTCATTCAGAAAAAAAAATCCATTTGACTGCAAGCAGGTATTGACATTTCTTACAATGTTGTTTTTACTTTATTTTTATTTAGCTTTACTGCATCAGTGCACTCTGAGAACTTGACTTGTAGTTTCTTGGAGGTGTTTTAATGTAAATATTGCAAAGCTGAGTTTAGAGTGGTGTGAAATATTTATTTCAATAAAATTAACAGAATATCATTAACAGAAAGCTATGAATTTGATGTGATGACCATGTTCACCATTCGTTACAGTTTTTAACTTCTAACTTCTATTAAATTTTTATTTGATCTTTCTTAGTTTCGTACTATTATTTCTGCTGTCATTTCAGAGCAATAAGTTGTTTCTGGATACATAAGTTTCCTTTATGTTAATTTCTTAATGACTTGTAAATTACTAACAAGTTTCAAGTTCCAGAAACATTTCTAATAGGTAACTGAAATCCCTGACTGGTTTTATAATTCTGAAGCAGAACTGAAATGACAGTGCAAAGCAGTAGCAGTAGAATCAGATGTTATTTTAAAAATAGTAATGCCTATAGTAAAGACATATCCGCTCTTGCTGAGAGATAATTTAATGGTGCAGAACTGGTTGAGCGATTTTCCTTACTATTCATAGTTTCATATAATGCGCTTGAGAAAGGATTCCCCTATCAAAAGGACTCTTGATCAGCCCTAATAGATTTTATAATTCTTTCTACATTTATTGAAAGAAAATAATATTTCGTGGGAAAAAATACAATGTAACAAATCCTTGAAAATTGAAATGTGAAGCAAAGAAGTTTTTTTATCAGTTCTATAACAAAAAGTAGGGGTACCCTGTAGCCAGTAAAATGGATAAGAGAAGATTTGTAATCAGGACTGAAGTCTATTTAATCTCCGTTGCTGATCACTGCAGAGCTTTAGCCTGCTTTCATCAAAATAATTGATGGCAAATGGAGCAGCTGCATGATGAGATTATATCCCCACTTTATAGCACAGTTATAAGAAAATATACCCTTTTTTCATTACAAGTATTGGAAATTTGGAAAATGCTCTGGGTTGGAATTGAAGCAATCGCTCTTGTCTAATGCTCTGCAGATTTTTCTTATTATTATTCTATGCATTTGTCGGAATCAATTTCAGAAAAAAAATTATTTTATGTTTGCTGTATGCTGTATGTTATAATTAAATCCTCGACATTGACACTTTTATATTTAATTCTAGGCTGTGATTATATCTTCAGTATATCTGAATTAGTAAAACTGAAACAGGAACAATGGATCCAGAATATTGTATGCAGTGGTGAAGACAAGTTGTGAAAAGATGAACCAAATAGAAATGTTATTACATTCATTATACTTAATCTTTCATTATAATGATGATTTTTACATACTCCTGTTTTGACATATGAGATAGTGACAGCACCCTTTACATTTTTTTTACTTCTCATGAAAACAAGTCTTTTTCAGGCAATATCCTTTCAGTTTTTTGAGCTGAGAAAAACAGAAGCATTTGTAGGGTGCCCATAGTAATCAGCTCCAAACAAAACCCTTATAGAGAGCAAAAATTTACTTCTTTAACAGTAGGGAGTGGACTTGTGAGCAACTCTTGGCTGAAGTAGTTATTGTGTGGCATCCTAGAGCAGATAATGAATGTTATAACTGAGGGCCCAAAATGAAAACTTCTGAAGGATCTAGTCTACCTATCAAGAAGTACCTGAGCAAGAATAAATGAAACAGATCAAGTAAAAGAAGCTCCCATCAAGAACGATTTGGCCTTGAGAAGAAGTAAGCATCACCATGGGTTGTTGCGAGTTTGGATATAGGAGGAGAATCCAGGAGGGATGCTGCCGAGCAGCTAAAATCAAATGTGAGATTAGGATAGGGATCAGTCAAAATCAGAGCAAGAATAGGCTGAGAAAGCTCAAAAAGGGCCATGAGCTGAACCGGCTGTGCTGAATCTGTCAGAGGTGAGGGTTTGGACTTTGAGAGTGAGATGGAAGTGAGCAAAATGAGTATCAGGGATGGGAAGGAGATGCCAAATACAGATTTAGGTGAGGGACAGAATCAGCTGAGTGGCCAACAGGAAGAATAAATAAAGAAACCATCAAGTTCAGGGGGTAGAGTCAGGGAAAAGGGAGTGTGATCACTGTAAGCCAAGGTTTGCCAGAAAACTAAATATATACTCCCCTTTCATCCGATGGAAGCATGGCTATGCATATATCCTCTATTATCTAAAGCTTGTAACCCAGCTGTCTGCAGCCAGCAGACAATGATCAGAAATACTTAATAGCCATATTTCAGCAGCTTTCTAGTACCAAGAAGTATCAGTAAAACCCACTGCTGTAGTGGTTGTTTATTCTTAGGACAAACTGTCTACTACTGCTCCTGCCTCTTGCTCTCCTATTGAAGTGGAATAAATCTGTGTATGTAAAGGTTCCAGTGCTGCTTAATTGCCTGGCTGTTAAAGTAATGCCCAACAGGCAAATTTGTTCTTCATTTGCCATTAAGAACAGACTGTCTCTCAGACACAGAGACCCTCACTTACTGTTGCTAAATTATAATCTTGCTAATTCAGCTTTGAAAATGTTAGTAAACTTCAGCGCTGAGATTGACCGTGACGGTCTAAGCAGCATGATCTGGTCTTTAACTACAGCACGAGTTGATATACATATACTTTTCACAGTACTCTTGCTTCATGTTGTTTAATGGGAATTGTGCTGCACCATGGGGAAGTTGATCATTAAAACAGACTTTGTTTTTTCTGTCTCCTGAAGTGTGCAGGGACAAGCTGGAACTAAACTGAATTGGTCTGCAGTATGTTAATTTTCCAGCATACTGAAAAACCCTTAGAAGATGACTATACTGAAGCAAAATTACTCGGCTGATCTATATTCAGTATTATCACTAAATGGCTAGAAATATTAAAAGAATATTCCATCACTTATTGATTGAGGTGTATTAATAGGCACTTGCCTGAAAGACAGAGATATTCCAGATTGAAAATATAGGATATTACAGTTTTAATAAGGTTACATTCCCCAGTGATTTCACATTTTTCTCCTTCATGGAACCTGTCAGCTTCTGCTCTCAAACCCTTTATCCTTTCACACATTGTTATTTTATAAAGGGGATAAGACAATATACAAAATTCACTTAAGTAAAGGTCTCCCTTCATCCAGCATTACCGCTGAAATCCTTATACTGGCAGCAGTTTACCAAAGCACAGGGAAAAATCAATTTTAATTAGTATTTTTTGGCTTTAATGGAAAGTGATTACAGAACTGGCATTTTAGTTAATACTGTTGAGATTTATGGTGGGGAGATGCTAATTAATTTTCTCTTGAATTGCTGTGGGCAATGAATAACTGCAATAACATGGCAGATTTGCTGATACCAGAACTGTATCAGCACTTCAGAGCTTCTTAACAAAAGGGAGCTTAATGGGTTGCAGGTATAATTTACATTACTTCTCATAAACTGCACATTGTCGCTTCTTTGTTAAAAGTGTTATGAAGGGCCAACTTTCTGTATTTCATGGGAGCAATGACTTTTCCCACAGTTTGGTGTCAGCATGTGCAAGCTTTCTTTAGAATGTGACAATATTTTAAGAACCTCTAGACAGGGAAGATTTTGCTGGGTCACAAAATTAAACTTAGCTTAAATCTGTTTCTGTATATATTGTTGTTAGTGCCATCATTAATTCTACTGTTTTTCTTAGAAAAATACAACTATACAACTGAATATGACACGTTTAGACATCAACCTCTGTGTGTTGAGAGGACTATATTACATTGTGTGCTTGAACATGCCTAGTGCTATAGCAGTCTGACTGCAGTCCAGGCCCCCAGATGCTATCATGGTGCCTGGCTTGGGGAGCATGGGGCTGCATTTAATTTGCTTTAAACCACAGAGGAGCTGGCATAGCCTCACTGGTTTCAGAGGAGTTATTATTTCTGAAACATGTTATCAATATCACTTCAATCAGAAGAAAGCACTCTGTACTCTACACATCACCTTTTATATGCCCAGTGCTGTAAATTTCTGTGAAAACACAGAGAAATTCTGTTTTTCCTTTTTTTTTTTTTCTTTTTTTTTTTTTTTGCTCTAGAGCTACATCATGAGAGACAGTGCTACAGTTACTAGCAAACATTTACCTAGAACATTTACCATCCAGGGGAAGATGACAAATGGCTCATAGGTACATGGACTGACATTGTAAGCAACGGAGAATGTAAGTCACCATAAATATAGGACAATATAATTGGTCAGGAAGAATGACATCTATCCCAGTCTCTAAGCAGGTGTTATGACAACATCATCTGCTCCTGGTGAGTGAAGCAGTGCCAGATAAAAATATTAAGAAACTACTAAAACAGTGAAAGCAGCTGAAAAAAGAGCAAAGACAAATTCCTATTTTAAGTAAGGTTTTTTTGGGTAGATATGAGGAATAGAAACGCACACCATTTCAAATAAAAGCTAAAATTGGTTCTATTATCTGAGGTCTTAATGAAATGTACTGAATGGATTCAGAGGATTCAGAAGAGCATTGCCTCTGCTTTGAAGGAATTCACTCCCATCCTCCAAAGGTACATCCAAGTGCAGATGCAGCTGTTTAGCTCAGCCACTGTTTAGCCCATATACAAGACACTATTTCAAACAGGAACAATAAACACTTCTTCCTTGATATAATTAACATAAATGATTGTGTCTTGTCCAGTAGTTAACTAGTAGGAGTAGTTAAAAGTTTTAATTAAAGCAACATGATACAGTTATGATTGTTTAGATATAATTATAGTGGACGTTGTAACATATACTTTATTGTCTCAAAAAAATTACAATCCAACCAATAATTTCTTCCAAAGCTTTAAATATTTCAGTGTGTTTTATAGTAGATTCTTGGAGAGCATAGAATCCTGAATTCTGAAATGAAATGTTGTTAGGAAGGTACCTAAACATATCTGAAAATCTTTCTGCAAGTCCTAGATTTCAAGCAGAAACATATTAGGTGTATCTTACATGCACAGTCTTTTAAAGTGATGACTGTTTTTATTCTGGTTTAATCAGGAAATGACATTTATGTGATTATTCCATGTATGTGTGTCTATGGCTACTCTGCTTTTAAATATCTTTAGAATATCCTGTCTGATTTTGATCAAATCTGACAAAGGAGATGATATTAAGTCATTAAGTTCCTACAAGAGGCTGAATAGAGGCAAGAGATGTTACTTGTCTGCAGTCAGCATCCCTACTGAGGAAAAGGCATGAGTATGAGCTCACCCTTCAGCAGGAATCAGAAAATCACAGTAGAGAGACTGAGATAAAAACCCATCAGGCATCATTAGTTTTACTGCTCACAGACTAACTTGGGCTTTTGTTCTTATAACCCATGACAAATGACTTTAGGCTGTTTTCTACTTTGTTTAAATGATATGCATTTGCAAGACAGATGACACATTAGTCTCTGTGTTAGGATCTGTGTCAGCCACTGTAATAATGAGATCAAGACTGTTGCTAGCCTTGCACATATTCACAAATGGAGAAAGGTTGTGTGTACCATTCTTCCAGTATGTCCCTTGCTATGAAGTGCTAGACAAACAGCTCTTATACTTCTTGATCAAGAAAAGCTGCTTGCTGCTAGTAAACCAGTGGCTGAATAAATAGGTAAGAGGCTGTGTCTTAGCTTCCCTTCCATATTGGCTTGCGTTCAGCACTGCACCTTTTTGAGCTGATCTAAAATGGAATAATTTTGTCTTTTATTTTTCCTATATGCTACCATCAAGACATTTGTATTTAGAGGTAGAGAGTCCCATGTTAAATCAAAATACATATTCTAAGGGTTATGATGATGTTTGGTACAGAAATGCTCATGGCCTTTTTTTTTCTTCAGGAAAAATTTGGTTACTATCATATTAGTGTGTTCTACAGAGATACAGAGTCTAGGGATGGGTAAAAAGAAGAGTGTTCTGTACTGACTGGGTAGCAATCAAGTCAAAGCACTCAAATTGTCACAGAAACCTGAAAACAAAACAAAAAAAAGACTAAGACCAGGGTAATACTGTCACCTAAAGCTGAAAGCTAAATTTGATTACACTAATAACCACTACATCACTAACAAGCTTCCTAAGTACTTAAGCTACATTAGGATGCTAGGAGATAATATGAAGATGGTGTGCTTAGTGATTTGGACTGACAGCCATTAACTCATCTGAAGTTCCAGACATGCATATCCAGGAAACCACTTCGTTTACCTCCAGGTATTCCTAGGCTCTGGTGGATACCAGCTCTTTAGTAAGCACAGAGATTTTCAGGATGTATTACAATCATCAGACTATGCACAATCATGCTATCCAAAAATGACAGATTTTCAACTTATTTTGGGCTGCTTCTCTGCTTTGCCAGCAAACAGTTTAGTACTTACTCCTTATCCTGGAGGAGATTCAGACTCCATGGAGCAAGTTTCCATCCAGCCTCACGTAGCCTGATTACTGAGATGCAATTTGCAGTAAGCTCAAAACTGTGCTTTCTGCAGACACATGAAACAGTCTTGAAAAGAAAATAAACCGTATGCCCATTTCACATAACTGTTATCAGCTTTTACAACATACCTTTTATGAAGGGACTTTCAAACTTGACTTTCAATTGTTTAATTTTAAGTGCTGTCTTTGTGTTTGGCTCTGTACAAGCGATGTTTCATATTGCAAAGATGCCACAGTTTAAAAAAGGCAACTCTGATCACTCTTGCCTCACCATGGTTTTTAGTTTCACTTTAGCAATCCTCCTTCTGCTGCAGCATTTTCTTGGCTCTGAAAAGCATCATTAAGTACCAGTGTATTTTCCGCATGAGAAAATGCCACCCCACTTGCCAGTTTTGCTCCAGCTGGACTCATTTCTCCATGCCTGTTGCAGTCTACTGCTGTACAAGAACTGCCAGATTTGAAGAGGAGGGAGAGGAGGGAGGAGCATTTGGCATTAGCTCAAACCTCAGCTACCCCATTCTCTGATGCCTGTGAGACTGCCCTTTTGCTCCCCTTGGATGTGCAGCACATAAGGGACCATGGGACTCAGAAGACTAAGGGGCAGAGAAAAAATAATATCTTAGCAATGCAACTTCATTAAGCATACACTTAAAATGAAGCCTGTGAGAGCTGGCCAATTTAGACACCTTGTTAGCGCTTTTGTGAGTTAGAGCTTTGGTCTGGCATGTTCCTTCTTGCTCCTTTACAGTGTATCCTTAATTTAGTATCACTTCTTAATTTAGTGTCCTTCCTGAAGTCTATTAATGAGTAGTTTCCTAGAACTTAAATAGCTGCTCTGGACTTGAACTCTGGAGTTGTACAAGAAGAAAAATCCCTTCACTCTCTATTTTGCATTTGGCACAATGGTTTATAGCCCTTCAGCTGATTTTTGACCTGTATGATTCTGTTCTTATCTAAACCAAATAAAATAATTCTGAGAATAGGATTTCATGACACACTAATTAAAGGCTTCTCTTCAGCATGAAAAGCCACAGTCTTCACTTTTCTTATTAATTTCATAACTGACAAAGAAAGCAATCAAGATTTCCAGGCAAGATTGATGCTTTATAGCTTGGAGTAATGTTTCCAGCAGTTCTGTTATGGTAACATACTGAGATGTTCTGAAGTAAGGTGTATTTCATGGTTAGCATGTAGCTATGCAAAACACAGTGAAGCATGATAGGAAAGGAACCAGTCTTTAGAGACACAGATATACTTCACTGGCCTAGAATCCTACCTCTAGAGTGGAAATATTAATCTTTACCAATAGCAAATGGTCATCTTCACTGTGTCCCATTTGCACTATTTTGATGAGTGTGATGGCTATTAAAGAAGTTTAAGTAAAATCCCCTTTCACACTTCCTCATTTGCTCTCCTTCTGAGAGAGAAACTAGCAGTATCCATGTCTTCTGATGTTAGAAAGCTATTTGGAGAGAGCTGTAACATCACTATTGGCAAAAAATATGAGGCACCACCAGTTTAGTAGGTACAGGGAAGAAGAGAATGTACTCTCTCTTCATGAACTAGAGAAGGATCTGAAAGCATTACAAAATACATGCAAATATTGCTGTGCTCTGGAAATCTCTTTTGCTCCTCTCCTGGCCAGGAAGACCATGCCAGGACCTTTTGGGATGTGGATGGCACTGCCACAAATAAAAGGTTTCAGAACTGCTATAAATTATTTTGTAGCAATTCATAAAGGGAGTGAAAAAAAAGACATACCCTAGTACGTGTAAACTCTGTTGGTAGAAGTTGGTGGGAAATAGGTTTTCATCCTCTCGAGAGTCTGCAGAGTTTGGAAAATATGTTCTGTCTATGTACAGCAAAAATTAATAGTGTGACATACTGCTTCAAATACCAGTAAAAATCCAATAAATGTTTGCTATAGGTTCTTGGAAATGTTTTTATTTTAGGAGCATTTTTTTTTACTATAAGCCACTGAAGTCCAGAAGGACAACTGAAAATCAACAGTATAATCTTCATGAAAGAAGAAATTTTGATCTCTTCAGACATTCAGTATTACTTTAACACAGATGTTTTATATGTTGGAATATGAAACAACAGTGGACTGTATAGGTCCTATGCTGTTATATTTGGTCTGAAATTACTCATGCTCCTCTCTGCTGAGAAGCTCATTTTGGGGAATATGTTTCTGAATCCTAAAGCAATTGTTTTTAAGTCTTCCAAATTTTGTATCTGCATTAAGAAATTTCACTCATCTATGTAAAAAACCCGAGATTTTCCTTAATTTTTTATATCTACAGTTAAAAGGTATGAAAACTGAAATCCTAGCACTGAAAATACTTAGCGTTGTTGTATTTCCAATAAAGATTCAAATTTTGCAGCAGGACACAAAGTAATCTGCTAGTGACCCTCTCTGTTTTGTCTATTTAACTTTTTATCTAACTCAGAAAGAAAGTTTAATCAGTGTGTGTGCATACATAGAGATAGATAAATAAATAAATAGATAGATGGCATCTAGACAGCAGAAGCCATTGTAATTCCATGAAATATGAATGTAAATTATTTAAAATGAATGTGATTTTTAATGTATTTTTCTGCCCTCAGCAATTACTAGATGGCCATTGTTCAATTTTTAGTAGTAAAACTGGCTTTATAAAGGAAATTAGGTTTTTTGCTACAAATGACCCTTTCTCACATCAGTGCTATATCAGACAGCCCGAGTACAATTATTCATAGATTTTGGCAGCAGAAAAATTTCTGGATACAGGAGTGAGGGGAATTTATGCTTTTAATAAGCCCAGTATTTTAAACTGCTAGAAGGTGTCTGATACCAGAAAGCACTGACAAGTAATATCAGGCAAATGCTAGACAGTGAATATCAAATTAGTTCACTGACACAGCACAGATCCTGTGATGAACCAGGGTCACATCATGGAACAGCACAACACTCTGACTTCTCAGCAACAAAAGTAAACACTAATGGGCCAATCCATCACCTCTTCCAGTTTAAATGTGCCTGGACTGTCATTCTGCTGCTGGACTGTTTTGTTCCTGCACATTGCAACAACTCTCTCATACACTGCTGGGAAAGACTGGCTCTGTTGAAGTTCACTGTACTTCCTCATGAAAATCAGAAAGGCCAGGATATCCTACTGAGCTAAATTGCCCATGATGCACAGCATTATTAGCTATTTCTGGCAAATATGCTTTCTAATTGTTATTACAAAACTCCTTCAGTATGGAAACAATACCTATATATAAAATGGACAAACTTGCAATACAAATTTATGCTGAAGGATAGCAGCATTGTCAATTCAGCTTTGTTCTTGAAGTCTGCAACTTAACTCTGGTCTGCTGGTAAAACTGGATTTTTGTTGTGCTTTGTCTGTCACTATCTCAAAATTTCATGTGCATGCACAAAGAAAATTTGAATCTTAGTCTAATCCCCTCATGAAAATATTTGGAAGAAGTCTCCATTACAAGCAAAACAGTACATATTTAAGTAGTAAATTAACGTACTTGACAAATGGAAAGGGACATCTATGATAAGTACAAGATAAGTTTCAGACAGAAGATGACTGAGTGGGAGGAAATCTTTCCACAACATCTGTTTGGCTTGTTTGGGTAATTCTCTCCAGTTATTCTTTACTGTTTCTCCAGGGAGGATGAATAGGTGAAGTGTGTTCCAAAATCAAATCTCAAAAAAATGATTGATCTCATGCATACAAGTTTGAAAGGTCAGCTTGGTGAAAGACAGTCTTAGGAGAATATGACTAACAGCTAGATTTTATTTATACTAAGCATGGGGGGAAGGATACACACTGGAGCTTTCATCTTACTTTGGCCACAGTAGGTGACACAGTCACAGTAAAGTGAGGGGATATTCCCTTTTATTCTCCTTGCTATTTCCAAGGAGAATGCCTTGAATGGTCACACTGCAGCCAAACAGGTATCATAGGAGTTGGGTGCCCGCTTGGGCATTTTTAATAGGTGACTTTCGGTACATCTTCACACTGTCCTGGACTATATAGCATTAACATTTTTAGCATGCTCGCATTTTAAGAGTCTGGGCTGATACATCTCAGCTATGTGGAGAAGACTTGACAAAAGCAAAGGAAAGTCCCTGCTCTAGTATTTAGTTATGGCGTGTTCTTCCTCTAGTAAACTCAACTAATCCTATTCATACACCATGATGCGCTCTGTGAAGCTCAAACAATACCTGCTTTCCTGAATCTGTAATCTAAATTAACTGATTAACAATAATAATGTTGTTTGTATAGTCTCTTAAGGAATCCAAAAGAATTTAAAATAATCTGGCTTCCATAATACAAACATATTTTTACATAAAGTCTTAGTCCAAAACCTCGTGATTTAATCAGATTTAATCAGATACATATGTGGCCTCTTCCACCTGTGAGCTTTTCTCAAGAGATTTCTTTGGCACTCAGTGAGATGCCTTATGGATCTCCATAGCAGCAGTCCTCCTTCACTTGAAATGGAAGACTGCTTGATAACATCAGCTCCAAGATATTTAGAAATATGCACACGGTATCAAGGTAAATAACCTGTTTACGAACTCTGCCTATGATGAATAAGCCATGGAAAGTCCCTCACCACTTAGGCTGAATGCATACTATTGATGTGAATGTGAATCATTGGTATCTGAAATGCCAGATCTGCATGTACAAGAACTTGGACCCAAACTGTTAAATGTAATCTGGGATAACACTGCAACAATGAATGAGCCCAAACTTATTTCAGTTGCCAACTTCTTGGCTCTGAATTTTCAGCAAAATGCTTACTGCCTAATTTTGCATCTGTAAATCTAACAATATTTGTAAGAAGAACTTGTTCATTTTGTATTTACAGATACAGTCTCTTGATTTATGAAACACAGGAATGAGAAAAATGTGATTTCATAATTTTTTTTTTTTTAATTTGTCTTCTGAGTTATAGAGATTTTCTTTCCTATGAAAAAGTCAGCTGGTATAGTAGACCAGAACCTTTATGGGCATAACAAAATCTTAAGTACTGGCAATTTCATATATTGAGCAAAACATAAAAATGTGTTCAATTGTTTATTGTCATAGATCTCAGAGACTGGGAAATAGTAGTAACAGATTATTAATCTTCTGTGCTGCATTTTAAAACAGCCTATGAAATTTAATTTTGGTTGGGTTTCTTTCTGATACTTTTTTTTTCCTTTCTTTTAAAATATAAAGGGGTGTGTTGCCTAAAAGTAAATTATGAAATAGTGGGGTATTTGAACTGGTAGGGTTATTGATATAGCACTTTTACAGGACTTGCAACCAACAAAATGTTTTATCTTTCTGTTTCAGTGAGTAAATCAAAGTCAGGTGTTCTTGAAAACATTATTTTGTAAGGGAGGAAAGCACCTCTCTGTTTTCTGCTTTGTATTTCCAATCCTGATCTTCTGCCAGGTGAGGTTTGCTCTCCAAGGAGCCCATCAGCACTAACTCAGGTGTTCAGCTGGCTGCTGAGCTATGTGAACTGATCCTTCATTCCTGCCATTTCCAGTCTTTACTAGCTGAAAACATGACACAAAGATGACCATGCCAAGTGATCTGCATCTTATGCATGTACAACTATGTCTGACTACCAACAAATCTTGTATAAAATAAGTCAAGCTAGGAAATGAGCTCTGTTATGTATTGCTGTTAAAGCTATGAAAAGATCTGCTTGAAGAAAAAGGACTTGTTGGGAGTTAAATGGCACAATGGACAAAATGAACATTACTCACCTAATTGTATCTCCTGCACATTTGGAGATAAATCCCATGGATTACAGCTGAAAACTGCTTTTCAGAATTTCGCATTTTCATGTGGGGAATCAGATTAAATCAGTAAGTAATGGCATTAGAGTTTCTCTTAATTTACAGTTTTGCTATAACTGTATTTCAGGATGGATAAAATCCAAGTCAGTTTGTTCCATGACAAAGCAAAGAAATCACTCAGAGGAGAATGCACACTGAAGAATAATATGTAAGCCAAGTACATGTGGAATGTGCTATCGGTGTTCTTCCTATCTCCGTTGCATGGCTTCTTAATCAATAGCCCCATATTTTATTGATTTTATATCAGAGGTAATCAGTTATGTAATAAAGAATAACAGTATTAGCTCTTGCTGTCAAGCATTGCCAGCAAACAGCTGAGTAGCAGTTCAGTTGGAACTGGCAGTAATAAAACAGCCAAAACTGCCTGAGAAAGGTCAGAAGATCAGCAAATGACATCTCACCACACAGAAGGTGACAGTACGGACAGCACAGGCTTGTGACCTGGGGATGAGAGCCTGCTCTAGGTAGGTGGGAAACCTATAGTCTCAAACAAACACAGTAAGGAGAAAATGCATGTGAGTTGTTCATTCTGCAAAGCATAAAGAGAATTTGATGCTGAGAAGTATGTCCACATATGTGTTTGTGAATACAAGTTTAATAGGTTTAGGTAAGTGAGTAAAGGACAGTATGGGGTATGGATAAAGGAAAGACCAAGTTTTAGAGTTGCTGAGAGCATAGAACATATATTTCCATTTGTTGCAGATGTAATCATTCATGATTGTTTTTGCCTAGAGAAAGCACTCCTACCAGAAATGCTGATTCATGATGTTGAGAGAAGGTAGAAATGACACAAGTGAAGGGAAGAGGAAGAATGAGTCCAGCTACATGTGATGCTCCCCAGCCTCTATCTCTGTTCAGCCTGTTCTCTGCTGCATTCAGTATTGGTAGGGATACCACAGTGACCAGATGCTGGCCAATGAGGCTGACTATAGCAAAGATGAATAGATTGTACAGGAGCCTACCTATATTTATGACAGCTGTGTTACATATGGATCTTTTGGAGACTTAATTATTACTACAGCTCTAGGGATCAGGCACTCAGAAAAGGAACACTGCTGTTGCAGAATGCTGTAGCTTTTGTAACACACTACCATTTGTCCCTTTAGACTGAAACCCATTTTTAGTCCACTTTAGGGTAGGAAAGCAGCTGTGGCATTTGTGTGTTTTTTATTGGCAGGCAGTTACTTCTTAATGCTGATGAGGTTAGAGGTTAAAAGCCAAATATCTATTCAATTCTAGCCATCTACTACAAAGCAGAATTTATATACTGTGAAATTTGGGTTGGCAGAAATCATTAAAATAAAAAAAGAAAAAAAAAAAAAAAAGAAGGGAATTGAGCTGTAAGGTGTGCCAACTCTCTTACAAGAACAGACTTATCATTTGTGGAAAATACACCTACCAGAAGGCATAGAAAAAATGGTGGAAAAGTTACTTAAGCTACCAGTTATAAAATAGCTACCATCTATCCAGGACTGCCCATGCCAAAAAGACTTACCAGGAAAGAAATCCCTGAAAAAGAGCACTTCTGTAGAAAGTACCAAAAAAACACAGAAAAGCTCTATTATTTATTTACTTATTTATTTATTTTGCTTTCCATTTTGCTTCTCATATACCTCAGTTACGAAAAAAAATCTCCAGCAACAACAACAACAAACAGAACACAATTTTTAATTAAGTACAGATGAAGAGCAGGGAAATGTGTACCTTTAAGCAGAAGAGTGAGAAGCACCTGATGTCCACAAAGTACCACTGAGGCACATGGAGGTGAAACCAGCAGATGACATAGTCCAGAGTCTGTTCCATGGCTCTCCAGAAGTCAATGTTCACTTGAAAAAGTCTTGAAAGAACAAAAAGCCTTTTGGGAGTTAGGAATAAGTTTACAATTTCCACTCATGGCTTCCTATCTGCAAACACCATTATCGCTCATCTTCTTTTCCATAGGATTGATGCATCAACCTTTTTAACTATGCTCTCCTAAATGCTAGTCAGACAGGAACACTGAAAACAAAATGATAAATTTCATCACTAATTTCATCTTAATTTATGAATATCATATATGCATTTTAAAAATCTTTGGAACATTAGTGTGTTTCTTTGCCATTGATAAATTTCAGTTTTACTCATAAAGAGATAAGGGACTCCTTTTTTCAGATGAGATAACTGAGGCTGAGAAGGAAATTGATTATCTGTTAATCTTAGTATCAGTATGAGACTTTTTGAAGAATTTAGTGTTATTAAGTCTGTTGTATATATATACATATTACCTCACCTGGTAGGGTTTCTCTAAAAGATTATTGATCCAGGGTCAGGAAAGTGGCTATGCTGCTTTCAACATGGCACTATACATTAATATTTAAGGTACATATTCCACTGATTTCCTTGTAAATCAATATTTAAAATATGTATACCACTAACTTCAGTTGCAACACTGAGTCCTCAACACTTCTGCAAATCTAGCATCCAAATTACAAGTCAACCAACTAGAAAACAAGAATGACACAGCTGGTGAATGCTTGTAAATCTGATGGTTTGAGTGACGTACCTAACATCACACAGAAGCACTTATGATTGATATAACTCTCACTCTTCCTGAAGTTATTACATGCCTTTCAGCAGATGGAATGAGAAAGTCCAGAAGTTTGTAAAGCTTATAATATACTGCTCCTTTATTCAGAACAGATCCATCCTGCACAATTTAAAGGGAAAACACTCCATGGAAAAAGTTCTGACTAATTTGAGGCTATGATAAAACATACAGAATATAAGTGAGTGAATGGAGTTTGCATGAGTGAACTTAATTCTAGCATCCTCTCCCTTGCATCCCTGATTCTCCAGCTGTTTTCAAACCTTGGCAGAGATAATTACTTTCTTCTTTCTTAAACACCTGTGCCCCTTGGTCCTCCTGAAATGTTTAACAAGGAAACATTACGTTGATATCCAGCCCCAACCTTTTACAAGCTTACATAGTAGCAGCAACAGCCTCTAATCATACCCTTACCACTTAGTGCCACACCAGTGAAACACTGTTGCCAGTGTGTACACTGCTAGGTTGCTGGATTATGGGTGAGTGCAATCTTGACTGTCACAGTAATTGTTGCTATCTGCTCTTACTGCCCATTTATTCTGCATGTCAACTAGTTGGGAAAAACTAGATGCCCAGAGCTCACTTTATTTACATCCCATGTGGGATACTTAATGATGTTGGAAGTTGTGCCCTTCTGAGGATAGGAAACACCATAATAGCAGTAATCTTTTGTGCTGCAGTAGATTTTCTTGTGAGATTGTTTCACCAGCATTCAAACAAGGTATATCACAAGCTAGTTCACATTGAATATTAATTTCAAAAGAAAATAGTGAGGAAAGAGCCTGGGATATACCAAAAAAAGAACTGAGAAAACCTTCGTAAAACGTGAAGAATAACAGAATAAGATGCACATAATGCATTTGGGAGATTTCAGTCTCAGACTGCGTAACATCAAAAGAAATGTACCTCTGTTAAATTAAATGCAACATATTAGAAGGAGAGAGATGAATACTAGAATTTAAGCACAGCTAAGAGACATTTATTACAGATAGTTATCTAATCTGGAAAAAAAATTAAGCAATATTTGTAGACAAATTTAATTGAATCCAAGAGGTAATAACACTTGAAGTTCTTTGACTTGAAAATCAAGTTGGGCATTAGCTGCTGTTTGAAATCACAAAGGAATATGTTTTAACTGGAGTGCACTGGTGGCGTGTAAGTACCTGGTATAGACACTGCTTCACATTTTTCAGATGATTGGATTCTGTTATTTCAGCAAGTCTGAGGGAGGTGTGTTCAAGAAAACAGATGCAGACTTTATTACTGAAAGCAAGTGCTGATCAACTCATACAGCAGACAGACAACATTTCACTTGTGGAATTGCCATACAACAGAGATACTACATCTTTCTGAATATTTTTAACACTTCTTTTCAGAAACAGATGACTGGCAGGTGATTTCTGCCTACTCTATTTACATCAAACAGAGAAGTGTGGACACTGTTGAGAATCCACTGATCTAGACACTGCAGAGCTCATGCAGCTATATACATTTGATACATTACCTGATGTTGTCAGTGTAATGACTCCCACATCACATTTGCTCACCACTGGATTGATCACTACATTTAGCCTCAGGGAAATTTATTTTGAGGTTCCTTTTCTCAAGTCTGCCAATGGCCATGACTGTAATTGCTACTGGTATCTAGAGAGGTGCAAGAAAATGCCACCTGTAAAGATCTATGGTGGTCATTTAATTTAATCCTAAAAGCCATCTAAGGAGTAGTGGACAGCGGCTATACCATCCAGAGAGTGGTACTGAAATCTGGTTTGTATATTAAGCTAGAAGATTCTTCATGGAAAAGGATTGTGTAAGGAGAAAGGGAACTGAAATATGGCCATGAAGCAAAGTCTGAACAAATCTAATGCATCCTTGGTGAGCAGGATAATTATTATCCTAAACAGATATTCTGTCAGGTACATTTTCACCTGAGTAGTCCTTAGTAACCTTAGGAACTGGAATTGATACAAAAATTGATGCTTTCTGATAAACCAGTACTTCCAGTGGCAACCTGAGCAGTCATAGCTGAGCTTGTGCTCTGCTGCACACGTGGGACCTGGTTGCACACTGTGGTAAGTTTGCAGGCTAGCAACAACTTGAGATATTTCTACTGTATTTTTTAGAAAAGCTCACAGTATAAGCTTGGATAAAAAAATCCAGTTAAGAAGAAATGATGAATTATACACAAAAGATAAGGAAAAATAAGCCGTCATTGCACTGACTTTTAAAAGTGTGGAAGGTAGAGATGTGCCTGCTTTAGGAATCAGATTACCGAGGCACTAAGATGAGGAATTAAGAACAAGACAGATAACAACTGAAGAGGTTATTAAAAGATTACAGAGCCTAGAAACAACTGGTATAATAGAACAATGTCTACTCAACTTGTATATCAGATTTCCAAAGCAGCCTAGGTGGACATGCAAGAAGTCTTTCTTGAATGCACACAATATTGTGTTATTTGACAAAAATATAATTCTGAAAAATGATGAATTTGACTGAATTAAACTTTGCTCTGGAAATTAAAACTTCTAAATACAGTTATAAGTTTATGAATGAGAGAATCAGATATTCAAGAATACTTGAACCAGTATGTTTGTTCAAGAAAACAAGCATACTTACAATGCCCAATGGATATAAGTGAGAATTAGTCATTCATGTACGTATGTACACATGAACACACACACATATAAATGTATACAATTTTTGTAGCCTTCAAAAACATATTAAAAAAAAAACTTTTTGAAAGCTTAATTTAAAAAGCCATTATTTCAGTTTTATTATGAGCCTTGCCATACATAACAAGTACCAAAATCAAAATATTACCTAAAACATTAACTGAACTATGTACATATATGTATATATGTATATATATTAACCCTCACAATAAGTTGAAAGCAAGAAACGAATGCAGGGTAAAGGCTCAGAATATCAAATGGATCCTCCTTAAATAAAATATCACATCAATTCAGTTTTAGTATGATTATTTTTGCAGGGCTTACCCTACTTTATTATTATCATTATTAACTTTTAGGATTAGTTATAGCACAATTTATTCACCCAAGGCCATTTTGATGACAGGAAATGCAAATGAGATTAAAGCGCTTTTTTTGTGTGCCTGTCTGTGACCCACTGAGGACTTGACAGTTCAGTGACTGTTTTGTTCCTACTCCTGTAGCTGAGTTACAGGTACTTGCTTCTCCTAATGAAGAGGGAATGAAAGAAGATGGAGGTGAAAGTGTCAGCATGTCCAAGTACAGTATCTACTGTTACCCTGGTAATAGCCATAGACAATCCTTTTCAACATTCAATACATTCCCTCTAGGTACTAGTTGAAATATTGTCATTAAAGTAAATTATTTGAATTTTACCCTTTCAGGATATGGGCAGTTAATTGAGGCTAGTACACAGTAGTAAAGAATCTCATTGAAATTAAACATTTTTCTAATTAATTTGTGTTCTGCATGTATTCATAATAGCTGTGATCACTTAGGATCCTAATTTCAATAATTATAGGAAAATTGAATAGTTGTTGCAGTTGTAGATCTTTGCAGTTTTATTAGCTACTTCTACAAAAATACAGACACACACTGTTAAATCTAATATTGCTATGCAGGTATATAAGCTGTGTCAGAGTTGCAGCATCGCAACATAGCACATTCTTATGAACTGGTATGTTTAGGAACAGTGTTTCACTCATAGCTTGAATGCCACCTTGTCATGCAGCTGATGATTTAGAAGTCAGAGGACAATAGTCAGCAAAACTGGGAGCTTTTCATTAACGTTGTCTAAAATAGGTTGTGCTTTTTAACAAGTTAAATCCTGATGCATCTTCACGAAATAAAGTGGAAAAAAAGGGGAGCCTATAAAAATTTGGAGATTGACTTTACCCAATCTGATAGTGGATAAGGTGGAAGAGTTTCAAACTAAAAGAAGAGAGATTTAGGTTAGATGTTAGGAGGAAATCCTTTCCTCAGAGGGCGGTGAGGCGCTGGCACAGCTGCCCAGAGAAGCTGTGATACCCTACCCCTGGAGGTGCTCAAGGCCAGCTTGGATGGGGCCCTGGGCAGCTGAGCTGGTGTGGGGCTGTCCTGCCCATGGCAGGGGTTGGAATTGGATAAGCTTTAAGGTCTCTTCTAACCCAAGCCATTTGGTCATTCTGTGATCTTCTGATCATATCTTTTAGTGGCAGGACTATTCTCAAGCAGCACAGCTTCATGAGTTGCTTACTTCTAACTGTACCAGCTCTGCAGAGTTACTATTTGTTTGTTTTTGTGGGGGGCTGCACTGTGGTGAAATAAATTATAAAAATACTGTATTTCCATAAAGCTATACTCGTGGACTAAAGCAGCTGATTGCTAAGTCCTTTTCATTGTCTCTGTATTCCTCCTGAGATAGTTTGATAGTACCACTTGCTGTGCATTTTTGCCAGTTGATTAAGAATCATTCAAATGAAAATTTTCTAGCACATACTGACAATGGGATGTACTGAATACAGTGGCTCTGCCTATAAATACTGCTACAGAATGAATTAGGGCAAAAATCAATTATTTGTGAAAAAAAATGATTTAAATGCAATGAAAAAATATTAGTTTTGTGTTGAATATTTTTTTTTCTATTTCTGAAATAAAAAGCTTAGGAAATTTCAGCATGAAAAAGGATTTTGAATGTAGTAACCCTGAATACTCCATTAGAAAACAGTGAAATGAATAGTTTAAATTTTCCCCTCCACCAACCACAAACTGTTTGATAAATAGATTTAAAATTCAGGAAAAATAATTGTGGAGGACATGTTCATGAATTATGTTACATATAGCTCATGAGCTGTGATGCAGCATCTCTTATGGAAATGGAACAGAATTCACATTTTTCCTGTGCAAAGCAAAAAAAAAATCAATGAGGATTGGAAAAATTCCAAACAGTAATAGCAACAACAATAATAAAGCAGAAGAAAAAAAATTATAAAATGCAGAAGAAAGCCAGGGGCAACTGAAGACTTTAAGAAAGAAATGAGGGAAATTCTAGAATCAATTGCAATGCAAATAAATTCTGCAAATATGAAATCCGTTTAACTCCATGGAGGTGAGAATTGGGCTCATTTGATTTGTTGTACTATTAAGGTGAAATGCACAATACTTAGAGTCCTGTTACTTTCCTTGCTAGTGCACTGGGGAAGGGGGCAAGGAGTGGGTGTAAGATCTCTTAAAGAGAGTATCTTAATGGATCGAGGTCTAATCACTAAGCCTCTGGGCTTAAGCATCATTTTTGAAGCTGACACTTCCATATATGGGGTTGGAACTACATGATCCTTGGGGTCCCTTCCAACCCGGGTGATTCTGTGATTCTGTGATTCTGTGATATGCTGAATAAGCAAAATTTTCTAGCAAGCCTGCAGACTGTGTTGCAACACGTAGTCTAGAAAAAGGATATTTAAAATCTCTGCTATTTTTCTATGAGGCATTCTTCTGAGAATATATAGATCACGGATCTTCAATCCTTCTCCTCACAGTCTCTCCTAATTACAGTCTGTACCAGTAATAGATATTCTAGATGCTGGAAATTGTCAGATTCCCTATTTCTGTGGTCAATTGCTACTTAAGTTATTAAATATGCGCACTTTCTGCCACAGGGACTTCATTCTTAACCTATCCTTAACTTAGGAAATCATTTTAGGCTTGTTACTCAACATTTTAAGTTGTCTACTGTCAAGAGATCTGGCCTCAAAACATGCTTGAAGTTAGCATTGTTTGAAGCCCTGGCTGAAACTTATTGAAGAGGAAGGATATGTCCTGGTTTGTTAGTGTAGATGTAGAGCTATGGGGTCACAGCTCTGTTATTTCCCAGTAAGCCATCAATACAAAATTATGCGGCTCAGCTCCCAACTACTCATGGATTTCTGCATGCTACAGGGCAAGGCATTCAAACTGCATTCAACACAGCTCACTTGGGTTTGGAAAAATCAGTTGTCCTATTTGCAGCAAGCTCTCCCAGCATGGCTAAGGTTGTTTTCTACCCCCGCTCCTGCCTTGTTGCCTCATCTGAGCTCAGGAGGCTATACTCACATATTTACATATATGTACATACCCAGTTTTTAAGATATGAGCTTGGAAGTCTCTGGTTCCAAAGGAAGGAAGGCTTGGTAGACATCTGCATTTCTACATCTGCTACCCTAAAATAAATAACTCTTTTTGGCCAAACAAGTGCCACGGGAGGAGAATTGGTCACCATGCATAGATTAGATAGTTAAAGGAGAGGAGAATGAACAAAAAGAAAGATGGAAATGAAGCATTTCTCTTTGATAGTGCACCAAGGACCTGAAATAAGCCCTGGGTAGCAGCAGTGGAGGAAAAGGGATAAGAGATTTTGTAGAGGCTGAATCCCTTTCTGAGAGAAGCTGAGTTGCTTAGAAGCCATACAGTCTGAGCTAGTGAGCTCAAGGTTCAGACTCTGTCTTCACAATTCCATGTACTTAGTGTTTTTTCCTTGCTAACCCACAAATAAGCGTCATAGAAACATGACACAGGACAAGTGCTTTGTCCTATAATCTTTTTAAAGGGAAAAGCAATTTCATCTCCACAAGACTGTCAACATTTTAATATGATAAATACACTCCAAAGCAGACTTAGACAAGACAGTTCTAGTCTAGCAATTTCTTCTCTCAGGACAAATTACAATGCTTATTTTAAATCACTGATTGATTTTATTAGATGTTACAGCCCCATAAAAATGGAAATCATAAAGAATGAAGCCAGATGTTACTGTTCCTCCTGTGAATCTTATTGTAATTAATTTCTTCACCAATAATTAATTTTGTATCACTTCTTAGGCATTATGAAACTAGTACTATACTTGTAATAAAACAACATGCAAATATTAACACTGTTAAGGCATTCTGGACCATCTAAATAATAAAAACATAATCTAAACACTATGCTAACCATGCTATAATGACAATCATGAATTATAAAAAAGGAAAGTGATTTATTTTCTCCATATTTACATTAAAATCTCACCATAAATTATAAACAGGAAAATAAAGATCCTGTAAATGATTTATTTGCAGATGATTTCTTTTGAGATACACTGCCATACAACACTACTAGATCCTTATTCCTGAAAAGAGAATTGCTGAGGGTAAAGAAGGGATCTGGAACAGTTTCTTTGAAACTCTGACTGGGGAAGAATGAGAAATATGGTCTGAAAGCCACTGACAGAGGTATTAAAAGTAATAATTTCTTATTACTTTAGAAAAACCAAAAAATACTTCAGTGTTGCATCAACCACCAAGTATGTTTTGAAAGCATTACAGGATTATCCAGGATTATCTTTTTGTGCTTTCTTTTCTCTTGCTACTTCAAATAAATAAAAAATAAAGTAAATACTCTTCCAGGAAGAAAGCAAGTCTTCTGCCAGCACTGTCACATACCTATCTTCAATTTTGAAAAATCCAGAGACCCAAATTTCACAAAGTTATATGACATCATTCCTTTGAAGACCTATTATGGTGATACAACTCAGAATAATTATACATTTTAGGAAAATGCTAAAGAGAGAGGTCATGATATGTTTCTCCTGTTCATAGCCAACATCTTACGTACATTACAAAGTGCCGTATTCTACACATGAAAAATGTGTCTCAAAATAATTTCTAGAACAGCAGATACTCTAAAAAGAAACGTCTGACAGTGACTGAACTGCGTTTAGGTTCAGAAGACTAGGGATTGAGACTTTCAAATAAAAAAGACTTTCAGCTGTAGGAAATAATTGTGATGCCATAGGCTAAAAATTACTGCAGATTCATTGATGTGATAGCTCACTGGGCATCTGAGTTTTAAGGTTCTATTCCTTACTCATACTCATGTGCTTGATGAGCTCAGAGATGTCTTTATCCTTGAAGATGTTTCACACTGCTGTGATGTAGTCTTATTTTTGACGTTTTTTTAATGGAGTAGCTATGGCTACTGTCATTGTAAAGCATTCTGATATCTAAAGAAACAGAAGTAGATGCATTCTCTAGTCTCACTAGTTTTAATGTTTTCGACCTTCAAGATGCTGCTGAGTGAATATTCAAGTGTTATTGTTATTCTCAAGAATAACAAAACATGTTTCTGGTCATTTCGGGTAAGAATGGAAGAACATAGCCCAAAGCAGTCATTAGCTATAACTGAATTAAAGAGTAAAGCACAATGTCTTTGTCTTGTTTCTATTACTATCAATATGGCAGCATGTGGAAAGAATGCTTGTATTTCTATCAACAGATAAAGCATTGACCATTTGCTCCAGCTTTTCATTGGAAGCAGTATACATCAGGGGCTTCTTATTCAGAGCTGTTTTTTCTTAAGAAGCATTAAGGGGAAGGTAATGAGAAGCAGAGAGGTTTCTGGGTCGCTAGGGAATGGAGTTACTGAGTGAAAATGTCAAGGTAGAAATTCTTGGCACAGTAATCAAGACAGGCTCTCAGGAGTTTTTAAAATATGTCTTTAAATCTACTTACAGTCTGGCCGAAACTAGATTTACAGTCTATTTTTGCAGCTGCCAGTCTCCACTTAGAAAAGCTTTAGTGTTGGATATGGATTGTGTACTTCAAAAAGTAGACAGAAACCTTTGAAGAACACATAGGCTGATATGGAGGGTGACTTGAAAATACAGATTTCCTCTGACAACAAAGGTATTTAGAAATGTGAGGATCCCAGAGGTTTCAGTCTGCCTACAGTAGATGAAACCTTATATTTTATCACCAAATGTTTTTATGTAGTCAGAAAGCATCGGAGACTATTTTCAATAATTGCTTTACTTATGTATGTCTACAGGAGAGGGACAGAAGTCACATATTTCTATTATGACATTTTTCCAGTTAGGAATGAGTTAAAAATATTTTTGAACCTGTGGGGATTTACTCAGAAAATATCTATAAAGAGCCAACTCTTGAATCAGCATAAAAGAATATTACTAGTGCCTAATAAAACATATATTTTAACTTTCAAATGTAAAAAATGTGCAAAATCTGTCATTCTATAACCTTCTTTTGAGTAACTTTAAAATGTCTACAGTATTTATCAAAGTCTGCATATTGAACAAACATATGTACTTAGAATGATGTACTTAGAATTTTCAGTGTATTAGATTATTTTGAAAGATATTTATGTAAAATATCTGAAAAGGAGGGAAACATCCCATCTAAACTATATATATATATATATATATATATATATATATATATATATATATATATATTTATAAATGAATTCAAAACTCTATCACAAAAATGTATTTAGATATAAACACATCCCTTTGCCTATGACCAGTACAAGCAAGATTTTATTCCAGAGTGGTTTGCCAAGAGATGTAAGGATAGCTAAGAGGTAGATGAATGAATACATTAGAGCACTGCTGATACCATATAACAGAATTTTTGCTACAACAAAAAACAAACAAACAAAAACCAATAACAGTAACAAGAGAAAGTCTAAAACCTAAGAGAATTTTCCTGAGGATGGGTGACAGTTATTCTATCAGCGTGCACAAAAATACAACTCAAGAATGAATTATCCCATGGTTTGGATTACCACTGGTGGGTAGCCTGGCTGTGGAACCAATAAATTTAGCATTATTAATGAGGTTTGGAGATATTATACGTACATTGCTTAAATATCTCACATCTTGGAGTAATGTCTTAATGTTGGCCTGTAGCATTTCATTGTTCTTTCATTCCATTTATGCCAGAACAGGAAAGTTTATTACAAAGATATAAATTTTTTAAAATACTTTCAAAAATTTTTATTCCCTTTAACTACAATAGTGTATTTTATCACTACTGAGAACCTACTTGCCCAAATAAATTGCTTACTTGTATTTTGTTTTGGTCTAAGTTTATTTTTAAGTATCATGCTGATGTATATCCACTTTGTAACACATTTTACTTGGAAAATGCCTCTTTTACTACTAAGTCACAGTTCATAGTAGAAATAATGGAATATGCATGTCTATACTATTAGAAATTGAACTTTTTAGTGTTCCTCCAGAGTACAGCATTCAAAGCAGAAACATTTTGACCTCTAAAGTAATCTCACATATGTAAGAAAGTGCTGCTAGAAGTGCCCTTATATGTGATTTATTCTCCTCCATAAGAAGGAGAGAACTGCGGGTAAATTTATAAGCAGAAGGTTTGCTTGTGGATTCTACATTATTTGCTACATCTAGGAAAAATGAAGCTGTGATAGCACTGGTTTGTATTACATTTGTGCTACATTTTCAGACCATGCTGGCCTTCAGAGAACCAGAAAGCCTACCATATTCTGGACTGTACCATTCTGATGTACTAGCTTTGGGCAACTGGAGGGATTTCCAGACCAGGCTGCACCGTGCTTTGATGAGTAATGTAGAGCTGTGTACTTGTAATGGTTGTCATCACTGAGTGCATGCTGCTTACAAGGCCACCTCTGTCATCTCTACAGATTATCTGTAGAGTTAAAATCAGTAGAGTTCTTGCTTCAAGTGAAGATCTAAGAGAAACACCCTTAAGATATTCTGCAGTTTTTTTCACTTCTTATCTTGTATGTTGACCATCTACATTTCCTCAACCAGAAATTTTAGAGCTCAAAGACATGGTTTTTCATCATTTTGGGGCGGTCACATCTGACCCAAACCTAGAGCATTCTGTACCACTTCAAGAGACCTCAAGTGGTTGCTTCAGGAGCCTGTACGCCTCCTGTCCCTGCCATTAGCTGAGAGGATGGTGGCCAGGGACAACTCACTCCTGGCTGGACTCCAGCAGTGGGAGCTGCCAGCCCTGCAAGACTGCTGGCAATTGGTGGAAAACAGAGCAGCCTTGCACTGTGAGTTGATGCTGGAATGCACCAATGCTGGGAAACTTGCAGAATCAGGGAAACACAGAGCTGGTTTACTGTACTTTCTTGGCCAGGAATATGGATCAGAATTTTCAGATGGCTACTCTCTGTCTGAGTAATTGTTTCATTATCCTCCAGTGTTTAAGAAACTTCATACACATTTACTTAGTCTTGTATTAATGAAGTTGGACAGGTCAAAATCTTGTAAGAGAAATTATGTTAAAGCTTCAGATACTTTGATTCCAGTAAAACTATTCCAAATAAAAATTTAACGTAAGTAGATACTTAAAAAGAGATGCTTATATGGCAAGTTAATACATGTCTGGAGAAAGTTTTGTAGGGGTAGGCAAATGAGAAGAAGCCATGGATACAAATATTTCTTTGTCCTAGTGCTGGTCAGATATCAGCCCACAAACACAGGACCTTGTCTCCTAGAGACAATTCTGATTTACTTGCGCTCACCTGGGAAGCATCTCAGAGATTCAGTACAGAAGCGTGAGCTGGTCACAACAGAATGGACAGAAACATCAGCCCTGTCTTTTATTTGAGGAACAGTACAGAACAGCCTGGTTCACTTTTTCTTTTGTTCTTCTTAATTCCCTTGCCATTCTTAAAAGATAGGGAAAGTGAAAACTAGTATTTTGTGTTAGTCTACCAGCTACATCTATTTCTTTTTTTTTTCACAGACCTCCTCTGCTCACTCAGCTCTGTGTCTTTTTTTTCTGTTGGTTCCCTGCCCTGCCTATGTAAATCAAAGCCAGAATTTCCAGAGAAAATGCTGCTTAATAATTTCAAAAATTTATTGCTTCTGGCTTCCCTGTTGCATGGTATAGCAGAATAAAGATCAAAAAGCAGACAGAGAATGACTTGGCCGCAGAATACACATTAAAGAGTATAATGTGATACTTGTCCAAGAAAATTCAGATTCTTTAAAAAGTGTTTTGACACCAGGAATGTGTATGAACATTAAAATCCCTAAAAGCAACAAGATACTTTCTGAGGAACAGTTTTCTGTATCACTTTTCGTATGGTTAGATTCTGATGCTTTGCCTCATCCTTGAACTGAAAGTACAAATTCACTGTGAATTGATATGATGATCAGCAAATGGAGAGTAGCATGTATTTCATCGCATCCCCTCAGTTTGCATCACTTCTTCCTATCCTTTTATCTTCCTGTGTATTGCTTTCTTGGTCCTGTTTGCTATGAGAGTTATCATTAACATCTCCAATGATTTGTCACTGAAGTACACAGTTCTTCCATACGTAATGCTATTTTCAGAGGATTGATGCGTATGACAAAGTATTGTAATTTAAAACAGTGCTGTCTTTCTAAATGGTGAACTTGAAAGTGAATTGCAAGAACTGCTGCCTTTGTGAAATGAGGTATAGATTCCTACTGAAAGGAAAAAGATAATGTCCGAATGAAAATAAGATACCATGCACAGAAGTAGTAGCATATGCCACTGGATGGTGAATTCTTATTATGATAATTAAGAAAAAGCTATCCTCTTGAGTTTATCTCGACAGTTCAAATGCCTGGAGATACTCGCATCTGCTGAGTTCCTCAGTCCTCACCATAGCTGGCTACCATGGTATCTACAATGGTTTTTTCACAGGCTGTACTTCCTCAGATGTTTCCTGGACATAAAAAAAGAGCTTGATTCTGTTCTCTGAAGGCTCCTATTACACATTTGATAGCTTAGTGAGCTTCCATAATGTTTCCCTTGTTTCTTCTTCATCCACAAACATTTAAATTCTCAAGCCTTTTATGTTGTTCACCTTCCATCCGCCAATACTGCCTATGCATGTCCAGTGCCATCCTTTCTTGACTGAGCCACAAGACTCACATTCTGACCATTTGCTGTTAATTTGTAATGTATCCTCCTTGCAAGCTGTGATGATGGCCTAGCCAGTTGTGTAATTCTTTATATTGTATGCAGCTGTTACAATTTTCATCATTACAACAAAGCCAAAAATCACTGTTACAGAATTCAACTTTTTTTTTTTTCCCCCTTGGAGACTGTTTCTTCTGTTAACATGCTTACTGGAACTAAAACATTCAGAGCCAAAACTGGACCTTGGTCATTCTAAAGAAGTGAGGAAATGCTCCCCATTTCAGCATTTAGATTCAGGCCAAAGAAAAGTACAGAAATTGGACTGGAATCTTTATCAGTTTCTTTTATGATACAGAGACTTTAATACCTTTCTGCTGCTAAGCAGCATATCTCCTTATTTACAGATGCGTCACATTGAGAATTTTCCAACAGTTAAATTAGAGAAAAGAGAGAGAGAGAACCATCAACTTCAACTTACTTATATCTCCTACAGAAAATTCAATAGAAGCATTACATTTGGACTGGTTGTGTTGTCTGCTGATTGATTGCTGAATTCACTGCTGGCATCTCCACCTAAATAAACTCAGGGAAGACTCTGGACCTCTATTTTGAAGGCTTATCCAAATGTGAATATATAAAATTGCAGCTAAAACAACAATAGCCTTTGCTGGATCTTTCAGTTTTTTTGCAGACCCCAACTGCCTCTTGTAGCATTTTGCTGCTGATGATTTATTTTTAACAATCTGTCTCATTTTGTTTTCTAGAGCTTTCTTCCCCATTTCTCATTGTATTTCCAACAGAGAAAGTAGTTAGCTGGACTGCTCATATTCTGGGTAGTAAACATATTGATCATATTGCTTTTCTGCTTCTTGTATTTAAGAAAAAAAATAACTGCAACATTTTTTATGCTTTTTCTCTCTGGGATGGAACTCCCTCAGTCCACTTTCTAGGGAAGGATCTCAACACATGCACAACACTCACAGGAAATTATTCACTTAAACTGATTCCATTTCAAACACTGGATTGACCTCAACTGTGAAGCTCTAGGACTAATTTGGTAATAGTACAGTAGGCAAAATAATGCAAAGAACAACATATTTTCTGCAGGTATCTTAGGCATCAGTGGATCATTGAACACCATGAGTGGCAGGAATAAAACAAGATGGAGTAGAATAATATTCTGTGAAGTCTGAAGCACAGCTAAAGAAAACTGAAACAGCATTTCATGCTGCATCTTCAAATCAGAGGTGGCACTGAAATCATAGAATCATAGCATCTTTTCAGTTGGAAGGGACTCTTAAAGAACATCTAGAGCAACTCCCCTGCACTGAACAGGGAGAGCTACAGCTAGATCAGGTTGCTCAGAGCATCCACTGCCACTCTGGGCAATCTGTGCCAGTACCTCACCATCCTTATTGTAAAAAACTATGCAGTTTAAATCTCTCCTCTTTTTTTGAAACTATTTCCCCTTGTCCTATCAGAGCAGACCCTGATAAAGACTTTATTCCCTTCTTTATTATAGGCATCCTTTAGATACCAAAAAGCCTCTCCCCAGAGCCTTAGCAGCTTCCTGGTGGATCTGTTCAGTTATGGAAATAGAAATGATTTTTGAAATGGAAAATAGATAGAAAATAACTCTTTGAATAATTCATTGAAGTTTGATTCTGAGACTCTTACGTTTGTTTTCATCTTTAACAGGAAGGGAAGCAGTCTACAATAGAAAACGTGTAGACTCTCCATTCCATAAAAAAAAAAATAAATGAATTGAAATACCAAAGATTTGAGAGAAAACACAGAAGGACTCATCACAGGTATAAAACCAAACAGTTAATCTTGCTGAGTTCTTCACAGAAATCAAGGTAGATTTAATGGCTAGTATTAATCTTCATCTGGCTTCAGATACCTGGGATGTTACTGTCTCCTTGAGCCATGAACTCCTCTGTAGTCGCTGGAGAGAAGCGGGATCTTCTAGAACATGATTCACTTATTACAGAAAACCATTTTAGGTTAAGTTGAAGTACTCCCTAGAAGTGTCTATTTTCTAAATGTCAAACACTGTTGTAGATACCTTTACTGCAGATTTCTCCTTTGACCAGATAAGTCACCCACAAGGAAACTATTGGAAGATTCAGAAATAATCAATTAGAAAGCCATTATAACTTGGCAGGAAAAGGAATATAGACTGCTGCAAATGGGAGTGATTAGTGCTCTAATTTAGCAGGCATTGGGATTATCGTGTCTGCATTATCTACCTATGAGACAAAGTCCCATAACCCAGTCACCACCCCTTGCAGTAGCTCTGGTTTCTGAATACTGACCTTGCTTCATTGCTGTGCAAATTCTGAACTCACTTAGCAAAACCTCATGAGGCTTTGGCAGACCAAAATAAACAGTATCTACTATAATTACAAATACTACAATGGGCTTGTAGCGGCAGGGATGATTAAAAAAAACCCAAAAAAACAAAACAAAACAAAAACCCACAAAAAATAACAAAAATAATAAAAAAAAAAGAGAAAACAGCACAGAGATGTATTAGAAATCCTTTTACATGCCATATGCCAAGCCTCTATGAATGATATGAAAAAAGGTGCTGCAACAAATTCTACATTATATCACTTAGCAAATGTTTACAAACACAGCGGGGGATGCACATACAACAGTGCCATCAGAATTCTTCACAGGAGTAACGTAGAGCATTTCTGCAGGATGTGACTGGAATATTAGATTAAAACCAAGAAAAACATTCACTAATTTATGCTAAGCATAAATATAAAGTCTGTCCATGGTGCCAAAAATGGCACTATAGCTAGAAGATAAAACTTGTAGGTAGTTTTATGATATTGCAGGGTGATAAGATAAAACAAACATTGAATTGTAGTTTCTCTGCAACGTAGGCAATGAAGCAAAAGGCCTAGGAAGATCTTAAACTTGTATCAATATCATGGAAATTGAACATTGCCTGATTCAAGCATATCTGCCCATTCTTTCTGTTAAGCAGCTTCATTTCCAGAATGGCAGTTTATTTTTTTCAAGAGATAAATGAGTTTTCAAAAGAGTAAATGCCAAAGGAACTACACTCCTACTTCAGATTCATAATTTCTGCCCTTAAGAATCTTTTCCTTTTCATTTGCTTATAAGAAAGACTATGAAAAAAAGAACTTCCCAACCTCCAAAATGGAGTAATCTTACAGCCTGTTTTATCCTATATTTATACAAGAGTTAACAGGGAAAATAATACTGAGGAGTTAGCTGCTGCCTAAATTATTACTGGGTGTTCCTGGTTACTTCATAAAATCAGAGCATTAGGTTAAGTATGTTTTTTATACCTCCTGAAAAACGCCTTTTCTAATTACAGCTGTTTGGGTTCATTATCCAAGGGATTTCATTGAAAAATTCAACAACTGAGATTGGTTGAGCATGATGAATACAGAAATAATATTTTTCCCTTTGGGAAAAGTAGTCAAGGCATAGCAACTGGTAGTTTTGAAAATATGAAAGATGCTGAGCTGCCAGTTCTAAGCCTGTCAGGTCCAGAACTAAAGTAACAACTTTAAATTCTGTGTACTGGAAAATGGAACAAGAGAGAAATGAAAACAGTGAGTCGTTTGTCTATAATGTAGCTACCCATGGTATATTAAAAACACTGATGTGTTAAACTGTGCAGTGTTCCCAAGTTGCAGGTGTTAACAGAAACTGTGATGTTTTAACACTGCTGAGATATTATAACAGAAAACGTATAATCAAACAGGCTGTAAATGGTTCAAAAGGGAGTTTGGAGCCTTAAAAATATGGTTGGCACTGCAGGTTGGTGTCTTGCATATCAAGGGGTGCAGGCAAAACCAAAATGCCATTCACCCAAAGGAGGTGGTTTTGGCTTTCATCCATTTATATACAAAAAAAAAATGAAGTTTTATCTGTAAGAGGACAGCCTTAGATGAAACTTCCCATAAACTGATTAGTGCTGTGGCCAAAAGGCACCTAGCAGACTTCTTATACGCTGAAAGAAAGCACAGGGATAATTTTTTTCTTCAGCTACAAATGGATGCAAATTGAATGTTAAACTAGAGCAGTCACTGGAGACATGCAGATTGTGGAAACTAGAAAACTGAAATAGAGAAACTAAAATAAAAGTGCCTGAGATGATTTTTCATTCCTGAATTCCAGTAGTACATCAAGATGTTCAGCAAAGGTTGCAAAGAAACAGGTAGCTGCATGATGGCAAGACTCTCTTAGATGGACACTCCACAGATGAGCTGGCAAGATCTCCCCCAATCAAGATATAAGAACCATAAGCAGCTTTGAATTGATGTATGACCACCAGAGTTGGGAAAGCCAGAGGTAATAGACTAGTCATAGTCTCTAAGGAATTTCTCCAGAGGCCCAATCAACATGTACCAGATACAGCCTGAACATCACCACTGGGGAGCTTATTGACAGAGTTGTCATTTCATGAAGAGGTATTTCATTGAAGCATGACTGCATTTGGTCTTGGGGAAAAGGTACGAATCTTCAGTCTAAGAGGACTAAACTTCTTCCACAGACAATTTGTATGGCTATGTACAGGCACATCTAGCACTGTAAAGATGCAGCTCCTTTGCTGATTGCTGGGCTTGGAGCACAGAGCTGAGCTCAGGCAGCTTGGAATAACTTAAACCCAGCTGCCTTCTCTTACAACTTCAGCCACTGGATAGTTATTGGCACCTGTTCATCTATGTTCCTAGGTCTTTACGTGGAGGGTGGCTTTTCCCAAAGTGATTAAAATATAATTAAAGTTACATCACTACAATACATTTAGGAAATGGTAAAGGGCAGAGGCAAAATAGTCTCTTATAAGAGAAAGTAACCAAGTATTCATTTTCATGGGTATATTATATTCTTTATAGTTAATTGTGGCCATGAGGAAATAATTACTGATATACATATGTGTATTTTATTAAAGTGTTATTAGTTTAAATTTGCCAGCTTTTTGTCAAATTTATAGCCACGCAGATATAGCTCCCATTTTATTTACAGAAACGTATTGATTTTGCTGGTTCCTAAAAGGCACTTGGAAAATACGGTAATGGAATGGGTGGCTGCTTTTTCTTGCAGATCAATTAGTGTAAATTTAATGGACTGTATAAAATGGACACATTTACAAAGCTCAGCATATTCTTATGGCTTCTCATGCAGCAGCAGCAGCCACTACGCCACTTAGTACTAGCTACACACTTGCTGGAATTGCTAGCAAAGAAGTGAACCATCAAGCACGGTTTTGGCAGCCTCTTACACAGCCTAACTGAATTAATTCTGATTATACCACCTGCAGTATTTACTTGATGAAATACACTCGACTAAAACTGCTGCATGCATTAGTCTTCTGAATGCACAGCTCATCAGAACAGGATGCCCAGGTTCAGTGACTGGCATAGGTGAGCCAGCATGGCAGGTTTAGGGATTAATTTTTTTAATCATTCTCATTCATTTTCTCTAGCCTTGCATACACAGAATCATAGAATCATAGAATTGATCAGGTTGGAAAAGATCTTCAAGATCATCGAGTCCAACTACAACCTAACCATACTACCCTAACTCTAATAACCCTCCGCTAAATCGTGTCCCCAAGCACTACATCCAAATGATTTTTTAACATTCTGTGCCTGAACAGTCTGAATTGTTCTTGTGAAATAGTAGTTCAGAAGTTTATCTCTATTTTTTTTGCCAGATTGTTTGACCAGATTGGATCACACAAATTATCTTTGGTTTGTTCTATGAATGTTAATTTCTGTTATCTTTCTGATGACTTTGTGTTACCATCTTGTGATTGATCATTAAATATACATGGTAACATTTTGAAGGTTTGGCTAGATGACAGGCTTTGAAAAGTTTTTGACCAAGATTATTAAAAAGTGAAGTTTTATAGTTCAACAATTCAACTTGCTAAACATTCTAATCATCAATTACATCAAAACTGGCTGTGCTGCCTGTCATTTCTACACCTCAAGCTCTCTCTCCCTTCATGCATTATGAACAGGACTGTGGCATCAGCTGAGAAAATGGGAAGAGAGCAATACTGTATAGGAAATAAGATATACTTAGGGAATACAGAGCAAAAAGGCAAATGACAGACAAAAAAAAAAAAGAAAGAAAATGATTAAAGCAGATTTTTTTTTTCAAATAAATTTAGGTGTTAGATGTTAACACCTACTAAAAAGTCAAAATTTAAAAATCTTTTTATTTTCTATCTTGACTTGAACTTGTTGAACAGGTTGGTTTACTTTTTATAATGTTTACTGATTGTACCTCAGATCTGAAAACAAAATAGGAAATATGTGTATACTTGGATGTGTATACATTTTTTAAAACATAGGATGAGAGACCAGCTGGATCGTGTTTTGCTGTCATATCTATGTGTTCTCTGCATTCATATTGCCAGGGGCATATTGTTTGGACATTTAAAGTCACATCTGTAACCTTCTCAGGACAAAACAGGCTTTCATATCCCACCTGTACTCTGCTTCTGTTGGTGCTGAATCGATTTACCAGAAAGTATGAAGCCATTACGTTACACAACCTTGTAAGGCTAATATCATATTTAAAGAATAAATAATCTATCAAAATTGTATATTTCTTAGTTATTTAACAGGTTTATTTTATCTGAGAGAAAAAAAGCCAGTAATTTCATAGCCCATATTCTATTGCTTTTATGTCTATAAAACATGGTCACAGCCATGTTGCTTATATCAAAGTAATGTTGAATTTATCAGATTGAGAGCATGAGTACTTCTGAAAAGAAAGTGACCTTAACTTGCCCTTGTGTGTTCCACTTTCATCTGTGTGGTTTTTCAAATTGTACATAATAGATATGCAAAATTGTTGCTATCTTACTTCACACCAATTTCATAGGGTTAACAAATAATGCATTATCATTCTGAGGTGCTAACAAGCACTTATGTAATACTTTCTAGGAAATATCTACCACAAGATATATCTGCAACAAAGCTGCTTAGGTTATCTATGATTTTTGAGTTTGTAGGTTTGTCCTTAGATTTGTCTGTAGATTTGATTTATTTTAAATCTAAATTTTACTTCACTTCATATAGCCAAAGATTTCTTCCTTCTTCTTCTTCCTTACAAATGTATTATTTTCATGGTCCAATTTTACTCAGCAACAATTTCTCACTACACATGAGTTATAGAATCGTAGAAAGGCTGGATTGAAAAGGACTTCAAAGATCATTTAGTTTCAACTCCCCTGCCATGAGCAGGGTCACCAACCAGCAGACCAGGCTGCCCAGAGCCACATCCAGCCTGGCCTTGAATGCCTCCAGGGATGGGGCATCCACAACCTCCTTGGGCAACCTGTTCCAGTGCGTCACCATCCTCTGTGTGAAAAACTTCTTCCCAATATCTAACCAAATTTCCCCTGTCTTAGTTTAAAACCACTCCCTCTTGTCCTATCACTGTCTACCCATGTAAACAGTCACTGAACTCCCCATTCAAATGACTCTGTGATGGAGAATATTAATTTGTTAGATTAACGACGTTGAGTTAATTTCTTTTCATTTGAATTTACCATGGCTTAACACTCTAAGACCCAACAGTGCATATTCTTACTTTCTATGATACCCATTGTATTAGTCTTTCCCATTGCTCTGTCTAAGCGATATAGTACCTGTGCTAATTACCTGTGCTAATTTTGGTGCCGAATTATCTTGAAAGTGAACATTTCTGTTCTGAAATTCTGTAGCTCTGACTGGCCTTTAGGGCCAACCTACTTTTAAAGTGAAGATGCACTCAGAATATTTTTTTTTGAGATAAGCTAGCTTTTTGCTTTTCACTACTTGACTGATGGGCAAATGCTTGAGTATTAAGTGTTTCCCTAGAGACACCTTTGTATCTGGGTTCTTTTTAAAAGTGTCTGTGAACTGGTGAGTATCTATTTTAATTCCACTGATTTATGAGTAAACGTTTTAAAGGGATTGTTGATTTGTTTAGTTTTTTAAACCAGCTTTGATACTTTAAAAGGCACCAGATGTGTCTGAATAAAGACATTCATATGAAGGGAGGCATTAAAAACTCAATAAGGTTATTTTCCTTTATGGTCTTATATTTCTTCTGAGTGAGCAATATTATGGGCCTTCACAGTCATTTTCTTTCAGATACAAAAAGTTGAAAAAAACTTATTTTTAAGTTTGTTTTTTTTTGCCTTATGAACTTAGTGCCAAGATAGCAGGTGTGCAGAAAAGCCAAAATGTTGGAAGTCCAGCCAGATAGCTTATTGTGTGTAATAGTAAGTTTATAGCAATATAAATATATTGGAGGAAAATCAGTGAGTTTCATATATTAATTTTATTATTGTCCAAAAGTAACAGCTTCTTTGATAATTAAATAGAACAAGCTCCCTACAGTTGAAAAATAAGCTATTCCAGGATTGCTGTTTGCTTGCTTTTTCCTGTTTCTTTCTCTTTCTTTACTTGAGTCTCAGTGGCATGGAATTATCAGCAAAATTCTTAGGAAAACATTAATCCATTTTCTAGACACTTAAAGTTTCATCATATTATATTTTAAATGAAATTATTTCACATTCGAGGGATTGATTTTATTTCAAATTTACATTTTAATGAAAATTCTTAATGTAAAAAAAAAATCGAGGAATTGCCTAGTCTTAAAATACTGAAAAATGGTTCTTATAATGGTAGCAGAGGGTGGAGATGGAGGGAAAAGTAATATTTATGAAGTGTTACCAGAGACTTGAATACTGTTCTTTATACTGGTTGTATGCTTTCTTCATGTCTCTCTCAAGTGGTTCCTCTATGAAAGAATGTTCAAAGTATAATAAATTAAAAATAGAGTCAATAGGCATAAGAATTGAAAATTGCACCTGCTTCACCTGTTTTTATTTTCGTTGATATTCTTTCCAAATTTTTGCACCTGAGGGTGAAGTAATTAGTGTTTTTTTTTTGTTTTTTTTTTTTTTTTTTTTTTTTTTAAGGAATAAGTTTTGTGAGAAAAGCAAATCAAAAAAACTATTTGTCCTTGAAATTTTGAACAGGAATGGATCATACAAGTTGTTCACCTCAACTACCACATCTCTTCTTAAAATGGTTGTACACCCACCTAATTTTACAGATGTCATTGATGTAACAATCTTAGATTACGCCTGCTCTTAATCTCTTCTACCATTTTGCACCACAATATTGTTTGGAAGAACTATAAGATTAATTTTATTTTGATGTGCTATCATAGGATATCTCCCTCAGAACAATGTATGGATCCCATTATTCAATTTCGGGTTGCAGAATACAGCTGTCAATCTTTGATCAAGAGTTTAATCTGCTGGTTTAAGGTCAATTTCTTTTCAATCTGTAGAAGAAAAATATCCACAAGATGCTTTCTCTTACCTCATTCCACTGATGGCACTTTGTTCAGTTTCAGGTTCAGAGCAGTCTCAGCTTGTCCTGCTTGTCATAGTCCAGGATAAATCCTGTTTTACAGCAATAGAGTAATCACTCTCCTAAAAATTGAAACATTTCTGCTTGTGAATTTTTTTTTTTTTTTTTTTTTTTTTAGGTTTGGAGAAATATTTCATCCCTTTGTATGAACTGATTTTTCCTCTCAGTTTTTCCCCTCAGTGCTATCATTTGAATACAGAGTAGTAGGACATGAACAGATCCTTTATCTGCTCCTGACAAATCCCACACTGCAGCTGACATTTGTATCCCTGTCTAGCTGAAAGCCAGAAAAGTCAACAAGTATGTTTCTTGATGACCCAGGAAACAAGGCAGAAAAAGCACACTTTTCACTCTTGCTCAGCTTGATGAATTGCTGTATAACAGAAAAGAGTGTATATAAGTATGCCTTTGGTTTTGTGGCCTTGCTTTTGATCTTCTGTGTGCTCTGACTCATGAACTTGAAGTGGATGCTGGTTGGAAAGTATAACTCCTCCATTTCTTTGCATACATCCATGATTCTATCCAAAATAAAAAAAATTGACAAATTCAAGATGTCCTCATTCTGTTTTCCACCCAAATAACCTGTGGCCTCAAACTGAACTTCAAAGTATTCCAGAGATACAAAGCAGCATATGAAGGATTTTATTTTTATCTAGGGAAATAAAAGCTATGTCCCTAAATAGCACAGGAAACAAAAGAGTAGGAAGGTGGAAATAGATGAGAACCTCTGTCCTCCAAATGGTGCTGGCAGTCTGAACCCTCCAAGGCACTGGAGCAAAATGCACCTGGATTTTTACTGCTAGATCTTGAAATCAAAGACCTGGGCTGAGATTTTTTACATTAACCAATGATTCTGAAAGTGCTAGAAAGGGCATGGATTTCTACAAAGTGCTGAGTGCCATTCCTCAGAAAATCAATTGCCTCTATAGTGTTTCAAGCCAGGCATATAAAGCATAAGAACTCCAAATCACTAGTTGGTCTTAAAAAGTCTTGGCTCTGAAACCTGCCAAGTCAGCACCTTCTTTGCCTACTTGTAAAAGCAGCCAAAGAAAGGAAATAGATGAGCCATCAGCTCTGAGCATAATTTCTACTGATTCAGTTCTTCGTTCATGTGCTAGCTGGAAGGAAAAAGGGAAGCATATGAAGAGAATGTTTTAGTTCTTGTATGATGATTTCCAAAGACCCTTAAAACAATAAGCAAAACATATGTTGGAGGAGTTGCTACTCCTACTATATACCCATAAGGAATTAATTAAATTTTAATTACTAAATACATAAAACCAGTTTATTAATTGTTTTCCAGTTGCAGTAAATGATACATCAGCAATTTTTTGATATCTTATTTTGCTGATGACACTCAGTAATGGGCTTTCAGGTTCAGTGCAGGCTCTAAACACTGAGAGCAGCAAAAGTTGGGAAAAGCAGCCAAGAAATCTTTTAACATTAAAAAGCACAGCTCTGTCACTAATTACATTAAAAGTCAAGTTTACAATTTCAAGTAGTTGGTCTAGACAGCAAAGCGATTGATGCAAAAGGTGTAATCTAACACTGAGAAATGAAAATGTTATAAATCAGGAACACAGTTCCTTCCTGGACTGAAGCAGATTCTCCAAATCACAGGCATAGTGTCTAAGCTAAGAGGGATTTGCTATTCAAGCTCACAGTGATCAAGGAAGAGGCATTGGATGGATGTGAAAAATAAAGGACCACCCTTGATGTTAGAGCAAACCCACCTCATTTCATAGTCCTAGCTTCCCAAGTAGCTCTCTACTTGCTCTGTCATGCCAGAAGTGGATTTCTCCTGTTAGAACTGTAGCTTACAGAACAGACATTTTTCCCTCCCTAACATGTGCTTCAAACACTTTTATATAGGTATGTTCACATACATACCTAATAAGCTTTAATTCTGCATGAAATTTTGCTTTCATTTTTTTTCTCACTTATTTTTTTTTTTAATGCAGCCCAGGCTAAGCCTCAAAATATGTTCCTCATTAAACTCACTGGCTGAAATTGAACACTCAAATCAAATATAAGCCTTTTCCAACTGCTCAATATAAGTATTTGGAATTACACTGGGAGACTATCAGCAAGCTCTTGATCATACAGAAATATATTCGCTTAATTGCCACGTTTCAGTGCAGGGAAAAAGCAGGGCACTGCAGATCTCCTTCAACTTCTGCTTGCTCTCAACACACTTTTCTAAATCAGTTTTAACCCCTATTGCTCTAGAAAGATAGTTTAGGCTTTCAACTCTTCATTTTGTGTTCAATGTGTCAGTTACAGTTACCTGGGACTATAGTGAAGAGCTGTTTCATCTTTTGTTTGAGAGCTGATGATATTACATGAATGTCTTTATTCTCTCTCCTTGCCATTTCACCAGATTTTAGGACTACTGGGAAATTCCAGCCTGACAGCATCTAACTTTTCCTTACTTCCCTTAAAGTACAGTCCAGTTGCCTGACGCTACTAAATTCAATCAAAAGATAATGCTTGGAATGAGAAGTATTTGAACTCCAGTTCCATTTGAGGGACAAATGTTTTGGGGCTCCTGAATAATACAACTACAGGCACTGACAGCACTCATAGTGTCTACTTACTACACAACATCTTAGTCATTAGCATATTTATTTCTTTGCCACAGTTAATTCAGACCTACATATTTCAGTAGACTAGTGTGGATAGTACTAAAAGAGAAGTTATGTGAGGTCACTGTCAATTGTTGCTCTTTGTTAGTAGGCCATCTATTTTTTTTTTCAGTTGGCTTTTTGTCATTGCACAGACAAAATTGTTGGAAACAGAAAAACAGTAAAAGGAATCATGTCTAGTTCCGTGCTTAAAAGAGCTCTTGCATGATCCACAACTGGGTTCTGGTCATTGCTACTCCAACTAAGTACATTTGTGCTGAAATTATTATATTTTGTGAGCACTTTTCAGGGAATCTAAATTCTATAGCTCACCTTGCATCTCCAAGGACAGTGCAACAACTAACATAACAATGGTCCCAGTAAGTTCTTTCTCCTGAGTGATTACTTTTTTAAAATAGTTCAGACTGTGTAAGTCTAGACTCATTGACACAATGGTTTTCTCACTGTCTGTTTTCTATAACTTGACATGTGCCAGAACCCCCTCAATTAAATATAATAGCAGAGCTACATAACCATGTTGAAATGCCAAAGCCCATTTTACGTGAATAGAAAGGTCAATTTGTTCCAGTGCTCAAGAGAAAATTTATTTTTAAATCACAGTCCTGATTTTATAAACATTTTTTTGTAAAGAAAGGGCAACACTTTCTGAGCTTTCTTTGTAACCCAGAATTTTTATTACCTGTTTCTTCTCTAAAATAAGAACAAATGATTCAATACTGGTAGCTAAGGTTGAACTAGTTGTCATGGTTTTATGATTTTTGGTTATCAGTATTCCACACCATAGCATCATGTAGTGCACTGGGGGGGTTTGACTTCTGATGCTCGAGTTCCGAATGTTTGTCTGATGGAGAAGAACTACATTTCCCCATGAGGCTTTGCGATCAGCAAGGAGATATAACTCTGTGCAAGGTCAACTGATTCCTTCTTCTTCTTTGCCTGCTCTTCACCGTCTGCTTTTCTTCATTCACTCAACTGGACTGCACTTCTCACCTCAGCATTGTGGTGAGGCCTATCTACCATTCAGAAAAACTCTCTCTCTCTCATTGTACTACTTTGCTAATACTATATTTAGTAAATCATTTGTTCCACCTCAGATTATTGCCGTTGTTTTCAAGTATTTTGGGGTCCCCTGTTTCCCTTTTCTGGAGGTGCGGATCCGCAGATCCCTCTGCCCCCTGGTGATGGAACCGGGCTGAACCAGCCCGTAAACTGTTGACACTAGTCTAACGTAAGTCCCAGGGAAAGTTCTGGCAACAATTTTCCTGAGGTCTTTGGGAGGCATTTACAAAACAAAACTACTGTCACACACAGTCAACATATGTCCATGGATGGAAATTCCTGCCCTAGTGATTTGATCTTCTTCTATAAGGTCACCTGCTTGGTGTACGAAGGGAAGACATAATTTTCTGGATTTAAGTGAGGACTTTGATACTATTCCTTACAGCATATTTCTTGACAAATTGTTCAGCTGTCAGATAAAACAGTTTGCATTGTGCCAAGTGATGAACTGGCTCAACAGTAAAACTCACATGGTTACAGTGATGGAGGTTATATATGTGGCTGTTTAACTGTCATTAGCAGTGTTCACAGGGGCTTGGTTCTAAGGTCACTTTGATCAATATTTTCATTTATGATCTAAATGAAGGAGTGGAGTGCATCCTCAGCAGATTGGAAGATGACACTAAACTGGGAGATGCTGTTGACTCCCTGGAGAGATGAGAGGCCTTTCAGGGGAATCTAGCTTTTTGGAGTTCAAGAAGTACAATGCTCTCAGAAATATGGTTTGGTTGTGTGGAGCCAGGAGCTGGATTCATTGATCCTTGTGGATTCCTTCCAATTAAAGATATTGTATGATTATGTACTTAAGAAAGCCAAAAGGAGATGAAAGACACACTTAAATACAGCGGAGCACTGCGTAATCACCAGTGTAATGAAGTTCAACAAAAGAAAATGCTGGGTGCCATGGAACAGTGCCAGACAAAAGTACGGAAAGGAGACAAGTGGCTGGCTGGCCACTTTCAACAGGAAGGGGACCTGGGGGTGCTGATGGCAGAACACTCAAAATGAATCAGCAGTGTGTACTAGCAGTCAGGAGGGCAAACTACATTTTGGGGTGCAGTAAACACAACACAGGTAGTTGGAAAAAAGACTTGATTCTCCTGTTATATTTAGTATTGGTGCAGCCTTACTTTAAATACGGTGTGCAGTTCTGGGGTTCACAATATAAAAAGCATGTTAAGATCCTTGATAGCATCCAGAGGAGGGCAATACAACTGGTAATGGGGCTTAAAGGAGTGTACTTTGAGAAGAGGCTGAGGACACTCGGGCTGTCCAGTCTGAAGAAAAAGAGACCAGGAGGCAACCTTGCCTTTCCATGCAGGATCCATGAGGAAGGGAAACCCAGGTAAGTAGTGATAGAACACGAGAGAGCAGCTCAGAAGATGTTGAGACTCAGCATAGGAAACGTTTCTTTACAGTGAAGATTATCAGACACTGGAACAGTCTTCTGAGAGAGGTTGTTGATGTTCTGTTTCTGTCAGTGTTCAAGAGGCATTTGAACAGTGCCCTCAATAACACTCTTTAACTTCTGGCTAGCACTGAAATAAGTGGTTCAGCAGTTGATGTAGATGATTTCTGTAGATCTATTCTAAGTGACCAGCTCTGTTCTATTCCATTTGCAACATGTGAGGAACACATGTCTTCTCAGAGCAAAGAGACCAAATACTTGTGCACTGGCTGTGGTGTCCATCATACCAGAAAGTCAAGCCTGACCACACATTCACAGGCTGTATGGCAGCCAGAGCCACCAACACAGCCACTGTGGAGCTCTCACCCTACTCTCAGCATGGCTTACTGAAGTGCTATAGTAGCCTGTTCAGTGTATTTCATCATACACTGTTTTACCTAGCTTTCATGCTATGTTTTAAATATTTACTCAGTAAAAAATTGGTCAGGATATGCTATTATACTGACTTCTTGCTGTCCTCTGCTTTTCAGGAAGATGAGAAATACATATGAGTTTTCTAAAGGGGACAACAAACAACCGCACCATTAAATACTGGATATGAATTAAACCTTTGTACACAAAATATTTGTTATTGCACTTATGGTAATATACCCGCAAATGTTGTAAAGGGCTCACGCTCATGGTAGAAATCCATGTATACTAGCTGGGGCAGTTATTACATGTGCTGCCATGTGAATGACTCATAGGGCTATGTTTTTGCACATTTTTTTCTGTGTAGATTGTTTCAAAAGTAGTGCCTTATATTTATCTCTGTGGAGACTACAACATATACAAAGAGCACAATAGCACTCTTTGATAGAGCAAATTCTCAGCTACCGAATGCTATTTTTCAACTTAGTAACTGCCATTAACTATGCACTTCCAACAGTGTTGAACAAGAGCCTGCATGCTGAACTCCGAAAAATCTGCACCGATGGAGGTGATCCACTGTCTCTGTCACCACTTCTGATAAGCGCCACCCACCGCCTCACTGTGCTCATATCCAATGTTTGGTCCAACACTGAGCAAGCATAAATGAAAATCAATGGCTGATATTTTTTCCTCATGGAGGAATTCAGTTTCACCCCTTCCACACTTCCGTTTCAGATGCCATTCTTTCAGGGTGTCCCTCTGCTGCCATCTGTCACACAGCAACAAAATGAAATGGAATATTGGTGGGAAAGTTCAACTTATATATTTGTTGGTATGCCATACCACCAACATCCACCTCTGTCATTATGGGCCAACATAATAAAATAGGAGACATTACTTTCAGTACAGCCCTTGTGTTATTCGAGGAGGGAAAAATCTTTAGCATAAGAAAGGTCTTATGCTAAAACCACAGCTCAGGATAACTGAGACTACAGTAAGCATGAGGGCCCTCCTCTCCATGGAGGGAACTGTCTCTGAAGGGAAATCTGGGAATAAGCCAAAGATGTGTTAAGGAAATGTATCATGTGAGAAGAAAGTGGGTGTCTTCCCAACATATTCATTCCCCTATTCCGTCTTGTTCAGAAAGGTGAAGAGACCTATTCATCTCTTATCAATACCACACCTCTCACTGGCTTGGATAGATTGGATTATATAGAGAATTTCTGTATGGAGCCCACAGTATCTTTATTCAGACTGCACCAAACATCCTCCCCTATATCAACAAGCAACAGTTCAAATTGAAAGCACAGGGGATGTAATAAACTTGTTCATCTAGTGTGCTTGGAAAGGCTCCAAGTGAATTATGCACTAAATATGACAGAGCTTTTTTTTCTCATGAGTATTTTTTTTTTTTCTCAAAGCTTCTCAAAGGAGGAAGAATATTATCTGCTTAGCAAGTGATTGTTATCTCTGATGAGACTGCTGCTAGAATTTTCAGGTCACATTTTCAAGAGCTTTTCCTTTCAAACAAAGCACAAGGTATTAAAATATACATCAAAGACTTGACTTGTTTCCATCCCTCACTTTAAATAATGTGAATCTCTCACACATTTCCTAAAATTCTTGTGGTTCTAACCTCTTCCATACCTTGCTTGATTTATTGACTTTTTTTATCTTGTTACTGGGACTATGGAGAAATCAAATTGAATTGACCATAAACTGCCTCAGAGAGGTTGTTAGTGGTATGAAGTAAAATGCTTTTCCATATAAGAGAGCTTTTTAAAAAGAGTATATAAAGAATATGACCACCATGCTGGGTAAAATGAGCTCAAATCAGGAACAGTCATCTTAATGCTGTTAAAAGACATCAGAAGCTTTTAGCCCACAGTTGTTTCAAAGGTATGCCAAAGAATTCACTGAAGAATAGATATGTGAGTTCTCTGGCAGGATATTGGTTGAGACTGTTTAACTGGGCTGAATTTATAGGGCGGAAGGGAAAGTGCATCTTGTAGAGAAGCACATCTCCAGGTGCTGCCCTTCTCCATTCTTCAGGCCTCCAAGAAGAACAGCAACTCCCATTTTTCCACTGGTGAGTTCAAGGGAACTGTCAATGAAAACAGAGTGCTTTAGGATTTGCTTTCAGTATATTAAACTGTTTCCTTACTTGGGAAATCCGAGTCACTGGCACAGGTGAATATCATTCAGGAGGCAGGTGACCCTCAAGTGTCACAACTCCTCCTGCAAGTTGTATTTTAAAACTATTTTTTATCCTCTTCAGGTTTGGTAATCATCAGCAGAATATGCAGCTTTGACCAGTTCTACAACTTCTGAGAAGTCATTCACTAAGTATTCCCCTCAGTTTTCTCACATAGAGTTTACAATGAAAACATGTCCTATACTTTCATATGCGTATTCCTTCATATGCATTATAGTTCAATTGCAGCTTACCTTGAAGACAATTACGTTGAGCATTTTTGTTGTGTGCCACAACAACTTTATTTCTAGCTTCTGCAAGAAAATAGGGCTTTGAGGAATATCAGAGAAGTAGATAAATAAGGTCTATCAAAAAAAGCTGTTGACAGCTTACAGAAGCTTTCATATGAGATTATTCCAAATTAGCAAAAAAATTAAATTATAACAATTCAAGTAACAATATTTAATTGCTGTTTCCATGACTATGATCTATGTCACTGTTGAAGGTCATGCTGAAGGTTCCATCAAGCTTCACCATAATCAAAATGGTTGTCTTCATTGCATGGAAATTTAAAATACACTGCTACTTTTTATAAATTTCTATGAACCACAACTCAACCACACAGAGTGCTGTATGTTCTCCTCTTTACTCAGAGAATGAAACCAAAGCACTTTTTATCATGGCCTGGACTTAATATTAACCTCATCTTTGCAATTGAATTGCCTGGGTTGCATCAATTCCATCATTTCCCACGTTTGTTATTCAGAATAAGATCCAATCTTTGATTTCAATTAAAATGGAACCTGGAATCTGAAATATGAAGCTCCCTAATCTAGCAATTATTTACAACATCTGCGTACATGTAACATAGTGAATGACAGAATCATTATTTTTCTCTTTGCTTTAAAACAGCTGAGCCTTGTATATAGCTGAAAGTCACAGATCTCTATCTCCATCAAAAGCATCTCTGAACCCATATACAATTTTAAAAAGCATAATCTCCTGTGAAATGCCAGTCACTGTACAAAGATTCTCCTTTAATTTTGAACCACATTCCTTTTAGCTTCAGAATACATCTTAAACTAGAAATGGATCATAACAATTCTCCTATACCTGATGATTTTTTTTTTTTCTAAATATGGTGTGGTCAATTTATTTAAAAATGAATAAATAAATAATTATTCTATGTTATAAAATATACCAATGCCATAGGTGTATTTTAATTTTTTTTAAAGCATTATCCCCCCTGATACTGTCAATTCCTGTATTTCTTAAAGCACTAAAGTGTATTGAAACTCCTTAAAAGGGAGGCCTTTGATCATCTTAGAGTTCCAAACACTAAATGCAATTAATGTCATTGCAGCCACAAGAGTGATACTTCAGTCACCTACATGACTCATCCTGCTTTTTCTAAAGATATGAATGATATGAACATATTGTTGGTTGAGCTTTAAACTGATCAGCTTGTGAAGTATGTATGCATACCAGAGAGAAATTGCAATAATTACAATAATATGACTGAAAGAGAAGGAGTGAATGTGTACAATTTACATAAGATGAATACCTGATTTATGCACACTATTTGGATCAAAACCTGCTTTGATTTTCAGCCCAGACAGGAAATTGACTTGCATCAGTTCAGTGTAAGTTGGAATTTGACTGTATTTGTTTTCTTCTGGAAAATTTCAATGTTCATTCACCATGCTGCTGCACTAAGTATACTTATTAATGGTGTTACAGAATGTTTCTTACGTGCAACAAATCCAAAAGCTAATATTTTATTTTTATTTTGCTCTTATGTAAGAGATTCCATAGTACAGTGTGCATTCCTGCAGCCCTTTCACAAAACATAATTTCAGGAAGATTTTGATTATTCCTTTACTAAAATGGGAATTTGAGTGAATACAATTCGTTTATGTTTCAAATGTTTCAAATCCTAATTTGGTTACTGTTATTAGTATGAATATTTTAAAGCAATCTGTTAAATGTTATTAAACATCTTTTACTTTCTCTTTACTTTTCTAATATGATACAATTTTTTGGTAGCTGAAGCTGCAACCATCAGTATTCCCAGCTTTGAATCCTACAATCTGAGTTTGCAGCCCAGTATTGATCAATAATCCCTATGTTATCTTGTTATGGGCAATGCTGAATTTTTGAACTTACAGGTATACTCACAGTGCAGAATAAGGCAATATTTTCTTACAATTTCTAGATTCAGACACGAAATTATTATATTTACAGGTCCTCTTCTTGGATACTTCATTATGACTGCTATAGGGCTACAACTCTCTGGCACTGACAAGGCTGCACTTCAAGTACTGTGTTCAGTTTTGGGCCCCTCACTACAAGACATTGAGGCCCTAGAGTGTGTCCAAAGGAGAACAACAAAGCTGGTGAAGGGTCTGGAGCACAAATCTTACAGCAAATGACTAAGGGAACTGGGATTGTTCAGTATGGAGAAGGTTCAGAGGAGACCTTGTTGCTGTCTGCAACAACCAGAAAGGAGGTTGTGGTGAGGTGGGGATCAGGCTCTGCTCCCAGGTAACAGTGATAGGATGAGAGGTAATGGCCTTAAGTTATGCCACGGAAGGTTTGAGTTTGTTATTCAAAAACATTTATTCTCCAAAATGATGGTCAAGTATTAGAAGAGGCTGCTCAGGGTGATTGGTGGAGTCACCATCCCTGGAGGTGTTCAAGGAATATGTGGTTGTAGCACTGAGTGAGGCACGTGATTTAGTGATATGGTGGTGATGGGTTGATGGTTGGACTAGATAGTCTTAGTCTTTCTGACTTTAATGATTCCTTGATTTTATGACTTCTAGATATAAACTAAAAGGAAACTCTAACAAATTAGTCCTTTCTAGTTTTCCACTAGATTACAACTGTTGTCTTCTATTTAATTAATCTCTACAAAGAAACTGGAAGTGATCACTGGAAACTAACAGGTACAGTACAGCCAGCAGCAATTAATAAGAGAGTTGCCACTTATGTTATCTTAAATTTAAGAAAAAAATGTATTTTTTTCTGCATTTGTGATGATTATTTAGCATGAAAGTCATATTTTCAAGCTCACTCTTGAAAATTGTGCTGACCAGAAACTTAATAAAAGGAAAAAAAGTATTGAATCAGATGAGTCACATTCTCTAAGCTCTTGATCTTACAGTAGACTATCAGTGTCATAAAACTAAAGAAAAAAACAATTATATTAACCACATTTCCAATATTAAGCATTATAACTCAGCAGACAAGCAATCAAAGCATCATTCTCCACATAAGAAGTCTGTACCTTGCTCCCTCTCTTACCTCTAGTGCAATCTACAGGAGTATTTTCTGGGAAATCTAGCATACATCTATATTCCTTATTTTTTTTATATTACTTTAAAAAGCAGGTTTTTGACTTTAGATTGAAGTGTCAGTTCCTTGGATGCTATCAGTTCCTCTTTGTAGAGACTTATTTTCATGTTTATTTTAATCTGGTATTAGCTGGTGCTTTGGTTACAGATCATTCTGTATCAATTCGTAGGAAACCTTTGTGAATCTGTCTCAGAACTGTCATACATGAAACCTGAGGTGAGAAAGTTGCTCAAAGTTCTATGTTCCTAAAATTTAGTAATCGGACTCCAAGTCAGAGTTTGAGCCATTTCCTTAAAATTGTCACTGTAGAAATGGCAAAAATGTGTATTCATATTCTTTGGAATTACACATTCTTATTGCACATTCCCCCCTTCTCTGTATTTCCCATTTGACTTCTTGTCTCCTATTCTGTACTACCTATACTTACCTAAACTGTAGGAGTTTCTCTCCCTAAAGACTGCTTGCTTCTTCTAGGGAAGGGGTGATTGTCAGCTTTCACAAAATGGTTCATCTCAGCCAGTGTACAACAAGGAAGGGACGAGGTGAAGAAAGCAGAATTCTCCTTCTTCCCACTCACATCCTCTTCATGCAATGCACAGAAAGCAAAGCAACAAAACTGACTCTATCCAACACAGATGTATTGAAAGCAAGTAATGACAACAAGGGAGAGGCAGACGACAAGATGTACAGCTCTGCAATTCCAAATGATATACCTTGCTTTCTCTCTCTGCTGAGACCTCTGCACAAGGAGTGTTCTTTCAAACACAGACTCATCTATATTTATCAGGTAGGGTACTGCCAAAGCAAACTTTGAAAAAAAAATTTAGCTAGATGCTTCAATTACCTTATCTTAGCAGTGAACTGAAATGTACAGGTGTTCAAAATCTAAAAGGCATTTTCAGTGAGGCTATGATTTTGGCAGCATGTGTTAAGGGACATGGAAAGCAAGATTTGTGTGCATTACATATACATAACACATAAAAGTATTAGGGAATAATGATAGTTTCAGCACATAGCCAAAAAAGCTGGGCACCAGGGGCTGCAATATGTACTTTGACTGGGAGAGCTGATTTCATGGAAAGAGAGGAAAACATAAACAAATCAGGTATTATTCAATGATTTTCTTGAAGAAACATGTACCAAGATCTGATAAAATTTTCTTTCTTCATTATCAACCATCAAGATTTTATTTCAGACTCCTGCAACATTGTATGTGTGGTAATTAAGGGAATTTAAACACTGGCATATATAGCTGGCAGAAGCAGATTATTTGTTTGGAAGATGCATTCACAAAATCAATATGAATCCATTTGGGAAAGTGCAGTAATTTAGAGAAATGTTCACCCATTTGGTTCTGTCTACTGAAAGTGTAGTGTGGAAAAAAAACTGAAAAGGCAATGTACAGAAAAACATATACAATTAAGAGCCTGTCAGACAAAAGGCTGCATAGTTATTATCAAGTAAATGTCTGCTTGGGTTCAAGACTTTCCTTCCTTTTTAGCAGTAAACACTGCCAAGCAATCTAAGCAAGACCACCTTGGGTGGAATAATGTCATTGACTCTGTCATGAGCTAAAGATTATTCTTTAAATTTCTATTCTTCTAACTTTAACCTTTTCTTTGTGGGACACCTGAAATCAAGGCTGATACCTAGTTCATTCCAGTTTTCAGAATACTGACACACATGAAAAAAATCTTTGCAAGTACCACGTCTACAAATTAGAACTGAGTAAAGCTTCAGTGCACATAAGGGCACATATTTACAATCATAAACAACAGATCTGTGATTTGAGAAGCCTGTCACTAGGACAAACTCAAAAACATGAGGCATGAGCACCCAGCTGAACTGTGAAATGAGCCTTATCCCACAATTTACAGAGTTGTCCTGCTCTGGCTGCAGGAGAACTGGCACTTAGTCTACTATAACAAAGCCTGTTAACTTATCAGTTAACTTATTAGATTTTTTTATTTTTCTATTTTTTTGTTGAAGAGAATTAAATCAGCAGAATTACCTCAAATTAAACCAAGTGCTTTTCTGCATATGATCACTGTGTTTTTATGCTAGCTGGAAGTCCTCAGATGTACGTGTAAAATAATGCCTTTATATAATGACCTGTCTTTGATAGCTCTGCCCTTTGCCTATTAGCTGTCTTTCTTCCCTGATTGTCCTCCTTTGTAACTACATAGAGCAGCCATCTTAAATATGCAGGTAATTAGCTGATCTGATTTCTGAGCTAAAGCTAACCCATCCTGCTCAATTATTTTCAGTGACATCTCTGAGCCAGTTGACTTTGTGTACCTTAATAGCTATAGTGAGGTAACTTGGACCACAGAAGGGCAGTTGGGGCAAACAAAGAACACATTTCTGACTTTGCCCAGATAAATCATTTAATCTTTTGACAGTTGCTCCCTATTTTTCTAGCACAATACAGCAACTAAGATCCACAATGATACTGCAGATTTCTGAAACTGTAGAAGGCTACTTTTCTTCATAGTTTTCGAAGTCGGCCATCTAACTTCACTTCTGTCAAATTTTTGCCATTGCAACCTGTTACTTGTTTGACTTCGTGGAGGGATCGCACTACTGAGGTTCAGTCAGGAGAACAGGAATCTACTCAGGATAATGTAAAGGCCTAAGAACTCTCCAGTGCACAAGAAGACATCTTACCTTCTTCCGTTTAGTGGTATATTCCTCTCAATCTGCCTTTTTAGTACATACCTCATGTAGTATTGACTTAACCAAGTAGATGCTGAAGATACAGCTTCATTTTAGGTGTTTCCCACCACCCTTGTGTCAGAGGGTATCACCTAGTACAGAATTGTCTGGAGGGTTTGTGATAGGGATCTTCAGCTGCTTTCTCAGCAGTTTAAACTAAACAATTGGAGCATGTTGTGAAAGAGCATAGGATTTAATGTTCACTTAGTTGTTTTGTATGAGCCCACATAAATATCTACAGCAGGCATGGAAACAGCAGGTTTTTTTTTTTCAGGCTCAAAAATTGTTATTCAAAAGTTTTACTCTACTTCGATGTGTACTGCTTCTGCTCTGGAAAGCACAGAGGCTCAGAGATAAGGATATATGAGGAAGATCCCCTTGGATCTCTCTTCCAACTACTTAATGTTCTTTCAGTTTTCATTGCTAAAGTAAAAGAGATTATCATCTGCATTGAGTTTTCAAATAGAAACTTGGAAATAAACGTATCTGAACAGTAAAGAAATTGTCTTGGAGGGATTCAAATGTATAGTCTGATTAACTAATGAATTAAATATCAAAATACATACTTAGTTTTTAAGAAAAAATAATGTATCAAAATAGCTAAGACCTGATAATTAAAAATAAAAAATTGATTGGAAAGAGTTGATTCTAGTATCTATATGGATCTGCCATGTTTAATACAGCATTGACAATGTGTAACCTGAATCATTGTAATAAGCATACTTTTGATCTAAAAAGTAAGGCTTGGCAATGGTTAATTATTTCACCTTGTAACTCTATAATTGATGCTTGTGGCTTACCTATGCATAAAGAAAAACGCACACTGAGACTGCAAATTTAGTCCTTAGTTTCCAAACTCAGTTATCTATCACCAAACACAGAGCTAAGTGATCTTGAGAGTACTACTAGGTTTCTAAAGATGGATTGATATATGTAATTACAATTGAACTTTTCCAAGCTGAATACCAGAAATTTTTAATGGAGAAAAGAAAGACAATGGACTTTATGATTCCAAAAGTAATAGAGGTTTCTTACTGAGCAAGGAAGATTTCACAGAACCCATTAAGTGCTATCAAATGGGAATGAGTGATTCATATTGCATAAGCTGATGCTATTCAGAGCTAATGTTTCCTTAAGCATACTGCTGCATTGCTATAGTCTTGAACTAACATAGCAACTGTGGCTCAGAGGTATACAGACCCAAGTACACTCTTTCTGGCTCTGCTGCAGGATGGAAATGATCACACACCTCCTGACATTTTAATTTCTTGCAAATTACTAGCGCCCCTTATTTAGTCTTTGAAATTGTTATCCTCTTCTTTGTCAAAAGATAATGAAAGTAGGGCTTGTGGGAATTAGTAGTATCATTTATAAAAAGCAGGATGCAGACGTTATTGTAGCTGAAACATGAGAAGATTCCCTGAAAACACAAGTAAATAATATAAAGGTATGGACCTATCTGTATTTGCCATACTTATGATGTATATAATTTATTCACCTGGGGATTCGGGATTATTATTTTTAAAATTCTCTTTCTGCTTTAAACATTAATATTGCATAGAACATGCTATTCTAATCAGCTTTAGTAGAATGCAAATAAAATACGCAGTTTCCTATATTCTTTCTCATGTTCCACCAATGCCAATTTGCTAATTCACTCTAGTGGAATACCAGGTGTCCCATTGTGAAAAAATGCTTTTAGTCACAAGGTGAAAGAAAAGTTCCCATTTTTCCCAATTTCCCATTACTATTTTTCCCCATCTTTTTTTATAGTATCATATTTTCCTTTATGCTGTTCTTTCCCATAAATCGCTTATGCAACAGCCCATCTGCAATGCATAAGTACTGACATGGAAGGTGTTTCATTAGATTGTGTCTTAGTTATGATATCCTTACTTTTTTAAATAGAAAAGCCCTATATTCTCACCTGCCTTACTGATATGGATTGCTTCCTGACTAATTGCAAATTATGAGAAATAATATCATAGCATGGTTTGTGTTGGAACAAACCTCAAAAATCATTCAGTTCCAGTCTCCTGCTAAGGGCAGGGCTGCCCCCACCAGCTCAGGCTGCCCAGGGTCCCATCCAACCTGATCTTGAGCGCCTCCAGGGATGGGCATTCACACCTTCTTTGGGCAACCTTTGCCAGAACCTCACCGCTCCCTCCATGAAAAACTTCCCCCTGGCATCTAATCTAAATCCTCCTTTAGTTTAAAACTATTCTCCCTTGTTCTATCATGATCTATACATGTAAAAAATTGATTTCTCTCCTGTTTGTAATCTCACTTTAAATACTGGAAGCCATAATAGGTCTCACATGAGCCTTCTCTTCTTCAGGCTGAATAAGTCTAGCTCCTTCATTCTGTCTCCATAGGAGAGGTGCTCCAGCCCTTTGATCCCCCTTGTGGCCCTTCTCTGAACCATCTCCAAAAGCTCCACATCTTTTCTTTCTCCCATTTCCTTTTTCCAGTGAATCACAGCACTAAAAGTTTATTAGATAGAGTACAGTGAAAGTGATTATACTCCATTCCAAACTATTAAATAGAATTTATTTTTTTTTTCACAGTCTCACATGGTCTGTGGTTCTGAGTCCTGAAGCACCTCTGTATGAATTTTCTGTTCTTCTCCCATCTCCTCTCAAAACAGTTCCACAATTGTAGATAGCACTGTTACCAGCTGAAGAGATTTTTGTTCCTGCAGAGATTGGATGAAGAACATCAACAGTTTTGTTTGACCTAGAGATGCCCAGGAGTTTAGTTAATATTTTTATTCATAGTTTTCCAGCCTGAATATTATGTAATGGAACCTCAAGTTGAACTCAACACATCTGCAGAAAGCAAACAAAGGATGTTAACCGTACAAAATTCACAAGAGTACCATTTAGCATTCTCTTTCCTATACTCTCTTCCCCTTCTACTGATATCCTAGGTATAGAAAATAGTCCAAAATCTCATTACAGTCTCAAATCTAACATAAAAATTATGATTATCTAAGATATCTGCCACAGTCAGTGGTTATATGCATAAAAAAACATAAATTTATTCAGTATCCCTAGGAAGTGAATCCTGATCTTTACCTGTCATATGGGACAACAAAGCCTCAGATAACTTTTTTCCACTCTAACATTTGTGAAAACATCTCTTACAGCGAGTTCATGAATGAAGAACAGTGGAGAAAGAGTTGCTGAAGAAACTGACTGTGTCTATAGGACTGGCAAAATATTTGCATAGCTACAAGGAAATTCTATGGGGAGGAATCTGAGAAGACAGATTTCCATTAGAAGTGAATGCTGTGTGTCTAAGCAAGCTAACTGCAAACACAGGTTTCCTGAGATGCATGATTAGGGAAATAGGATGTCTGGCTGTTTTACATACCTGTCCTAACATAAAAAATGAGTCAACAATGTTCTGAATGTCTTCCAATGTACAATTTGGCCCTTCTTTTTCTCATCCCTCATAGGAGGAAAGAGTAAAAAAACTAGAAGAACTGTACTATCACTACTCTGTATCCAGTGCTTTTTGTTTTTAGGCACTATTTGAAGATGTTCTTTCCATTTCTTTTCAATTTCTTAGAATCTGTGATTATTTTTAAAGAAGTGTTACTGATCTCTGGTCAGGCACTTCTAAGAATCTAGAAGTCAGCAGGGAAGAGTAGAGTGTACTGGAAAATGGCATCACAGCAGTCATTTTGATCTTTCTTTCACTGTTGACAACTTATCTACTAAAAGAGAAGCTAGAGAGATAAGAGTTTGCAATCCCAACCTTGTACATCAATTCCACATCCTTCCTCCTCTGTTGTTTAACATGAAGCATTTTACAAAGCCTCACGAGAGAGGTTTTGTCAAGAGATCATAACCACACATCATCATCTTGCTCTGTGAATCTAACTTACTTTTGCTTCTGTAGGAACAAATTGATGACTTTTCCAGCTGGATGGTACATTTTTCCCATGGAAAGAAGACAAGGTACATTAGTAGGCTAAGGACATTAATAGCAATCTGCAAGCTGAGGAGTGATAATAAAGATGGCTTGGGTTAACAGTCACTTTTGTCTGTATCCTTCCCATAAACTATCATCAGACGATAAATGATATAAATGCATAAAAAATCCTTCAGATTTCTACTATTCAAACAGTGGAATATTTTTTACACAGGAATAGGGGAAAGCTGTAGTCTTACAATGTGAGACATGATTATTAGCTCATTAGAACAATTCTTTAATAATAGAGAAACCTTTTCAAGTTTGCAGATTATTATTATTGTTCTTCTTATTATTACTATCTTGTAATATTCTCTACCAAGCTTGGATTTCTCATCTCTAACAATTACCACAAAATGACTTCACTTCTGTTTCATAGAAATCAAATGCCAAAAAGCCATGACAATCAATTTCTGAAGTGCCTCAGTAGCAAAATTGCACTGCAAACCTATATTCTTAAATGGTGATGATTTGTAGGGCTTTGCAAATCAGTAGCTCCAGTAAGGGGAATTAAGGGTGGGGGTGAATGGGAAAAGAAACTCGCATTTCATCAGTCTTTCCATCAGCTCAAGATAAGGAAATTAGATTTCACTTACAGCATACTCAATTTACAGATTCTTCCTATAACTATATAAAATTTTGTAAACAATGTGATATGTACATTCAGGTACAAGAGAATGCATGTTTTCTTATCTAATAACTTCATGGTGTCAGAGGCTGTCTTTCAGTTGAGAGGTCAAAGAAGTAAGATAATTATCTCAAGAAAATTTACTTAGTGAAAAGGGTTTGTAAATAACTGAGGTCATAGCTCATCTCACAACAACACTTTGCAGACATCATCAGTTGAAAGAAACTGGCCAAATAATTAAAAGCACTTAGAGTCCTTTGGGGTCAGTTAGAGTTCTTATATTTTATTTTAAATGTTACTTACGCTGTCATATTCAGCTATGCAAAATACTCCAGTAACTTTAGAGTATGCTTTAACAATCTTAGTTCTAGTCTGACTACAAGGAAAATGATGGTATCACAAGTGATAATGCTCTTGACAGTCACACTGCTCTCTGTGGTTTACTTTAGTGCTGCAGCATATGAAAAGAACAAAAAACATGTAAATGATCCTATCAGAGGCATATGTGCAGATGGAGACCTTACTAAGACACTGCATGTTCTGCAGTCGTCATTATCCCTTAGGATTAATATATTACTGTGAATGTCATGTTACATGCCTTTTTTATGTTAATATGGTGACGTGCTTTCTAGATAGACTTCATTCATGATTTTAGAAGCCTGAGGCTGAAAAGACTTGCTGGATTGAGGCTAAGTTAATATCAATTGTAAAAAAAAGTGGATTTTTAAGATGCGATCTCTTACATTAGGTCAAATTTTGCTCATCACTAAATTTTTCCTGTATAAAAGAGAAAATACTCATTTGGATGAGCAAGCAATTCACTGTAGACAGCCAACTAAGATGTCAAAAAGGAGAAGTAGATGCTTGGGGCCATAATGTGTCAGTGAATTTCAGATAGTGTGAAACAAATGAGAAATTGCATACAACAGAGCAGAATGGAGGAATGGAGAGAAACAGGCATCCTTTTACCTCAGGAAACAGGTGACTACTTAGAAAGAATTAGAAAATACATAACAGATTTTCAAGAAGGAAGAAATATAGTGAACAATTGTAACTGCAACAAAAAAAATACAGAATTGGATTTTACCTAAAGCAAAAGGTGTGAAGGACTCTGAACTGGGAGATAAATTCAGTTTTTAAATAAAGCCAGTAAGATTTCTGTAAAATAAATAGTTATTAACAGGAAAGATTTAGTGAAAGACAAATTAGTCAATGAGTTTAGATGGAGCACATGGAACAAGTTCAGTGATTTCCACCATTACTTCTTGTTGAGGATTTCATAGGCTGGAAAAGAACTCCAAGGATAGTGATTTCAACCACCTCCTTGGACAGCCCATTCCAGTGTGTGGCCAATGGAGGGAAGGAGAAATTTTGGAGAAGGAATTTTTCCCAATATCCAACCTGACCCTCCCCTGGTGCAAACTGAAACCACTTCCTCTCCTTTTGTAGCTAATTATGCAGGAGAAGAGGCCGACCCCCACTTCTCCAAAGCCTCCTTTCAGGTGGTTGTAGAGAATGATAAGGCCTCCCCTAAGCCTTCTCTTCTCAATGTTTCATTTTACATGAACAAATATACAAAAATCCTCCTGGTCAGATCTCAAACAAGGACGTTTTAATACAATGCCTATATCAATACATGTTGATAATTGAAAATAATTGAAAATAATATTTAACACCTATTAGTTTGTCTGAGAAATTAATGTCATCACCACTTACAAAGGTTCTATAACATTTATCATGGGACAAGATAGAATTAAAAAGGCCCCTCCTTTTTCTGTAAAATTGGTGTTAACTCAGTATTACATGTTGATTCATTAAACTAAAGCTTAGGTAAAAAAGAGAATCCCTTCATTTTAATTTCAATGGAAACAGAATTGAGGAAAAAAACTCATAAATGGAAAAAATAATATTTGTCAAGGAAAGAATTACTATCACAGTGCTTTGGAATTATTATTGTAAACAAAGTATGTATAAAGAACAGAAGCCAAGTTATCCAGCTCTTGGAAGCTATGTTGATTTACAGCACCTGAGAATCTGGCACCAACCATAAGAGGACAATCAGGCTCTTTCTTCCAAGCACTGAATTGTTCTTACTACAGTACTGTTACATTATAATATGACTAGGAAATGCTGCAAATGGATCTAATTAGTATTATAATCTTAACATTATAATCTTGAAGTCCTTGTCAAATGTTATTTCCAAGACATAGAGAGATGTCCTACAGGCAGGAGAATTAAAATAAATAGATTAAATAATTTCCTACTGGCGAGATATCCTAAAAAGCTAATAGGTTTACATTCCAGATTGGATTCTGTAGCAAAGATATTTGATTTACTTGTCAAAATTTAAAGATCTTACAGTGTTTCATCAATCATTTTCTATCAGAGAGGTTAATATGAAAAATCAAACTCAACAATTGCAATACGGAAAATATTTTGCATCCCTACTTCATACTAGGGATGAAGTAGGATTATGCTTTTAGTATAATATTTTCACTGTTTTGGATATATGTCTAGTTAGTCTAGTCCATGTGCTCTACTGTCTCAGATACTTAATAATATCTCTGTTGAAAAAAAATGGTGACCTGCCAATTCTCTAAAATTTAGATGTCTAAATCTTATTTGTCATTACTTAATAAGGATTGAAAGCAAGACAAATAAGTGAATCAATATTTGTACCCAAAGGATTCTTCCAACCCCTTCAGCTTGCTCTCACTCAGTCCTTAGAAAACTGATAATTCTTGAAATATTAACTTCTTCTGTGAGCAAAATTTCAGAATTTCTTCAACTCTGAAGAGACCTTATGGTTTGAAATATATCATACCGGAAATAAGACCGGTCATTTAGTTTGACTTTTGTGACATTTGAATGGTTTCCAGATGACTTCCAGATGACAACAGGCTCTCTTTCAAAGTAACTCTTGTCTGATTAAGGGAATTAAGTTCATTAAAAAAAAAAAAAAAGCCTCCAGATTCATAAATATTATCATTCAGCTCAGTGGTGTTCCAGTATGAGCATTTGTCCCTTATCTTACATTAGTTTGATAGTACTGCCATCTGTTACACTTAATAGCTTTCAAACTGAAAAAGAAGGAATATTCTATTAGCAAATGCATTCTACTAGTAAACCTTCTGCACTTGTGTGCACTTGGTAGAAAGTCACCTTTGATGATCTTCATCATGTGATTCCTAGAGAATCTGCTTCCTTCACTGTAAGGGTGCCTTTCACTCTGAGGGGGAAAAAAAAACCAAACACTTGATTCTCTCTGTGCAGTCAGCAAAGAAATCTGGTGAAAGGATGGATGAATAGTGATAGTGTCAGCTATGAAGTCATGCGCAACTACCAGAGACCTTGTCAACATGAGGATATTATGTATTCTTATCAACAGTTACTTCTGTTGATCCTAGATATTTTTTCACCTCCATAGTGCTTCAAAAAAACTACCGGAGTTCAGTGCACAAAACATCCTTGTTTATGATAGGCAGATGGTTATTTGGACATGAACCATCTCACATGTGAGGTTCTGAAGACAGATGCATTGTAGTTGTATTTGTAATTGACTATACAGACTGTGAACTTCTCTTGAGCAATCGGCAATTCAAAAGGAACATCTTTTCAAGATTCAGTCCTCCTCAAAAGTCCTGGCTGGTATTCTGATCATTAATACTGTTACTAATGCATACCCTTATCAGTAAGCTTCTCTGTTAAGGACAGTACTGACCTGATCTTGAGCCTTACAGTATCAAGCTTTCATTTCCCCACACTGTTGCACAAACTACTGAGCTACTGAAATTCCATGAACTCTTAAATCATATTCAAGCATTCCTACTAAACAACATGTGCATGCAAACACTAGAATTAACAGAAAGGAGAATTTGACAATCAGCTTCCATTTTACCAAAAAAAGTAATATAATAATATTTTATATTAATAATATTTATGTAATAACATAATAATTTCACAGATTCTATGTTAGTAAGTAGTTTTCCTGTCTCTCATATTCCAAGGGTATATACTCTGGAGTCAGTGAGAAAGTCAAATATTTGTAGTACAAAAAATTTGTCTTGCTGCATTTCAAAGAATACATGGGAACATGAGCAAGATATGTCTGAAGAGTCCTTACTCCATAACTTATCTGGTGGACAAGGCTGCTTTAACTGTTTAGTTGCACAAAGAGAGAATTATCACAATATATGCACTTTCTAAAATTGACGTTTAAATTTGCTAACAAATTAATGATTAGTTATACAAATTAGTGTAATGTAAATTAAATGTAGGGCCTGTGGTAAATACTCTTACATTCAAAATATTGTTATGGGCAAAGGAAATGTGTCATTCATTGCTTGCCTGATTAGCATTTTAGCTGTCAAATACCTCCAGCTATCCAATGCAGAAGGGCCTTGTTAATAATTCAGAGTTAATAATTCAGCTACACGTACTGAAATATCTTCCTGGTATTTGCCCCTTCTGTCTACTGTTGTCAATCTTGTAGACCACTGAATGCCATTACGTACTATTCCATCCCTTTCTGCTGCCCTCTCTCTGCTTCCAGGCCAGGGTGATAGCTGCCCTGAACCCCTCTGCCCCTGAGACTTTGTCCCCCGCAAGGATGGTCTGGGGCTGTCAGCCTTTCCCCCTGTGGAACTCTCAGAGCTGAAGCTCAGCCAGGTTCTGCACTTGGCCATGGGGTGTGTGCAAAACCCAGCTCAACCCAGCTGCCCCTAGTACATTCTACACCCTGCCCTCCAATGGCAAATATAGCCTCAGTGACTGGGTCACAATGTAACATCATTAATTAAAACAAAAGGAAGGGAAAATGAATAAGTCTACTCTGTATCTAATTCACACAGAAATACTGACAGAACTGATGGGAAATAATTTTCTTTAATAAGATAAATTCTATTTCAATAATTGACTTCCTTCTAATTCTTTCTTTGAGAAAATGAATGTTATGCATAGTCTCATAAGTATTTTGTAAATTATGAGTGATTCATGAAAGAGTTGCCTGTGATGAAGAATTAAAAACATGCAACCAAAGATTTAGATCTTAATTGAGTATTTTGTGTTTCCTAGTAATTTGATAATAAATCTTTCACTTTTTATGGTATATACAAACATTATCAGAAAAATAATTTCATTTTCAATAAAGAGTCAGCTGTGCTTTTGATTTATTTCACCACTTTCTGTGTGATACAAGGAAGGTATGAAATACTTCTCACTTCTCTGCTGATCTCTAGCAACATAATCTAATACTAGGGCTCAGACTTGAGAAAGGACCTTACTTATGCTTGAAAGGAGTCAATCAAATAAACAATCCCTTTAGTATTAAAGAATTACATAAGTATATAATTATCTGGTCTGAAAAATATGATTTTCCTTATTTTACTTTAGGTCTAAGTCATTTTTTTTTACCAGAGCAAGCCATGACCACTCACTTGGCAGCGAAGCACCTCTGAAAGTCAGATTAGCCCAAGGCAAATCCGAGTCCGGTGGCTTTCTGGTAGCAAAAGGAAAATCCTAGTTATTGGGGTACCAACTGCATGAATCTCTGTTAAAATAATAAATAATAAAGATAATCACTGTTGACCTTAGGTGTGCAACCCATGAGGTTTTGCCTTCACTCAGGCAAAGGAACATCATGCCACTGAAAACCAGCAGGTTGCAAGTTTCTAATGGAAGAGGCTGATAAGCCTGTTGCTGCAGTGATGCATGGCAGAGGGAAAGTTTCAGGTACTCTCACAACCACAGAGTAAAGTATGTTCTCCTTGTCAGACAATTTTCATGGCTTCTGTTAGAAGAAATAACTATGCTGTCTTAATATGTGCTGAGTTTCCCAGTTTTTATTTCTAAAAGACCACAAATACAAACTCCACTCACTTCTGGTGAAATAGCAGAAAGGCTTTTCTCTCTGAATTAAAATCATTGCTGTTAGTTTGTTTGTCCTTTTTTGTTGTTAAATCTTTCAGGTGCTTTGCTTAGTCTATGACAGCTCAGTAAACATTTGCGTGTCATTGATTTACTCCTAAAGCTAAATATGTTAGACCATTGGTTCAAGACCAATATTGCCAAACCTAGATGGATGAAAATCACACCATAAATTTTAATGGATAGCTGGATTCCTGCTCCTAGATATTCTCCAGTTGTTGGATTGTTAAAATCAAATGCTGAATAAACCCTTATGTCTCATATCATTACATTTATTGTTTAAAATTACTGGTCGATATTTGCTTGCACATTAACTAATAACACTGGCTATTTCACTGACCATACAATATCACAGTTAATAGCAATCATGATGCCTTACACCACAATAAAAGTTGTCCTAAAAGAAATCAATAGATCCCTTCTTTTGTATCAGGGAGGACTGAAGAATAATAAATCATGTAATTTGAAATGATTGTTCAGTCTGACAGCATGCAACTCAGAATTGCTTTGAAAGATAGGTAGAGTCAAATTCTAATATGAAATGCATCTCCAAATTTATAGCTTCTGTGTAGGGACAGGTTACTGCTACAGGGTCTTGATTAATTTTCTGAGCTTAAGTGCATAATGCAAGTTTGGAGTTCACACAACCAGTCTTGTCTGTTTGTGGGTTGTGCAAGTTACAGCAACAGAAGTTGTCTCCTGGTGCATCATGAATTTGATGACATCATATTGTGATCTGTGACAAATATACATACAGAAGAACAGAAAACTGATTCACCTAGGTGAAAATCCTTAGGTTTCATATATAAGAATCGTAAGATTCTTTGAGAAAGAGGCATTCACCACCAAAAAGACAAACACTAATACAAATCAACTATCAGATACAGCATGCAGGCTATGACATTAATGATACACAAACACATCAAAATCGATTGGCTTTCTGGCAGCTGTTTATACAAAAACATTACTTCTTTTAAGAGAAGAGTTGTCTCAGTTTTATCATAAGGATCCAAATACAGCTCTATGGAAGTTTAAACTAGAGGAGATATATTGAAGATATGCTATTAATGATGTTTTAGCATGACAAAATTTATATTAATTCATACTCATGGTAGAAGAATCTCTTATCTTTTTTCATCAGGACAAATAATGGTTTGCTATGAGACTACAATGTTGTTATACTGTGCAATGATTTATTACCTCAGATATTCAGCATGGCTAATTGCTGAATGTTTTTGACAGGTAATCCTCTCAGCATCTTCTAGTCAAAGACAGTGTCTTTCCTGCCTGCGTATATTTTGGAGTGGCCAGTAGGGCGAGGCAGTAATTGCTCCCGTTACTGTCTTTGTGAGGCTTCATCTGGAATACTATGACCAGGCCTGGGGCCCACAGTATGAGAAAGACTTTGAGTTGTTGGAATGGGTCCAGAGGAGGGCCACAAAGATGATCAAAGGGCTGAAACATCTCTCCTATGAAGGCAGGCTGAGAGAACTGGGCTTGTTTAACTTGGAGAAGACTCTATGGTGGTCTTCAAGTACATAAAGGGAGCCTGCTTTGGCAGGGGGGTTGGACTCGATGATCTCTGGAGGTCCCTTCCAACCCCTACAATTCTGTGATTCTGTGATTCTGTGATTCTGTGATATATAAGCAGAAAGGAGACTGAATTTGTATACAGTCCAGTAGAGGTAGAGCAAGTGGGAATGGCTTAAAACTAATACAGAGGACATTTAGATTAGCTGTCAGGAGGAAATTCTTTACTCAAGAAGGTGGTAAGGCACTGGCACAGGCTGTCCAGAGAAGCTGTGAGTGCTCCATCCCGTGAGGCATTCAAGGCCAAGTTGGATGGGGCACTGGGCAGCCTGATCTAGTTGGTGGCTGTCCACAATGTGAGGGTTGGAACTTGGAGCTTTATTTCAAATTCACTCCTTTTTATTCCACCATATGTTCTCCATAACATGACTAAAACTATTCTGGAGCACAAAATACCTGGAGAATAAGTCTATGCATGAAGTATTCCTGTTTGTGTTTTGCTGCACGATGCTATGTTAGCTTTTCTACATGCCATTTTATTTACCTTCATAGCCCTTAAATGTGTGAGCTTTTTTATATATCACATTTGTAAAACTAAAACAATGCACAGACTGACAACAAACTGACAACAAAAAACCAAACTACAATGAAACAAAGCAAAAAAACTAATAGCTATTATATTGACTAGTTACATTATACAGCCTTTTACATTATTTTTCCTGACAGATAAAATAACATAAGCATTCTGACATCTCAATGTAGTTCAAAAGACATTATCCTACTTACAAAATGGCATTAAAAACCCATGTGCAATAAAAAATTCCAAAAATCAAATAATACAATTAAATTTGACCAGTGTAGATTAAAGGAGTATAATGCTTTTATTTTAGATTCTGAAGTGCTACTACAAGCATGATATTAGAATGCTGATAAGGAGAAGGAATTAAAAAAAAAAAAAAAAAGGTAATTTTGATGTAAAAATATGAAAATATGAGGGTTTGGAGAAAAGAGAAATCAAGGTGACAATTACTGTGCAAGTGTCTTGGACAAGCTGGAGATTTGCAAGCAAAGAAAGGAGAATAGAGAAATGGACAAATGGAAGTAGAGGTTGTGTGAAGGAAGAAATTATATATATATATATATATATATATATAGGAGAAAGAATTGTTAGGATACTGAGAAAGGGGGAAGAATCTGACAAATGAAAATGAACAGACTTGACAGGTCCCTTTTCTACCTATTGGATTTCTTGACAGTCAAAACACAGTGTGACTGAAGACTAGTCTCAGCTGTGGGGCAACTATTGATTCTGGTTCAGTATGCACAGTTGATGAAGGCAATAGATTATGGATGTGGTGAAGCAGCTTCTAGAGAAGGCCATTTGCCACATCAGTTTCTAATTCTTTCTGTTTTCTTAGTCAATGTCACAAACATTTTGTCTTATCTTTATTTCGCTATTATCATTGTCACAGTCACTAACTAGTTGCTCTGAAAATGCTTTTATTCACTCGTGTCAATTTGTCATACATTTTCATTTTTCAATAGAACTGATGAAAATGAACAGAATTTTTGATCTTCACATTTTGCACTGTATGGCTTTTACACTGGTGTCAGTAACTTCATCAGCTGAAATTACAAAACAGTGTAGTTGATGATTTGTCATTAATTTTCTTAACAAAAGTTATTGAACTGTCAAATGAAATTGACTGAATTGCAATTAGATAAATATTTTTTCTGTTTTGATTTTTCATTCTATTAAAAAAATTAAACTGTGAAATTATTCTTCACTGCAGGAAATAAACTGAGGACCTCACATATTATTTGTTGCTAAACAGAATCCTGAAATCAGCCTACTACCCTGAAGATATTCTCCAAAATTTTTACTTTATCCCTGGAGTTCTGAATTTGGAACAACTAGGAAAACAGCTGTGCTATCAAAGCATTCTTGTCTCAAACATAAAAAATGCCAAAACGGAACTGAATGTTCTGAAAAGTATTCTGAGTATGTATACCTCAAGAGAAAGTTAAAAATGCAATTTTGTATAGAAATGGGGGGAAATTCCTATTTTAAAGGACCAGGTAATTTGCTGAGAAGACAGCTTTGAATTGGAAGAGCTAGAGGGTAGTAGAAAGTCCCTAAGAAATGCTTACAGTAGCAACTGAACAAAAATGAAATAAAAATAAAAAAATAAGCAACTGTTCTGATTAATAAGAATGTTAATTCAATTTCCATGAACTTATTTTTTTACAGTAGACTTCTATGAGGACAGAATGTCCTTTATTCTGATACATGGGAAACAGAATATAAGAAAATATGCTTTTTTTTTTTTTTCTTTTTTTTTTTTTTTTAATCCTGGAAAGTAAATTGTAAAGAATCTGTCTTCAGTAACAAATAAAAAGATCTATTTTCCTAGTCTGTGATGTCCAAAAAGTTAAATAATCAGAGAAAACGAACAGAAATGGAATCAAATTTTTGAAATTGTATCAAAAATTTGCCACGTCTTTCTAGCCTCTTGTTATTCCTAATACATTCTGGGGAAGTACTCAATTTGCAATGAATAAAGCTATACCAAGATCAGAGAAATGCTGAATTTCATGGAATTCACCTATTAACAAACCAATCTACCTATGATTTCCTATGATTGAGTTTTCTAAACTCTGTCCTTTGGATCATAAGATAAATCAATTTTAAAGGTACCACTGGAAGTCTGTTATCCAATCTCCAGCCCAAAGCAGGGTCAGATACAAGCTCATGCAGGCTGCTCAGGGTCCAGCTGGGTCTTGAAAACTTTGAACCGTGGAGTCTACACAGTCTTTCCATGCAAAACTGCTCCACCAGCTGTCTGTTCTCACAAGGAAAATATTTCTTCTCACATCAGTCCAGTCTGAAACCCTCATGAACACATGCCCATCGCTTCTTATTCTCCAGGCTCTGTGATGAGCCTGGATCTGCCTCCTGAGTGACCACTGTTTGGATATAGGCAGACAGTTGTTAAGTACAGCACAGCTGTCTTTTCTCATTTTCAGTTTGCACAAGCCTTAGACCATCAGCCTCTCCTCACAGGTGAACATGCCAGCTCTTGACTGTGTTGATGGCACTCTGTTGAACTTTCTGGAGTTTCTTGTATCAGACAGCTCCAAACTGGATGCAGTATTCTAGATATGATCAATCTAGTACAAGTGTACTAGATTGATTCCTTTATTTTGTCTATCATCAGTACTCCTGTTCACTCAATCCAGGATGCTGCTGGCTGTCTTTGCTGGCGGGGCAGGATGCTGGCTCATCCTCAGCTCTCTCACAGCCCAGAGGTCTAGACCTTTTCCAGCAGAGCTGCTTTCCACCAGACTATCAGTCTCATGCCTATATTTTAGGCAGTTTTTCATTTTAATGGACAAGATTTGTTCATCTGTGTTGATTTTTATAAGGTTTCTACTGGACCGGCCTTACTGACTGTTTATGTCTCTCTAGATGAAAGCCCTGTCCTCAAGAATATCAAATGCTTATCTCAATCTGGTGCCATCTACAAACTTGAGCATATTTCCTAAGAGCCACTGACTAAAATGTCAAATAGGACAGACCCCAGGATGAAACCCAGTGGTAATCCACTTGTTACTGGCCTCCAATTAGAGTTTGACTCATTAAATATTTCTCTGAGTCTAATCATCCACCTTCTTCCCAGTTGTTCAGACCATAATGTCCTAATTTGGGCAGAAACATTGCAGGAAACTGTCAAAAGTCCTCACTAATCTTTAGTAAGCTTTACTAAAGATAAATGACATCTGCTACTCTTAATTCACATGCTTAAGCTTTTTATCTTATAAGGTAATCAGACTAGTTAGGAATGATTTTTACTTGGTAAATCCATAATGACTGTTCTCCATCAGTAGCTTCTTCTTTCTCTAGACAGAAACATGTATCTAAGGGAATTGTTCCATTGGACTGAAGTAAGGGTGACTGGGATGAAATTCTATTTGACCTTTTTTGAAGGCCAAGTAATCATCACCCTTGAATGCTCCCATGAACTTGTATTGTTCCAGTTATCTCTGGCTTGATCTATATCCAGAAGTAACTCTCCTCCTTGAGCCCTGGCACTAAGTGCAGTGGTCTGAGTTACCTTGTAATGTACTTGTAGAAACATTTTTTGTCCTGTGCCCCTCATGGGTCTTCGCTCTAGCTGAACTTGAATTTTCCTGACACCATCCCTTCACATCTGGGAGCTTTTCTAAGTTCCTCCCTTATAGCCTGTTTCTGCTTGCATCATCAGTATGTAGTCTGTGTGCAATGCAACTCTGCCATGAGTTCTCTGCTTTGTTTGAATTTGTAGGTGTGTGGTGCACCTACAGACCAACATTCTTTCCCTCTTGCACAATGAGATTATTACTGCATAGAAGTCGTCCTTTATTTCAATGGGACACATACAACAGTTCTTTCTCCAACACTTCTGTATTTCTTGTAGCATAACCAGCCATCTAAAGAGGTATCTCCCAAGTTGCTGGGAACAACTGGGTGGATAGTTTACCTTCACAATCTGTGAGAAGAGTGTTAACCTCTTCTACATAGTAGAATTCTGAAAAAAAAATGATAGAACATACTTCACAACTATTTGCTGCTTTAAAACAATGCATCCTAGTACCCCAAAGTACAAGCATTCCTACTAAACAACATGTGCATGCAAACACTAGATTTAACAGACAAGTAGAGAAATAAAACCTTGCTGCCACTGCCGTTCCCTGACAGGAGGAACAATATGAGCCATTTAGCACCAAATTAGCTAGTGGAAGAACCTAATAGTTAATTCCTTAGATAGCAAACAGGAGGGGGGATGTGGCAATTATTCAATAGACTCATATTTAAATACTAAAAAGTAAAAGCATTACTAATGTCTCAATTTTTTTTTTTTTTTTTTTTTTTTTTTTTTTTTTTTTTTTTTTTTTTTTTCATTTCTTGGGTAAAGAAATTTTGTGTAAGAAATTAGATTTCTCAGTTGAGAGATGTCATAGAGCCTTATGGAAAGAAGCGAATAACAAGCTTTTTCTTCCACTAAGCTCAAGAACGCACAGAGTACAGGCTGGCATTCTTCAGAGCCCTGTGGCTGATATCACTTCTTCATACATATTAATCAAGCCAGGAAGATCCTTCTTCATTGTTCTGATGTCACAACAGTCAAAGTTTTGTGTCTCTTCTTTGTTCATACTTTGGATGATGCATTCCTAACTAGAATAAAATTAAAAATATTGAAATTATACAATTGAAATGAAAAGAGTTTGATTTCATGCCATGTTAAATTTGATACTTCTAGATTCTTCCTGATACTTATCTGCATGATTTACTGTAGTAGGAAAGACAAATTCAAAGAGATGGAAAGAAATATTAACAGCAAGTTCGTGCTAAATCTACTGTTATCATACAAAGAACAGTTTTTCTGCCTACAGCTAGATAGGTTTAGCCTAAATTTTAATATCAGCTTTTACTACTGAAAGGGAAAGCTGAAATAAAACATGAGCATAAATGAAATAAATTATACAAAAATTACTATAATTATGAACATCAAAGTTACTTATCAAAACTCCATCTTCTTTATGCTAATTATTTTCCCAACAGATTATTCTGAATAGGATGAAGCCATTTTACTTATGAAAGAAAACTAGTGTTTTCCTGTTCCCTGATAATTAGTTATTCATATTTAGATAGTCTTCATTCACTGCTGCACAGGTGCCTCAACCTTTGCCATATAATGTTGAGCTGTATTTAAAGAAGTACTCTTTGAATACTTCTAAAGGAATAATAATAATAAAAAAAACTGTATTAACAGCTTAATCACCCTACATCTCTCCAAACAAGAGATCTGTCATGTGAAATTCATCTTTTTTTTTGTCAAAAGCACTCACAAAACAGTTCTGACAGACTAAAATACGACAACGTTGTATCAGCAAGCTTGCTTCAGCAGCCCTGATAATTTAACATCCTATTCAGGAGATATTCAATTTCCATGGCTGCTGGCCATGAAGTTTCAGTGAACTATGGGTTGGCACCTGCAAGATTTAATTCCAATTCATATAATAAATTTCTGTCTTCCTTATTGCAAGTACATTAAATGCTGACTGCTGACTATGGCTACGATGCTCCAGCAGAAGCATGTGTTATTCACGTATCTATATATAGAAGTCAAGGTTATATGTCCATCAAGCTTTCAAACCTATGTCTGGATAGACCACAACTGATTACACGTAAGAGGGAGAAAAGTCAATGAAGAATGATGTAAATTGAGAGGTGCTCAGAGACGTCAACAGGAAAAATGTATCTTGATTGATGCATTCCCATCTGTGTGTACTCTGAGTATGTTATACGCTTATTCCCATGCAAAGTTCTAGTAACAATCAACACAAATTAAAAATCTTCCCTGTATCTTTTGAGCTACCACTACATGAAATCATGAGCAAGGTAATGGATGGTGCAACCTATTCATTTTCCTATGAGCCAAGATTTTCTAATAATGAGTCACTGCTAGTGTGCTATGCCGAATCAACCATAACGTACCATACCTTCCCAGTGATACAGTTTGGTTTATCAGATCTGATGTAGCCTAGACAGGAAGCTCATATAGGAATCAATAACGTAAGACTACTTTTAAACCTCTAGGTTATCTGCTTTTACCATTTCAGCCACAAAACCTATTCTAATTCTAAACAAAATACTTCATTGTTTCCAATGAAAACTGCCATGAAATTTCTGATCTATAAGATAAAGCTTCAATATTTTGACAATTTCATCTGATTCACAATTAAATGTCAATGAAGTAACGAGTGATATAGTAGTCTGGTATTTCAGTCGGATACTGAGTTTACTATCTGTTGGTGAAACATTCATCATTACTTTTAGTAAAAAAACAAACAAACAAACAAACACACACACACACAAAATTGCAGAAAAACAGAAAAAGAACACCAATTATTTCCTCTGTGCATTTGATCTGATCAGCTGAAGAAAAGGATATAGTTTTTAATGTATTTATTTGTATTATTCCTGTAAACATAAGGAGCATTTGTATTTGATTCTAGTAGTTTATTCATTGTTACACTTCAAAAGTCTATACCTCCTTCTTGTCCATCTCCCAAATGTCACTTGCCTGGCTACTGAAAGACAAATGACCAGCAAAGTAGAAGTAGAAACACTCACTTCCTTAGAAGCTGTCTATCTATCTCTTTTAGTCAAGATATATTTGCTTTCCAACAGATATTTGTCCATTTGAAAACTTTCTTTGACTAGTTTGCATAATGGCAAACTAGAAATGAATAATAGGAAATCCCTGGAACAATAAGAATACAAGAAGGACTTAAGGATGAGAAGGGAGCTAGGAGATACTAAGGAAGCTTAATGACACCATAAAGTCACTCTTGAAGTGCAGAGTGGTGACTGAAAATGGGGAGAAAGATTTGAGGAAAAAAATCAGAAAGAAGAAAAGTAAACGAAGTCAGTATCTCGTACATCTCTAGCTGTTATCTGACATAGGCTTCTTTTCACTAATTTCTATTGACACAGCTGGACAGCTCTTCAACTTCTTGTTATGCATGCAAGGAAGATCTGGCTTCTGTCTCTATTAGTAAACTGAAGAAATTTAACTTGAAAAGCCATTTAGGCTGTGTGAAAAATATCACTCAAAGCCACATCTATTGCATTTCTTTCAACCCTCCTACACATTATGATGAACTCTTATGATGAATTAAGCATCTGTGTTCCTGAGAACTGCACACAAGAATACAGAACTGCAGCAAGCAGTGCAATGTGTTTTCCTTGGATGCAGGAGAAAGCCTCCCTTTTCTACAACGTAATAAAATATACTACTGCTTGCACTTCAGTGAAAAATTCCCCAAAATGCTTTCAGTCTTCCATTTTATTTTTAACGATTGGAAAATGAACAGCATGCTGAAGCTCCAGTGACTGCTTTTCTTCACTAATTTGGCCTTATTTCACAACTGTAGATTGCTTGTGCCCAGATTTTATATGCTGCTTTTTTTCCCTCTCTCCACTGTGCCAGTAAAAAATGTTTTTTCATCAGAAATCTTATATTTATCATTTTGGTGTCACTTAAATGAATAAATCTATCCTGGAGTAATGTGCAAGTCAATAAAGTAATGTACATACATCAAATAATCTTTTACCAGCTAAGGTATTATGGTACAGGTAATAGAGTTCTTTGAAATATACTATAAGGCAATATATTTAACTGTAACTGTTGATTTCTGCAGTAAGCCAATAAAACTGTGCTTTTATGCTCTAATAAAGGTCAGTTTTAAAATATTCTAAGGCCTCCTAGATTCTTTTAATCTCTGAATTAATTTCTTCTTTGAATTAAGTTTAAAAATATATATCTTTTTCCTTCAAAGATGATAGAAAAAAGTATCTATAGTTAGTACAGCTTCCACAGAAAATCAGTAATGAAGACCTCAACCTCCTAACAGACTCAGGTTTATTGAAACCTTATGATTACATTAAAAAAAATTTTGGAAGGTAGTAGTGGAGGTAAAATGGATACCCACAGATATTTATGCATTGCATCCTCTTGTTTATCTGGACGGCCTACCTTAAGCTAGAATAAGCTGCGTTCAAGCCAGAATCTTACAATATCAGAGTAAACTTTTGACTATCTAATGCAGTTGGCTGGAAGTTTTAATGTAGTTTTTTCAAATGCTTTATTGGGAAATTAAAAAGCTGGGACAGCAAAGATATGATGGAGTTAGGTCTCAGTGCATGTGCTAGATGATTGGCTAGACAACATTCAGGCTGGATTCTGTAAAAAATTTTGAAGGAATCTTCAAGTTATCCACTGGAACAAAATATCAAATGTAGTGGGCATTCAGTTGTATCAAAAATAGGCAGATGTATAGATATAGATGTATTTCTGAAGTATTATCATGATAAGACAGATTCTCCCCAATTTTTTTCTATTGCCAAGTGGATGTTTTTATTTCATTTTTCATATAGAACTTCTTAGATTATTTTTTGTAATAGTACATAAGGAATTGAATGCCAGACTAGGGTACTGCAAACAGCTTGAAGCCATATGTCCATGCCACAGCGCACTGATTTCAGGCTTCTGAGTACTCTGTGAAGCAGTAACTTTCCAATCAAATTTGCTCGGTTCACATGCAAAATGGTGCTTTGTTTAGGTTTTATTACTACTAGTTCTGTCAGACCATCCTTAAATCTGAAAAGCAAGCTACTTTTTTTTCCAGTTCATGTATTTTTCTAGTTGCAATGAGATCTCTGATGGCCGAATTGCACCTCTTTTAGCACAGAACACATGGTACGGCATTACCATTTCTGTTGCTTTTGAACCCTTCAGGTTGCTTAGACTGTGTTTACTTGGTCAAATGACATGCTGCACAAACTAGAGTATAAAACTTAAAAAAAGAAGTTTTTTTCATTCAGGTGGTTAACGCTAGGGTAAGAATGTCTGAATACAGAATGCTGAGGTTTTCTCAACATTAAAGACCATAGAAAAACAGAACAGTTTTAACTGCTTTGTCTATCCGCTGAGGAGTTTGCCAAGACTTCCAAGTGCCTGCTGATGTCCCAGTGACAGACATGTCAGAAGGCTAATTATCAGCCACCATCAGACACTTTCATTTTTCAGGAAAAAGGAGGCTGTTTATCTTGCAGATGAAATTTATCAAAGAGAGCATTTTATTCTAATGTTCTGCCTCAACTATGGTAGTGAAGTAAAATGCATTAGCAAAGACAAAGGACTCAAGATACTAACGATAAAAAGAAGCAAAATCATCTTCATGCAAGCTAAATTACTCATCAGCTCTTCGCTGGAATGATTTGTGCATAGCTTTATTGTTTGTGTTGCTGAACTGCCCAGAAACTCCATCCATTATTGTTAGCACCTATGCTAGTATTTTCTAGAAGAAAATTCTGCCTGTCATGGAGAGAAGACTGCTGTAAAGAGAAAACACAGATAATCAGTGTAAGACAAGTACAGTTAAATTTCTAGGTTAGAACTGAGTACAGCTAGGTAAATTCCTCAGTGCTGAAAACCATCAGAAAGAAGTGAAGCATCTCCAAAAGCCTGTCCTTGGTGGCAAAATTATTGTTTCTTGTCAGCTTCACACCTTGCTGTTGATAGAACAAGATCAACAGTGGAAGCCTGGCTGGCAGCTGCCCTTCTGAATGCTAACAAAAGTTTTCAGTACCTTGGGGAGCTAGGTATCCAGTTGACTGATTTCAGGTTTCAATGGTCCCATAGGGAATTTTTATGTACTTGCAATACAGAACAGGGGGGGTTTGGTTATTACTAAGGTTAGGCTTTTATTATCTATCAAAACAGACAAAAATATGTGTCGTACTACTGACTTATCAGGATTGCACACACTACCTAAAAACTTCCATTATATGACACCAATTTAGAGATAAATATTAGCCATCTGACTTAGGGAAAAAGGCTTCTTTGGCAGCGGTAAGGATGTTTAAACTCAAAAATCATCAACATATATTTGCCAGAATATCTGACATACATATTTTCCTGGATTAAAACCATAAATTCTAGTAACATTCATAGAATCTTAGAATCATAGAATGGCCTGGATAGAAAAGGATCATAATGATCATCTAGTTTCAACCCCCCTGCTGTGTGCAGGGTCACCAACCACCAGACCAGGCTGCCCAGAGCCACATCCAGCCTGGCCTTGAATGCCTCCAAGGATGGGGCATCTGCAACCTCCTTGGCAACCTGTTCCAAAGTGCCACCACCCTCTGTGTGAAAAACTTCCTTCTAATATATAAAAAAACCTCCCCTGTCTCAGTTTAAAACCATTCCCCCTTGTCCTATCACTATCCACCCTCATAAACAGCCATTCCCCCACCTGTTTATATGCTCCCTTCAAGTACTGGAAAGCCACAATGAAGTCTCCCTGGAGCCTTCCATTCTCCAAGCTAAACAATCCCAGTTCCCTCAACTTTTCCTCATAGGAGAGGTGCTCCAGCCATCTGATCATCTTAGTGGTCCTCTACTGGACCTGCTCCAAGAGCTCTGCATCTTTCTTGTACTGGGGGCTCCAGGTATTCCAAGCATCCAAGCCTTCAGCTTTGTGAACTGTGTAAGTGAACTGCAGAGATAAGCAAATGAGTAAAGGAGGAGGGCAAAGGGCAATAGAGATAAATAGTATCAGAAGGGGATAATCATAATAAAACCTGATTATGGACTGTTTGTCAGTAGTTATGGTGGCTTAAAATGAAATACACACTTTGGACATCCTAGGCAAGTTTAAAACAAGGAAGAGAAGAGAAATTCAGGACTATCTACTAATTGCAACACCGATGTGCAACAAACCTCTGTGACTTTCATGGTTTTCAGCAGTTCTAGGGTACGCTTGGGAAGTAAACACCAATGAAAATTTGACCCAGCAACAGCAATTTTGCCTTGCAGGCTGGGATAGCACACTCCCAATCCTCAGTTCCAAATTCTAGACTCTTTTTTCTTAAAATTCCATTTGAAACAAATCTGAAACTTAAAGTTTTATAAAAAGGGCTACATACATTGTATATCAATACCAAAGCAGTTTCAGTTTCCTACAGATTCTTCCTCTCCCTTGCAATTGTTGTTATCTTTGTTATGACATATATATGTATATATATATGTATAAATATGATATCTTTGCTATTATAATTCTGTCCCCTGAATTTGTCCATTGGCAAGAGTAGAAGCTCAAAAATGCTAAAAATTGTTAAAAAAGTTCCTGAGACTATAGTTCAGATTTTCTTAGTAGATGATTCAATTGTTCAATTTGAGGTTAAAGACTTCAGTAGTTTATTGTTTTTTTTTTTTTTTATTAGAATTAGTGAAATAGACAAAAGGTATTATCGTTCAGTACTGAAGTGAAAGCAAACCTTGAAGCTTTAAGTTATTATTTTTTTTTTATTTGAATCTTCTCATTCAGATTTCATTTTTGGACCTTCAGATGGAGAAATTACACTGTTCCTCCAATGAAAAATTATGCTTTCTGATCAAGCCTGTTTCAAACTATCAAAATTAAATCCCCAGCACACACAGAAGTTTGTGTTCCAGATAAGCACTTTCCCTAACCCGTGTACATATTCTGATCATTTAGTTCACCTTTGTTCTCTTCCTTTATTTTGCAAAGATGACGTGAGTAATTATTATTATGTTAGCTCTGGTACCATGAGTGCTACAACAGACCTGCAGCATAATTTTCTTCCTCTTTGGGGAATTGGTATTTTTATTCACAGTACAAGAAAACCAAGTTTGTGAACAGAATATTTTCCCCCGTTTCTGTTTCTTTATTTGGTGTTTGATGCAATAAATTGATTAGATAGACTAGACAGTAGTTTCATAATCCTGTTCTGAGCCTACCAGAATTAATTACAGTTCACATAATACTATTCAGGAAGTATGTTCTAAAAAGCAGAATACTCATTATGATATAATTTTCAAGAATGCCATCCACATGGTATAATTCTCAACAGTTATGGGGACTGGTTCCTTCATACTATAGAAGGGCGAGACAGTTAGCAGGTAAGGATTTATCCAGTTGATGTAATGTATGGTCCTGTGTGAGTCTGTCACAACACAGATCTTCCTTCCTCTTTATTTGATTAGATTTCACCTGCCTACAAGTACCAGTGTTATCCTAATGAATGCTAATGAGGTATTATAGCATTTTCACTGGTTTCAAGACACTTGGTGTCTAGTCTTCAGTATAGACCCTTGCACAAGGGATGTGAGAGTTTTGATCGCATTCCCTAGAAAGAAGATGAAAATAAAGACATGTGAAATATATTTTGCAGAAGAATTCTCTAGCAGTTCATTTACTGTTTCATAAACAACTTTCAGCATCCACAACTGAATTGACTTGATAGTTGCATATACAGACTGCAAAATTGTTGCTTCCTGTTCATCTTGGACAGCTTACTTTTGATACTATTCTTTATCTGGTGCGTCCCTCAATGAAATAAACAGAAAACCTTAGATCTTGTTAATGTAAAAACACAGATATCTTTCACAAAGGACTTATTAGCACACTTGAAAATTCTTTCTCATAGCTGAATTTATTTTTAGGTGAACACAGAAGGTTTTTCTCTCACTAAACACTCCCTGAGGCAGAAAAGTTAACCATTGTTGACTCCACTTCTATTGAAAAATTTTCACTAAACTTCTCAAGTTTATCAATTGAAAGAGTATTTAAGGCACGAAAGTAGAACAAAAATAATTAGTGTGGTAAAAAAACAAAAAAGGCATAAAGTTAATTCCTTAGGATTATTCTTCTACAACAAATTAACTTACTGAGTTCAGCCTTTTTGTAGTTCTTCTAACAAAATCACAACATTTACATACTTGGCTACTTCTTATACAGACAAGTGATCATACTTACCCTTATATGGAACCTACTGTTGTCCTGACATTTTTGTGTTTCTGTTGGTTTTTTTTTTTTTTGCAGTGATACATCTGAAAGCGCATCTATTGAACACTTGAAGAGCTACACAGCTATTAAGGACTGAAACTCGTTAAAAGTGCTAGCAGGGATTGAGTACACAAGTCTCTACTGAAGGAGAAGTACATGTCTGAGTAGTGGTGTATAGCTAAATGTAACAAAGATTTTCATAAACTATTAGGTTGCTATTGTACCATATTGAACAGAGTAAAGTCATCCACTAATGGTTCATGTCCATTCCATTACAACTTCATAAATGGATACTGAAATTATATTGATTTGCATAGATATGCAAGTAAATATGAAATCTGAAAATTCAATGAAATATAAATTCTGGGGTATGAAGAACATCTGATGATCTCATAATAGGATAAAAAGTCCATTACTTAAAGAAAGTATTGCTACACTTCAGAAGTTTATTTTAACACACTACCACAATAGGGATGTTGTCAAATATGGGTTACCAAATGTTCTTGTGCCATTAGGATTCACTGAAGCCTTGACTCTAAGCATAGAAAATCCTAATGTGGAACATCCAATTTGTAACAAAGTGAAAAGTATCAACATTAAAGTAGTAATGTGAAATGGGAAACTTTGGTCAATACAAAAGAATGAAGAAATATAAAAGAAAGTATTTGCTGTTTTCAAAGGAGAACTTGACAATCAGCTTCCAGAGTCACTTTACCATTTTACCAAAAAAGTAAAATAATAATTACATAATAATTTCCTTGGAATTTATTTTTGTTTTTATTTTGTTTTTTTTTTTCAACCACTGTCTCCACAGATCTATGTTTCTAATAATGATTTGCCTCTACAACATCATTTTGCTTTGATATAAAACAAAAGTAAAACCTCTCAAACTTATAACTCAAATAGTTCTTTTTAGTTTTTATTAAAAAGAGATCATTTTTCCAAAGTTACACTGGTCAGATTCTATAGTAACTACCAGAATGTACAAGTAAAGGCCCAAAGATGCAAAAAGACTATTTTGGTTATTTGAATATATCTCATAGTCAGATTACAAAACTGAAGGATGGAAAAGCACTCAAACAACAGAGGTGTAAGTGAATGGGTTATTTAGAGGTCAAGAAGATGCAAAATGGAGTTCAAGAGTCTCCTTGTTTACTGAAATCTGTAAGCTGGTTTGAGAAGTCAATAAGGAGCTTTTGCAGCTTTTGAAAAGAGAGTTGCTTAAGCTTGACTTCCTTTCTTGCTTTTATTTATCTTCTTTTTATACCCCCAGAAGATGGCAGTATAAGACTCTTCAGGAAATAGCATGATGTTAACATTTTCATTCAATTTTCATAAAAAAATGCTTATTTTTTCCTTTTTATTTTACCTTTTATATGAAATCTATGTAATGAATTTATTTACATTCTCTACAGAGGAACTGATCTGCTTCCAGGAAGCTTCCTTCCATTCACCAGAACAAATCCACGCACATAATGTCTATTCACCTGGGAGCATCAGCAAAGATATTTGTGGAATACTTCTGGTACTTCACCACTCTGAGGTGCTTATCTCATATTAAAGTAGTCTGCACAATTAAGTGTCAGCTTCCTTCCTTTACTTTTAATTCTCAACAGCTCACGTGGATCAGGGCAATTTTGGATATGGCTCCTGGGATCAAAGAGATATAGTGTTTATAGCATTCATGTTAATTGTAGAAAGAAGATTCCCATGTCTTAGGAAGTCAAGTCAGCATCAAGCCTCTCACTGGCTTCGATGTAAGAGGGATAAGGTCTGCAATACACATGAGATCATTATAGGATGTTTGGAGAATTTTCAGTTTCTGTTTATAGCATTTAGATTAAAAACAAACAAACAAACAAGCAACACATCAACACACCTTCTATTTAGGTTGTTCAGATACTCAAATCTTTCTAAGTATAATTCCCTCTGCACAGAACCACTCATTTTTGAACTCTAGCTTTCAAGATGGAGAGTGAATGAACAACTGATATAGAACAATTAGGTAGAGACAAGAAAAAATAAAAAGTCTATTTCCAGTCAAATATTGCCATGGCATTGTTTACAAACACTTGCAAGTTCTCACTGATTATAAAGATAGCTTGTTGTTATTATATTCTCCCTAACACGCTTAGCAACTTTTTAAAAATACAGTACGTCACTGTACATGAAATCTAGCTCATATATAGCTATTATTGAAAATTTTTAACATTCAGACCAGATACAATCCTTTCCTGAGCTCAATAGGCACCAAAGCATAACTGTTGACAATTCTGCCAACTAAGACCACTTCTTCTAGGACAGTTCCAGCACAGACTCTTGGCTGCATTCCCTTTGTCTATCTCACTAAGAAACACTCTCATGTTTTCTATATCAGGCAGATGGAAGAGCCACAAGCACTAAGATATTTTCCATTTAATGCCTTCATCAATCTTCCTCCCTTCTCAGAAAATAAAAACATGAACTTTGTATATGCTAAATGATTTTCTTGTTTCATTTATGGCAAATATTCTCAAAATTTTCACTGCTTTTGTAAAGGAAGATGATGTAAAGATTTTCTTTTTACTAAGAGGAGAGAAGACCATGGGTAGAAAGCTCCATGCAACAAACATTGGTGGAATAAAAGCTGTTTAAATGGAAGAGGGTTAAAAAAAAAGTATAAAGCAGTATCCAAAGGAAAAAGCTTCAACTAGTAAAAGATTTATGATGTGTTGAAATAGAAATATTTTCCTTTGTGAAAAATCTAGTCCTAGCCTGAACAATAAATAGTTATAAAGATGTATGCAATAATGAAGTATACGATATCTAAATCCCTGGATAAAATTGAATAGTTCTGTTGGGACTGATATTAACTTCAGTGAAAGATGGGAGAACAAACTGGCCTTATGTTAAAGTCCTTGGAGAAGGAAAAGAGGAACCTTCAAATAAAGACGAAGAAAACAGCCTGATGCACATATTTCAGGAGAAATCATAACAGGTAGGAATAACAAAGCAGTAGTTATGCACTTAAGATGAACTGGATAGATATCTTTATTGAGTTTTCAGCTTCCTTGCCCCACCATAAAACAAACAAACAAACAATCAACAAAAACAAAGAAACAAAAATGTACGAAAAGCAAAAAAGAACACATGCCAAATAAACAAAGAAAAACTCTTAAAAGATGCACAACTACCCACAGTTAGCCACTTGGCTGAAGTTAAGATACAACAACCTAACATTCCTTATCATATCAAAAGCATTTCTAACTTTCTTTAGATTTCAGCGCAAAGATGGATACATGCCCCAAATGAAGCGGACAATTTTTTCCTGTTTTATGTCTGCAGCATCTTACACAGAACACAAGAAACAATAGTTATATCCTTTGTTTTAGAATAGATAACTGATGTTTTCGGCACTTCATTTCTTTATAACTATCATCACTCTACCTGGAGTATTATGCTATGGTATCTAACATATATATGTGTCCATACACATGTATGCATAGAATATGTGACAATATGTTGCTTAACCTTAGTACAAAATATGTGTCTGTGTATATATACATATACAACATATATTCTCTAACTCTTGATGCTGTTTGGGTCTTCCTGAAATGAAGTATAAAGATATTTTTTTTTCCAAGATTTTTCTATCAGTGAAGGAACTTGCTGGAATTAAACAAAAACTCTAATGGAATATTTGGATCACAGTGATGTGATTTTTCAGAGATGATTGGCGAGGGTTTCTTTTGCTGCTTTCAGGTAAACTCCAAATATACTCCACAGTCTGATTTTATACTTTTAACAATTTTTGTTCTATTTTAATATCATTACTTGTCTAATTTTCTTTTATTGAGTTATGAAAAGTGCTCAATTTTTAGTGTCAGTTAAATAGTGTATTTACCTTATCCGCATGCGTGTTTGCAGGATTGTGGGAACTCCAAATGCATTCAGAGATTGATGAAGTGATTTTTTTTTACAAGTTGATTACAATAGGTTAAGAGAATCCCTTAATTATCTTGCCCTGTGGCCTATCCACTTTGGCAGTGACACTATCTCTGCAGTTTCACCATATAAATTCCTTAATATTTGAGTTGTTTTACAGTCTGTCTATAAAATTAAATAGTAAGAGTTTACACTGCATGTGGAAGTACAACCAGATGACTTCAGAGGAACAGCAAACTTTAAAATAATTTTTCCACAGTGAGTTCTCTTGAGGAGAACATGAAATATTTTTCATTCCATCCACTCATGTATACCTTCTGTCATTTGGCATTCAATTCTATTTACCTGAAGGCATTCCATGTTAGGAAACCCATGATGCCAAACAAGGAGTTTGACAAGAATCATATTAACAAGCAGATGTCCTTAAGGTATTCCATATACTTTAAGTCAGTTAATGTATCATATAAGCTTCCTACATAGATCTTTCAGTGTAGCAACTGTAACTGGCATTCTTGCTATACCACTATTTGTTTTTGCTTAATTTTAATCCAATTTTTTTTTTTTTTTTTTGGGGGGGGGGAGGAGGGGAGAGAGGGGTGGTATCCTGAGTGTTTTGCCCTCTTGCCATAAAAAGAACCTTTGCCAAATGTTCTCTAGGAACATAATCATATCCTCTTTCCTTTTATAAGGCTATGGAAAGTTCTTTTAATCTATTACTAATCAATTTTCTCATACAGGAATTCTCATTACTTAAGTTTCTGGATTTATTTTTGTGCTGGTGATATTAGCAGATCTCTTGAACAAAACCTTCCGCTCTTAATACAATTGAGACTTTAAATCAATAACATAGCCTAATGGGATTATCCATTATTTTCCTTAAAGATGAAACAAAACCTACTGATTAGACTTTCTAGAGGATGATTTTGTATTCCATGTATGCTATCTGTTAAATAAGTTGCTGCAGGGTGTATTGTGTGGATTGCTTTTAATTCTCTTTATTTATTTATTTATTTAAATGGCTCACTGCAGGGAAAAGGGGAAGATATGAAAGGAGGAGTAAAACAGATCTATTTAGAGAAAGCTGCATGATCAGATGGTATCACTGGCCAAAGCTCAGTTTTGGACAGGAGCATGAGAGCCAAACTTTCAGAGTTCCTGGCATCCCCAGTATCAATCAGATCTCATTGGGAATACAAGAACCGTAGTTATGTCTGGCATTCCTGCTTCTGCAACGTAGGGAGGATCACAGGATAGCTTAGCTAGTGAAAAGAAATATCAGTGTGTCTTGAAGAAAATGAATTCTGCTTCCTGCTGAATCAGCCACCTTATAGCTGCAGAGTTTAATTAGCAAAACACTTGACAACTGTAACTGAATTAATCCCAGCTCTCCAGGAATTAGAGTAATGAAACAGTGAGAAGTCAATGACACCTTATTACCACCATCTGAATTACAGAAAGTTATGAGGCCATGGTAGTTCTCCAAATTGAAGAGAGATCTATGACCACGCTATCCCTTATTAGAGAAGTAATTTTCCAAGATTTAGGTAGCCTTAACAGACATTTTGTCTGAAAAAGACTACCACCTGTAGTTCAAGAGAATAAATCCAGAGACATCACTATTTTAGTGTCACATGTTAGGTTACAATAGTAATGTGACAATAGGCTTAGCCTCTTTCAGAGCTTTAGAATCACAGCTTATTTAATTCTAGTAAGAAAATTAGTTGACATCAATGAATGAAGAGGTTCTTCTTTGCAAGACTTCTAGCCTGAACAAATTCAGGGCAATGAAGGACAATTTTGCTCAGGAAACATGTGAGAGGAGTGGGGGATGAATGAAAGAGAAGACAGGGAACAAGGGTAGCAGCATGTAGCTGTTAATCCTCAGTACTGAAGCGTAAGAACCCAGATGATGGGAGACTTCCCAGAGAGAGGAAGTAAAGATCTAAACCATGAGATGCGAAGTCCTTAATCATTATCCTTCAGTTTTCTGGGGCTTTTGTCTGCTATTAGACTGCAGAGTAGATTAAGAGTCAGCTACTTAGAGATTTTGGTCTGTCTCTACTCAAGGATGGATCAGAGAAACCATACTACAGAGTATCATCAAAATTATTCCTTCCTGGTCATAAGCAGAGCTCTTTATTAGTGGATGCACAGACTCAAATGACAGAAGATCAAATCAGTTGACTGCACACAAGGATGTCGTGAATTTAGAGGCAATGTAATATTTCAGGCTACCAGCCTTTGAAAGACCAACAAGAAATTGTACATTAGAGATTAAGCAAATTCTTACTTCAGTTTCTGTCTTAAGCAGATAGGCCTTGCCAACCTATGTTCAAGCAAGATTGAGAAATACTAACAATATAATTTCATTGTAATAACCTTCCTGTGTGAGTCTTCTTCAAAGGAACTTTGAAGTGACCATTAAAGAAGGAATGCATTTTTGTCTCCGGAACAAGATTTTTATTTTGAAGTTTTTCCAAGTAATATTGTTACTGCTAGTGAGAGTGTTTGGATCAGAAATGAAGCAAGAAAAGCTTGAAATGTCATTTGCTGACAACCAAATGCAATATCATCTGGAGCAACTGAAGACAATTTATGCTCATCTGTGTTTCTGATGTCTCTTTTCCTTTGCTCATGCATTCCTGCTTTATTTGGTCATGACGCTCCATTAATGTACAGTTCACACAGTTCAATCAGCAGAGATGTAAGAAATCATCTCTGCACGCACAGCCATGTCTTGCACAGTGAGTGTATTCAGCCTGACTTTGACCATATTTTGGTCTGTTTTAATGGAGTGTGCAAAGTCTCATCTTTCACTTTCTCTGTATCAGAGACAAACACATTAGGTATGCTGACTAAGAGATGTGACTGACTTGTCCAAGCTAGGAGGAACACACCAAAACACATACTGTTACAAGATAGATTTGGAATTACAAATTGTCATTTATTCTTCTGCTTGGAAGAGAGAGAAGAAGGTGCATAACGAACTTCATAATACAGCGCTACAATTTTTTTGAGAGTTCTCAGTAACAAATTGCACAACTTGCTCAGAATAAATTAAGACACAGAGCAAGGTTGTGAAACAAAGATTTTTTTTCCTTCTACTCAAGTGCATTAGTTACTTGGGTCATTAAAAAGCTGAGACATGAACAAAAGCAGACACTGAGCGATGGGCAAGACTCCTTGTTCTGCTATAGAAAAACTACGTCCCTCCCAGAGAAGGGGACAGAGATGACATCCCTGCTATTCATCGCTGTCTGAGTGCTCCTATTTCTTCTGTAACACATCAGACTTCAGGACTCAACATTAGGAGCCAGCAGTTCCTGAAAAGGAAAGCAGTCTTGTTGGTGAATTGGTGTGAACAAGAAAGGTGTGGCAGGGAACAGTGTTCTGCGCATGATCATATCATTGTTATTAGGAGATCAGCACTAAGAATTCCTTTCACAGCATTACAGGGTATATGGAGCTTAATTCAGATTTATCAGAAAGAGTGTAAACTGCAGTCCTTGGTATCAGTAGAATGAAAGAAAAGATACTCAAAGAACAGGTAGTATTAGAGTGAGACTGAAGCAGGCTTACAATAACACTCTCAGAATTACTGCATTAGAATAACAGAATATGAAGCAGAGAAACAGAATAAGCATTGATAAAGGTGAAAAAAACTGAAAAATAGGTTTCAAGAAAGTGCTTAAAAGGCAATATCTCTACATAATAAAAACTAATTTGAAGTACTCATTTTTCCTCTTACAGCCTAGACAAAGCTTTTCAACTATGAGGTACAAATACCTCCATCAGTAAGAACATACAGCAAAGCTCAATCCAGCTCAGGTTCCACCAGTAAAATAAGGATCTGGAGACTGTCAGGCAATCTCTATTGCAGAGCAGCCATAATAGTCATCAACCTTTATTGGTGAGCAGATCTTCTTTGAACCACTTTTTCTTTTCAAGTGCTTGAAAGCAGATGAGAAAGAAAGCATGAGTGTGTTGGCCTAGTAGTCACGTTTTAAGAAACAGGTGAAATTTTTAGGGGAAAAAACACTGTGGTTAAAGAAGTCCAAGATAAAATCTGTCTTCCCTCTCATGTAATCACTGATTCACAGGATGTTTGATGGACACTCCTAGCAAGCCTTTCTTGTTCAGTCGTCAAAATAGGATTTCGGAATAAGCAGTAAAACCAAGGTCTGGAAATTTGAAGAGCGAGTTCTATGACAGTCCTGAACTTACTATCCAGGAAGTCTAGAAAATTCCAAGCTGCAGAGATTTAGATAAAATATGAGAAAAATTATGATTGGATAGCCACAAAGGTCACAACAAAAAGGAAATGTGCAGTACAACTTTCATTCTGGGAATGCCTTATGTAAATAGTGCTGATATCTGTAATGCTTACAAACCATAACATCCAAATGAGGTCCTGTCTTTGTCTCCAACACAGGAAAAACAGGTTAATATAGAGAAAGAACAGTATTAATCTCAGTACTTGTACTGCCTCAACTAGCTACACTATACTTGATGAACATCAGTAATTAGGAATTAGGTTCTCATTCAGATAAATCAAATAAAGAAATAGAGAAGCTTATGTTCAACCAAGGATATGTAACAATCTCCTTATAGTTGAGGACACTGGGACTCTGAAGCTGGGTACTTGCTGTGCAATTGCTGTTTCCTTGTTGAAGAGGACAGGGAAATCAGTGGCTTAAAATTTGCCTCAGCGGCGAATTCTGAGGAATTACTATTTTTACCCACAAAGACAAATTTTCTAACAATGCTTTTCAAATACTTCCTTGCCTTGAACACATTTCCAAAATAATAATTTTGGTATTGAAAACAGGACATACTCTGATCTCAGTTTGGGACATAAATCATAGAATGGAATCATAGAATGGCCTGGGTTGAAAAGAACCTCGAAGATCACCTAGTTTCAACCCCCCTGCCATGTGCAGGGTCGCTAACAACTAGACCAGGCTGCCCAGAGCCACATCCAGCCTGGCCTTGAATGCCTCCAGGGATGGGGCATCCATAACCTCCTTGGGCAACTATTCTGCTGCTCAGAGTTACTATTTTGCATCTGATTTGAAAATCAGGCTTAATTAATTTTCATTCTACTGATTATTCTGATCTAAACCCAAGAAATATTAATAAGTTATGACAATAGCCATGAAGATTTTGCTGAATAATTAGCTTTAATGAAATTTTAAGGAGAAAAAAAATGCTTTACTTTAATAGATACAAGATATCACAGTTTAAGAATGCTTAAAAATTCTGTGAGCTAGCAAGTTTTGTGCTAGCACATAAAAAATATCCTATGGCCTTTAAGAGAGCCTGTTTATCTAAAAGGTTTTTTTCTTTTTTTTTTTTCTGCTATATGTTATATCTAAATGGATTATAATTGAAGGAAATTAAATTACTTTGATCCTCGTTGGCAGAGCTTGGTGAAACTGTCAGTTGTGCTGCATTGCATGTACAACCACGCTGGTATTTTACACAGTGCAATGCAGCACTATGCAGAAATACCTGAGTTAGCACCAAATTATCTGGCTTCAGAGCTGGGTAGATTAATTTGGGAACAGTGCCCCTCAAATTGGGCAAAGGGTACCATAGCTCAAGCTCCTTGCTGTCCCCGGCTGTGCAAAATGCTGTTTTTCAGGTATTCAGGAATTTCTAAGTGGCACTGCATTGTGAAAGATAGATAAATGTTTTTAGACTCTTGAGTAGAAAATGAAGTACACATTCTTATTTCTCCTCTTTTCTGTTCCTGTTTTTCTTTTGACTCCCATCAACTTCAATGCAGGCTGGTACCTTACATGATACTGAAGGGGGGTTAATGAAACTTAAAATTTCTCGAATCCCTTCCCTCCTCTGGAACACCTAACAACTTCTCAAATGTTTTTAGGATCTGTACTGAATACTTCTCCATAACATAAGGAATAATAATACTAAAAAAAAAGCCATAAAAATATAATGCTATTATAGTACTAAGAGAATTGGCAGGAGAAGCTAAGTAGCTTAAACTGTTTTTGGAAGCCAGTGGGATATGAAATTGAAAGAGCTCTAGAAATGTTATTTAATAAATTATCTGTATGCAGACTGTTGTACAAAACTCTTTTCTCCTCCTACTTCCAATTGTACACTGGGCATCTATAGAAACTGCATCATCTAGGATCATGGGCAAATGACAGAAAAATTTTAGATATGAGTGGGAAAATTAGAAAGAATAATCACTGATGAGAAATGAACAGAGTATATAGCTGTAACTCATATTTTAACAGTACCTCAAGAAAATGAAATAGAGAGCACTGCCTCTTTGGTTAATGGTGAAATAGAAAAAATCACAAGCCACCTCAAAGGATAACTATTCCAATATGTCTTCCTTTTTTTCCCCTTCTAGGTTTGTTTTAAAATTGATCAGTGCTACTACATAGTACACTTTTTAAAAGGTTGGGTAAATCTATTCTTTAAAGTTTAAATTGAGTGAGCAGTAAAAGCACCATCACATAAAGATCATATTTATTCACAAATTCATAGAATGAATACCATCGCTAGCCAGTGATGTAACCGGTTTTTGGAATAAAAGCACACAAGCTTACCTATCTTCTTCTGTGATAAGACATTTATTTATCTTCAGTCTAGTTTGTCTCAGACTCTTTATCTGTACTTTTAGTCTAAATTATCTTAGAGTAAAATTTACTTCAGAAAGATGCCTACCTCTGATTCAAAGATAGTAATATTTTGAAAGCTTTATCTTCAGCTAAGCTATCCTCTTTCTTATTTAGTTTTCCCTAGATTAGGAAATAAAACCTTGCAATGCAGCAAAATAGTGACTCTGGACAAACAACAGTCTACCTGTTGTTTCCTGGATGAAAAGATGTTAGGATGTTGCAATAATATTTATAAATTTTATCCTAACATTTAATAAACTGGAATTACGTATGTCCTGGATACCAGGCTCTTGAAATACACACTGGTTTTGTTTTTTTGTTTTGTTTTGTTTTGTTTTTGGTGTGTGTGTGTGTGTGTGTGTGTGTGTTGCAATACAATTATCACAATTTCTTAAAATTCTAGGCTGGTCAAGTTATGCACAGTTCTGAGATGGGACATATACTAAGGATGAAACCAGAGTATCAAGAGATTGAGTGTTTAATAAAGACCATAAACTTGGTCCCAGCAGAGAGCAACCAATTAGTTCCTCTTTTCCTCATTTAAAAGGCCCAGTTTAACAACTCCAAATTATACAGTTGCCAGGTCTGGGAATCAATTATTTTTAAGTGAAATTTGACTCATCCTGAAAAAAAGAAATATACTTCAATTACAAAAGAGGTAGGAAGACAGATCAGTAGGTACCTCCTCAGCTGGTGTTAATGGGTACTGGTAAGGAAAATGCCTCTATGTCTTATATCAGTGCTCAGTGCTCTCTTTCTGCAGGAGAAAAAGGAGCAAGTGGCTGTAAGTAAGATAAAGAGACTGGAAAATTTCCACAGATAAAAACTACAAAAATGCAATTTCACAACACAACTGTCCATATTCTTATTTTACTTTTATTTTTCTTTTCTTTTTTTTTCCCCAGGCGATCCATATGATGAAAAGTCCAGCAATGATCAGAAGAATGCCAGGAACTGTCACTGCATCTTGGCTAGTAAACCCACATAAAGCAAGACGAGAAAAATGCTGCGTAATTTGCTAAAGGGAGAATTTGTTTTATGCATGCTCTTAATTTCAGTGGAAAAGAGATGGTGGTGTGTGTGCCTGGAGAGTTTCTTTAGATGTGCAAATATATTTCATTTCAGCCTTGCTTTAAGAACTGATCATTAAACAAATTTTTGAAAAGGCCTAAGGAAAAGGAGGAAGATATTTCTGCTGCATATGGCAGGTATTCAATAGAAGATTCCCACCAATATAGGTGAGGAATTCATTTCTTACTACCTGAATGCCATTCCTGAGACAGTAGAGGGAGGGTCCTGCCACTTTGGAAAACTTTTAACATTTTTCTTATTTTCCCACTTCTTTTGGCTGGATGTTACTTGGGATTCAAACATATCAAAACCTGAACTCCCTCCTATTTAAGACTGGAGTAGGTTACAAACATGTAAGACTAAAATGCTGTGACACACTTTCCCTCCCCAGCCTCACCCCCAATACTTGCTGTATGTATTACAGTTTTTTGGCCATGCTCTTCTCTTTCTGCATACCATCAACCTTATGTGAGGAAATGCTTGAATCTCAGATACCAGGGAGACCATAAAATCATTAAGGTTAGAAAAGACCTCCAAGACTATCTAGTCCAACCACCAATGCATCCCCACTGTGCCCACTAACCACGTCCCTCAGTGCCACATCCATATGTTTTTTGAAAATCTCAGGGACGGTGACTCCATCACTTCCCTTCCCTGAGTGCCTCACCACTCCTTCTGAGAAGAAACGTGAACAAGAAATCTGTTAACCTGAACCTCCTCTGGTGCAAATTGAGGCCATTACCTGTTGTCCCGTGGCCATTGCTGGGAGAAGAAGCCCACTCCCACCTCACCACAACCTTCTTTCAAGTTATTGTAGAGTGCTACAAGGTCCCCCCTGAGCCCCCTGTTCTCTGGACTAAACAATCCCAGCTCCCTCAGCCACTCCTCATAAGATTTGTACTCCATACCTCTCACAGTTTTGTTGCCCTTCTCTGGACACGCTCCAGGGCCTTGATGTCTTTCTCATGATGAAGAGCCCACAACTGAAAACTACTGGAGGTATGGCCTCACCAGAGATGAGGACAGGGTTCTAATCACCTCCCTGCTTCTGCTGGCTCCACTATTTCTCATCTGCTCTTAAGTAACTTTATTCCAAAACATTTTGTTCAGTATGACCATTTTGAGACTATTTCTCAATGTACTTATAGATTTAGAAAATAATAGTTATTGGCTTGGAACCCTAAAATCCACATGGAAGACCAAGTCTCATCACTCAAATAAATAACTGTTATTAAGAAAAATTTTGTGGCAAAATACAACAGAACTGGAAATAATTTTCCATTACAGTTTATGTGGGTTTTTCAGTAGGAAACTGATCTCAGGTAGTTTTAAAACAACTAGGAAATCCATCAAGTATTTTAAAATCCATAGTAATCTGAGATGTATTGACTTCACAACCTGGCTATAAACATCCAGAAGGAAAATAACTTACAAATATGACACGTATATATATGGTCTCTAGCTGAGTTTTGAGAAAGATGAAGTTGACTGGCAAACCATCAAATAATTTGCATGCAAGATGTCCATTAAACTCAATGGTAATCTATCTAAGCCATTCTCTGGAATTCAAGTAAAAGATTGGTGCTTGGAAAGAGTGTCTGTCTTTAGAAATCTACAGATAGATATGATGACATGAGGTACTTGAAGGTCCTTGACAACATGAGGTACTTGAAGGTCTTTGAAGCAGTCCTATGAACAGGTCCAGAAGAGTTACCGTGGCATGTTTTAAAAATGATGGTAATGTGAATTTGATGCCGATATCTTCTAGAGCAGTGAGAAAAGGGAACTTTGCAGCTTATACACCTGTACTTATATATGTAGATGTACACATTTAAGTGGGAAACAACCTATTTCTACCCTTGTCAGGGGAAACATAGATCAGAAGACCTACAAAGCCCCAAAATGCTGCAGAAAGCGCTCGGTCAGGCTCTCGCTCTCAGCACGGTCACCCGCCCTGAGCGCCCCTACGTCGAGGCATCCACGCACTACTGGAGCCGCTGGCACAGTGCGGCTCTCGGGGCCGGGGGGCGGCAGGGGGCGGCGGGGGGCGGTGCTGGCCTTCCGCCCGGCCCGGCCTCCGCCTCTAAAGGTATATAGCGACGGGGAGGCGGCGGCGGGCAGCATTGCGAAGCGAGGAGCGAGCGGGCTGCTTTTCCCCGGCATGTGTGTGGGGCTTGTCCTGCCCTGAGCGGGGCTACTGTACGCGGAGCCTTCGCCATGGGGCTGGGGCTGGGACTGGGACTGGCCGCGGTGCTGGCGGCCGCCGCGCTGTGCGGGAGCGGAGCGCTCGGAGGGCGCGTCCTCAGCGGTAAGTAGCGGGAACAGGGGGAGCAGGCGGGAGTGGGAATCGACGTAGGGGAGAGGTGGGGGCAAAGCACTCAAGAAGTAATCCTGCGGCCAGCGATGCTGTGCTGATGCTCCGGAGCGACCTGGCGCACGTCTAAGTGCATCTGCGGGCGCTCTCACCGCAGCGTCGGAGTTGGCGAACACTCGCCGTCCGGTGGAGGCTGGGCACAGCTCTGATTGCGGGTCCTGGGAGACGGAAAGTTCCGCTGCCAAACTTCTGCGGTAGCCGTAAGGCAGTTCCTGCCACCGCGGTGTTTTCTTGTGCAGACAGAGTTTTTGAGCTGATTGAGTGCCTGCGTAACTCTGGTCCGTTCTGTCTGCGGGACAAGAGAGCACAAGAGAGTTCTGTCTGCGGGACACGTTGCAGTGTCTCTGAACCTTGTGCCTTGAAATGTTTGTGGCCACGCGGGAGTGTTTCTTCTCTTTATAACACAGGTGGGAGGAAGAAGCAAACTATTAAGAACACGGCGCAAGTAGTTTTGTGATGTGTGGGTGCATCCAGAGCTCTCTTAAGAGAGAAAACAGTACTTCAGAAACATGTATCCAAAGCATGAGATTAGGTTAAGTTAAAAGCCTAATGTGGGATCGCATTGTACATTCCCAGCACACAGGTTCATTTGCAGAGAAGCTGCAAAGTGTAATGAAGAAAATGTTTTTAACTGGATTTGTGTCAGATCCTCCAAGCTAAAGCTAACAGGCTCCTGGAGGCATGCTGGGTGCACAACCAAATCCTTATGTCTATCTTGACGCAAAGATTTAGACACCTGATTACACTTGTTAATGAGTAGTGTGTAAGACTCTGTATGTGCAGGTAAAAACGTGTCTTCATAAACCTACTGCAGAACAGTGCAAGTTATTTCTATGAGCTGTCACAGAGACTGCAATGGCAACTTGTCAAGGAAAGTTTGTTGCAGGGCTTTTGGTATTCAACATTAGGTTTCTGATTCCAGACAGTTTTCTTTGTAGCTGCTCATGGAGTACAGTCACCGACCATTCCAGTGATGTCTTGTTTGAAGCAAGCTCATGTGCACAACAGATGTACTGTATGTGTGTATGTGAAACTGTCTTTCAGGAAAAAAATAGCTAAGTAGAAGTGCTGCAAACATTTAGGAAAAGCTTGCCTGCCTAGCATTTAACCAGAAGTATTTAATCCACCTCTGTTATAGCATAAAATTTGTAGTCATTTACAATACAGTAGAGCTTTTAGTTTAACAATTTATGTTAATGCTGTAGTGCATTTTGTTATTGTAAGGAACAGTGAAGATTGCTCATTCATAAGATTGCATTTTGCATTAGCATTCTTGGTGTAAGAGTCCACGTGTGGCTGAGGAAAGCTCATCCCTTTGTCTTCTACCTGGATCTTTGGCACTTAAATGACATACACAGCAAACTGAATAGAAGCCATCTTATAAAAGAGTGCATATAACACAAGTACCACCTGTTCTAGTTGTGTATAAGACTTTAGGTTTTGGACAGAATACAGACTGCAGTATTCAAAGAGTGCAATCAGTCTCATGCCACTCTATTATTCTAGCTAATGCTTGGTTAATTTAATACAGGAGAGGATTTAAAGCCACTTACAGAAGGAACCATTTGTATTCTATTAGATATATTAGCTACATTTGTATTCATTAGGTAAAGAGGACCCATACTATACAGAAACAGTTGAAGATACTCAGTGTGCCTCTATCAGTGTGTCCTGCAATATGTGGGGAGGACTCACTGTTTCTCACATGAACCCCACCCTCTCCTGCCACATGCACACGGGTGTACAATGATTAATATGCACTTTTCAAGAAAGAAGTACTACTGCTGAACTACTGGACAGTGTGTGCTGCCTACCTCTCTCCAGTCTTGCTTGTCTTTTGGACTTAAGCAGGCTTACATTTAAAATTACAAACCTTCATTCTAAACAGACCTGTTTCTGAGAAAAATGTTAACTTATGCTTCAATCCTCATAGTATGTAGGAAATGGAAATATCTCAGTTTTCCAAATATGTTTAAAAAAATAATCCTCATCACTCACATTAAAAAAAAAAAAAAAAAAAACCAAAAAAAAAAAACCAAAAAGTTCATGACCTTAACCTGAGTGCTGGTTGAAGCTTCTGGAAAGATTCCCATTAATTGTGGTAAGTTTGCAGCAGCCTGAGCAACAATTGCAAAAAAATTGCAGCCATTTTGCTCTCAGCATCAAGAGGGCACAGAAGGAAGAGTCTACCTTTTGAAAATGCCACTTCCTTAGCTAAAAGTTTCCTGTTTCTTTTTCAAAGAATGTGCACTTTTTTTTTTTTTTTTTTTTTTTTTTTTTCCCTAGGCAATTGCAAAGTTGATTATTTGCATCAAGACATTCATATTTAGGTGTTATTCTGCCATCTCTAATTTGAAATTTGTTAAGGAGAAGTAGTACAAGTGGTTTGCAGTGTTAATGCAGCTAGAGAGATGCTTTGCGAGGCGTGCTCACAGCCTCTGTGTCAGAGTATTTAGTATTGCCAAAGAATTGATGGTCAGAGAAAAGAATTAAAGCAGCTCTGGAGAAACTGCTGAGTCTGCCTTGCTACCCCATGACCTCATGAGGAATGTGAAGTGATGATAATGCAGTTTGCAAAATGCAATTACTTTAAGTATCTATTGGGCAGGAAAGATGCAAACTAATCTTATTACTAGTCATTTAACAGCCTATATATTAATCATAGACATTATACCTTAATGGCTGCTGTTTGCTGTATGTTTGTATTTCTATGGCTTTTAACATTTTTCTCTTCACTCTGGCAATGTATCAGTGCCAGATTAAGTGATACAGTATTTTGGTATAAAAGTAACTGGCTATATGAAATCCCAAATAAAGTAAAACATTTTTTGGATCACAAAACAACAAGGGTGGCCACTAAACTATAGGCTTGTTTGCTTCACATCTAGGATGTAGATATTTTAATTCGTATAGCTCATAATCACATTTGAGAAAGTCATAAGTATTATGAAGTATTTTCCTGGGTATTGCATTGAATATCCATGAACTGATAAGAAATCCTTTTTCAAAAGGCAAAATTCAATTCAGGTCACTTGGCTTGGCCTACTTGTTACACCTGAGTTTTGTCTTTGTGGCTTTAAGTATTTTTGGCTGATGAAACTTTTTGATGTTCTTAGTAACATGGACTGTTATTTTTAAGCTACACTGGTAGCTCAGAGCTTGAAGAAGTATTATTAAAAAGAACACTGCCATTCTTACCTGGAAAAGGTACATGTGTGATTGCTCTGTAAGGAACACAGAATTGTGAATGCTCAGCATTTGGTTCCATAATAGAAAAGGTTTTAATGAAAATGCATATCTGCGTGGTACAGGATCTTTTTGTTGGGATGGTTTAATCATACTATTTTGGATAATTGCTGTTGCTGAGTCTTTGAGAACTGCAAGGGAAGTTGGGTACTTAATGCCCATAAACTCCTTTATTAATTCTTTCTTTACACATCTATTTTGACCAGTGTCTTCTTGGTGATTAGTCAGTGATCTAGGATCTTAAATGGAAATGAAATGATGATTCCTGGTTACAGATGCATGCTTCTGTTAAATACTTTTTGCTCCTAAGAAGGAAGTTACATAATACGAAATGACCACATCTAGGCCTTGGGCTTCCAGCTCAAGAAAGATGCAGAGCTGTTGGAGAGAGTTCAGAGGAGAGCCACAAAGGTAGTCAGATGGCTGGAGCACCTCTGAAATGAAGAAAAGCTGAGGAAGTTGGGCTTGTTCAGCCTACAGAAGAGGAGGTTCCAGGAACACCTCACTGGCCTAGAGGAAAGATGGGGAGGGAGTCTTTATCATGCAGTGTTGTGATAGGGCAAGGAGTAATAGTTTTAAGCTAAAAGAGGTTGGATTTAGATTAGATATGAGCAATAGATCTTCACTAAGAGAGTGATGAGGTGCTGGAACAGCTTGTCAAGAGAAGTTATTGATGCCCCATATCTGGAGGTTCTCAAACCAGGTTGGATGAGGCCATGGGCAGCCTGAAGTAAACTGCTATGAATGTGCTGAGAGCATAGTTTAGATGACTTGAGATGCATGATGGTGGAGGAGATTTTCCATGGCAGAGTAGATATACAAGAATACTTAGATCAGTTCCAGGAATTGGACTTCTATGTCAGAGTCTAAAATTCTAGCATTTTGTCTCAGGTGAGCATGCCATTTTTCCAGAAATAGTGATTCCCCACTTTAGTATGTTGTTCAAAAACAAATTAAGGCACTGATGCTCATGATTGCCATGCTCCAGCATCCCACTTGATGAACAGGCTTAAGAGAACATACCACAGAGGGAGCTGTGGTACATAGACTGTGGGGCAGGATGGATGTTTTGCCTGTCTTTCACAGCTTTTCTTGCTCCTGGTGAGACAAGGCCAATGTTTTGTACCAGTGCAGCAGCTTGGTGCAAAATAATCTCTTGCCTTCTTGAAGTTGTTTTCTATATCTTGAGTTTATTTCTCTGTAGTTCAGATCTGATTGTGTGAAGGTGAAACTTTGGGTTTATAAGCTGTTTGCAGGAAAACATGCTTTGGTTCATAAGGTGTTCTGTAAATTTACAGCAGTATCTGAGTTTTAAGACTAATTCTCATAATGACTTTCTCTTCTCCAATCACTCATGAATCTGAAAAGGATGTACTCTATTATATATGAAATAAGAAATAACAATGACTTGATAGTCATGGTATTCCCATGTCCATACTAGGGACTCACTAGTCCAAAATGATTGGAGCCTCTTGATGAAGAAGTCCCCATCACTGACAAAAGATAGGACTTTCAACTCCAAGCAGTCTAAAGAAATAATGAATCCTAACTAAAAAGTTAGCATTACTCTAATCAGCATATAAATGTAGCTGCAATATACAGTTAATAATTCTAGGATTGCTTCATAAACAGTGAAGGAAAAAAATATGTATTTAGAGTGTGATTATATCATTTTAACAGTCTTGAAAATACTGCCAACACACCCTAGGAACACTTGTTATTTTCAGTCGTCTACACAGTGAGGTTAGTAAGACAGCTCAGATACTGACAGCTACGTTCTGAATTGGTAAAGACAAATTGCACTGGATGTATCAACAACTTATTTCCTTGTGGTGTTTCATACATGTGATGTGAAATAGCCAGTTATACTTTACCTCCATTTGGCTTTATAATAAGTGATATTTCACTCTAAAAAAACATTTGTTTTTTCCCCTCTTTAGGAAGCTCCTTTCTATCTTTGCCCAAAGTGAACTGTAATCACTAAGTTCTAAGTTCCCACATAGAAAGGTTTTTCCCATGCTTGTGATCAGAAGATGAATGAGCAAGAATTTGTCCATGGCTAACTCTTTTCATTGTGAGACTACTGTAGAAAAGTCAGCACACTATTGCACACATACAGAGATGATTGTAAGGTGATCCACCAAGGAAACTTTAAGTCTATGAAACAAGGAAATGAATATAATTTCACATTCATGTTTAAATTTTATGTACATAAACACAGGTCTCTGTAACAAATATATGAAAATACACTAACAGGAAAAAGAAAAAGAAATTTAGCTGAAAAAGAATAAGAGTGTAGAGATGCTTGCTGTGGATGCTGACTGATGAAGATAATTTCAATGATTTTAATGATTAAAGATTTATGAGCAATTCCTTTCTAGAGACTAAAATAAGAAATGAGCAATGAGCAGAAACTCTCAGAAGTGCTTAAATTTATGCTTGTGATAAATCTGGTTGAAGGAATCTACTGATGTATTTATGGAAATGTCTGCTGATTTGAAGTAAGGGAATCAGTATACTCTGCTCTCCTAGGCAGGCAGACATGAAGCTTGAGCTACTCAGACCCTACAGTTTCTATTGAGTCTATTTCAAAAAATGCTAAAAACAACTTACTAGCTGCCATGTTATGGCTGTCCTAATGTGATCTAGGAAATCTTTTCTGTTTTTTAGCCACACTGAAAACTATAGATGGAGAGACTTAATTTGCCAGTTTTCTTGCAAGACTGATTCTGTCAGTACTTCAGCCTTTTTGTTAAACTGCTGAAATGTCTGAAATAAATGGAGTTTTCTTGGTGTCTTTAGGCTGTGACATGCACACCTCATTGCTCTCTACAACTACCTGAAAGTAGATTGCAGTGAGGAGGGTGTTAAGCCCTTTTTCTCAAATGATCTCTTTTGACAACTGGTTGAATGCCAGGAAATGTCTCAAATTGTGCCAGAGGAGGTTCTGATTGAACACTGGGAAGAATTACTTCATGAAGAAGGTGACTGAGCATTGGCACACATTACCCAAGGAAATCCCCATCCCTGGAGCTGTTTTTATGGACATGGCACTAAGGGACATGAATTAGTGACAGGACTTGGTAGGTCAGATTAATGATTGGACTTGATGGAATCATGAAGTTCTTCTCCAACCTAGATGATTCTATGTAAAAATACATGTTTTGTGCATTTATGAAAGATATCAGAAAAATAAAAATATCAAGCCAAAGCATTGCTAACAGTTTCAGCAGTGTTTTAAATCTTGGCTAAGTAATTTAGATCCTGGAGAAGACTTGTAGATGTGTGGGTCTTTCTAACACCTTGTATTTCCTCTTAGTCTGAACAGGCTCAATCACCAACATATGTGTCATCACTGGTCTCCCTGTGTGAATCTGTGGAAGTTAGTATGGTTGATTAATACTTCTCATGCGTTATATTTTGGCTAGCATTGCAGACTTTTTAACAAGCTTCTTTGTTGAGACGGTTTACATTGTGTCATGTTGAAATGCAAGCCTATTGTTGAATTTATGTGTGTGGATGCTGATGCTCAGTTGGCATTGTCCTCATGCATAGTGGGGCCAAGAAGCTGGTTGCTTGCTGTGATGATATTGCTAAACCTATCAAAGAAAGAAAGGGGGAAAATTAGATCTGATACCAATCTCTTTCTTCTCAATATAGAAAAAGAGAAGTCAAGTTGAAACTGTTAGAGGGTTCACGTGGCAACTACATTGACACTTTGCACACATGATGAATCCCTGAGTGCTGTTGTGCACTGGCTCCTTATACAAGCAAGTGGCTGTCTGCTATGATCAGTTCTGTGATATATACTCGTTCACATGATCAGAAGAAAGAAAAAAGTTATTACAGGAAAAGCTAAATACACAGGTTTTAATTTATGATGTGAAAGTGAATTGATGCCAAGAAGAGAGGGAAGCTTTCAGAGCTTCAGTGATTTGACTGGGGTGAAAAAAAAGTATTCAGGAAATAATTAACAAACATTTTTTTTCAAAACTGACATATCATGCAAACCAGCAACTAATACTACTTGATTGTTCTATAAAAATGGATATTTATTTCCCAGTAGAACACACTTATGTTGTATTGATTCTGTCAACTGCATGTTCCACATGGATAATTATGGATGGCAAAATGTTGATTAGCTTCTAATGAGATTTAGATATCAAACTACTTCTTTATGGCTCTATTAGCAGCATGCCATGTGTGCAGTGCTAAGAAGCTAACTAAGAGAAATAACTGTTATTTTATCTGAAAGAAGTGAATAAGCCTGTTACTGCTTTGGGAAGATGGCAGCCTTTCATGAGGACAAATGTTCCAGTCCTGAGTACATCAGGAACAAGCTAGTGACTGATGCACCACATCCCCAGTTTTGAAAATCCAAGCTGACTTGTCTGCTCTGGGGAGTACAGATTCTTCTAGCACTTTAACCAACACAGTGAAACCATCTTTTGCGGGACAAGAAACCTTTGCTTCCATCTTTCCATGACCTAGAAATGTGCAAATTCTGAGGATAGAACTTCTGACTAAGTGACTTTAATAATTCTCCCCATAATAATCCATTCAGATGAATACCTGTCATCAGTGTTTATATATAGACAATTTAACTTCCTATTTAACTTACCAACTATCTTTCTGCAATGTGCAGGGAGGCTATTGAAAATCATTTAATTTCTTTTTTGTTTGTTTGTTTATTTTTCAGCCAGATAGCTGAAAGTCCAGGCATAAGGGAGAATGGCTGTTACAAGTAATAGCCAAATGAGCTCTGGACAGTGTCACCTTACAAATAGATTTGTACTCTTTTTGGTTGCTCAGTTTTGTAAAAATGTAGGTGTTATGGATCTGAGAGCATTCGTTATTCAGAAATAACCCAGAAAAATCCCTGTCTCCCAAAGCACTTGGCAACTCAACAGCATAAACAGTCAAGGCTGGCATATAGTTGAAAACTCCACTTCTCATGGCAAAATAAGAAAATAAGGAATCCCTGGACTGGACTAGGACAAATATGTCTTATGTTGCTTTGTATACTGTTCAGGTGCATTAAATCTCAGCGTGAACAAACAGTATGATACAGTACTTTTAACCTTCAACTTCCATCTTCCCCATTTTCTTTCTGTGCAGGAGTTGCATTAATTTTAGAGATTGGTGTTTGGCAGGTGTCTGAGTGCCTCTGTCATCAACTTTTCTGATTCATGTGATATGGGATAGTTAGTAGCTGAAGATAGATTACTCGATCTATGTTTGAGAGAGAACAGAAAGCACATATAAAAAGAGGTAAATTCTATTCTCTTTATTGGTTTTGTATGCTAATGCCTGAGAATTTATCACTTATTATGAAAAGTATTGTAAAATTTCTGGCTCATAGACAAGCGTTGCTTAAGAGAGACTGTTCCTCTCAAGAAACTTTGTCTATGTGCTACAACAGTATGATAGGCACACAGACTATCTGCCTGTACAAAAACCCAAAGCACAGCTACTTAATAGACTCACATGACTCCCATATTTTATGTAAGCACTTAAAGAGAACTCAGAAAATTCATAGTGGTGTTTTTTTTTTTCTTTCATATAAATCACTTCAGAGAAACTGTATTATGGCAGCTAGGTTTAAACCTTAATCCATAAAAAAGTTATAAATAAGAAGTTATTCTTCTCTCTGCAGACTTTGATATTAAGAGACTGGGAGAAGAAGTACCAATCAAGGTACAAAAGACGAAGCAAAGAAAATGCTACTACAGAGAGAGCTGATCTTCATAGCAGTATGTAGGACAAATTTGGTAGCAAACTCAATTCCCTAAACTGCTTTGGAGCTTGAGTTGGGCAACATATGTGAGCTGAGTACTGAGTAAACTGGAGAACAGTGTGTCTTCAGCATTACAAACCTTGTGAGAGAAGATAATTTGCTCTTACAATAAACACAGACAGCATAATTATGAAATCTCATCACAGTAACAGTTCTTTAAAAAAACCAAAATGATGACTCTTCAAAAATATAAATTAAATTCAGTAGACTGGATGAACACAAGCATGATGCAGTAAAACATAAAGAACAGTAACATAAAATGTCAAAACATGACCAGCACCTGAGCTTCATTGAAATCTGACTAATGATACAAGGGTTAGTTGACACGATGCCCCATCTTTGAATCAAAATGTGATTAGGAAATTGTAATATCTTTAGACCACATTCTAAAGTGCATTTTTATGGCTTGTTGTGGAATAGCCTGTATCTTGCATTCTGGCTACACAGCTTCCGAAGTCAGTGTGCTCACATAAGTTCCGGACTGAAATCTGTTTTCATAACGCAAGCAGGAAAGTATTATTAAAGCAGTAGAATATTTTAATTAATTTACAGAGACTTCTGTCCCGCTATTATTTTTTTTTTTTATCTCTTTAAGTCTCCATGTCTTTATTACTATACTTTCAGAGGCCTCTGTTAGCCTCATTCTGGTTTTTGGGACTTTGGTTAGTGTTGACTGTTCCACATGTGTTTGCACCGAACGTTCCTCTGTGTTTTCGGCTAAATTCATTATCTTATAAGTCACCATATGAAAACATAATGGACTTTCTAGAGCAGGCTTTGTATGTCCATTTTTTCTCTTTATGCTGTATGCATTTAGCTACTGTTACCACAAACTAGATGAGTGCTAATTGTAGCTGAACTGAGCCTTGGGTTATAGCTTAGTCAACAGTGTTCAAGAGGGAGATGGGATTTACAAGTAGGGAGCTTGTCTTTTATCTGGGATTTCCAAAACTTCAAGCTGAGTCATGTTCATGACACAGGATAAACCTTGTGCCTCTCATGGCCCATATGGATGTAGTTGGCACTTACGGAGGTGGCTCTTTGAGACGGGTACTATCAGTAACCTTTGTTGTCAGTGGCATTGCTATAAATTCTATCATGATAAACCTAAAGGAACCTATTGTTTCTTTCAAATGAGGAACCACTATTAAAACATAGCAGAGATATTCCTGATTGAAGTACCTAGCATTTGTTCGCTACTCCTTTTCTTAAAGGAGATCTCCTTTCTTGCTTTATCTGCAGAAATGTTTTAACTAAGTATCAATATTTGAACTAAAAGCTAGATTTATTTCAATATCGAAGTATTTTATTAGGGAGGTGCTGAGACACCTAAGGATGAAAATGTAACACGACAGTGCTAGATGTTTCTTAGCATAGATATTGTGCCCTTGCTTTCTTCAGCTGCAGGAATGGTGAGATGAAGTGAAAGAAAGGGATTTTAAATCAACTTCTCTGCAGTAGGCAAATAGAATTGCTAAGGCAGAGAGGGCTGAGGGACCAGGGGTAGAGCTATGCTTTATGGCTGGTGTGTGCAGGACAAGGAGAAAATTATAAACTTCTCCAGGTTTGTTTCCTGATGAGAACATCTGGGAGTTCTAACCTTGTAGTTCTGCAGTGCAATAGTGGGAGAACAGTTTTTCTTTCTGTCAGTTCAGTGCAGCACTCTAACCTCAACAGACTTTCTGGTGCTCTGGTGATGATGAAAAGGTAATGTGAGTGTTAATGGCAATAATTCAAGTGCCTGTCTCTATGCCTACTTCTGAGCAAGGTCTGAGGGCAGCTGCTTGGGTGAGGGGAGGTTAGTTAGGAGTTAAGGAGCATACTGATTCCATGAAAAGAAGGATATAGGTATCTATAGGTAGTCGGATAGGGTTGGTTGAAATACCAATTTGAGCATTTGTAAAGGATAGCAGTGAGAATAAATTATTAAATTTTCTTTATTGCATTAGTTAGATCTTTGGTCTCATACTTGAGGGAGGACTAAATACATTTGCATCTTTTTTTTCTTTCTGGATGTGCTGTGATGAAACATTATTTTTCTTCAAGGTTTTTTCAACTAAAGCAGCCTAGGGTAGACTTTACGGAAAGGTTGCAAAGACCATACTTACCTGTGTTTATTCATGTTGAGCGGTATCCAAGCCTGATTAATTCCAACTTGTAAAACTAGTTTCAATTCAGTCGCGATAGGAAAATTGGAATTAAACTTATAAAGTTGAAATAGCCAATGTTGTTTTAGAACTAACAGTAGGGTGTTGACAGCTATAAAGATGTTTGATAAAGATGTTTGAAAAACGCTATAGTTAATGTTTCCATACTTATCTGCTTTACAGTGTGGTCCATTCTCTCATTTTCACTAGTGAATTATTTTTGCTTTGTAGTTCATAAATTAGTAGGGAGACAAAGCTGTAAAAAATATTGCTTTAATGCTTGACATCTCAGCATGCTCTTAAAAGAACACTAAAATGTCAGCTGATTTGCCAGCTATTAACGTACAACTGCAGATTTCCATTAACACATTGAACTAGATCTGCAACAGCAGCTAAAAGTCCCCTTTGAAAGAAGAAAGAAAAAATTCAGAGAGGGTCATTGCCTAAACACAGGAACTAAATTAACTGGAACAAAAGAAAATTCAGAGCTTCTTCCAGAAAGCTTACTACACTGCTATACTTCATTCTTAAAGGATAAGTCTTAAACCCAGATATTTCTTGGTTGCTTGCTGTTTTCTCTATTTTTGTTTTGACACGTATTCTTGCACAAATGATCAGCCTGTAGGGAAGGAACATTTCTTTTGTATAGAGAGTAACAAATGTTAAGAGGCACTGGAGCAGGGCAGTGGTAGTAGCACTGGGCCTCCTGGAGTTCAAAAGTGTTTGAACTCTGCTCTCAGACATGGGCTTGATTTTTTAGGTGGTCCTGTGTGGAGCCGGGAGTTTGACTTGATGATCCTTCAAGGTTTTAATTCACTAACCATTTCAGATAAACACTAAGGGTACAGATTGGTCCTTTGTTTCTGTATTCTGGACCTCCCAAGAAAGCGCCTTACTCAGAGTGCTTAACAGACTTACTGGGCTGCACAAATCAGATACATACCAAGTGCTACAGTAGCACCAATTGCACAGTTCTGCTGCCACTGTGCATCACAAATACCTGTCCTTTTCCTCACTCCATGAAGCCTTATGTGTTTTACTCAGCTTGGTGGGAGTAATGGAGATGTTCACACTAGTCCAGTATTGAAGTTGCATGATCATACAGTGCAGCTTACAGCTTATGGATACAGGCTTTATAGCAGCTCAGAAACATCACATGCCATTTGGTAACTTGAGTCTCCTTGCAACATCTGACTGAGAATGACACATTTAACTGGAAGATCAGCACACTGAAGAAGCTTGGTCAGTTGACCAGCAAAGACTAATTTCTCCTGTTGGAAAGGTCCTTCAATTCAGTAACAGAAGAAAGGGAATGTGCATGAGAATGGAACATGAAAGAGCATTTCAGGCACACGAGAAACAAGAGGAACAGGGTGGCTGGAAGTATGATGGAGGGAAAGGTGGTTATTTTCCCAGGAAAGGAAGAGCTGCAGCAGAGGCATTGACATCTGAAGTGACCAAACTAGTCATCCTGGTGGTCTACTTGAATGAAACCATGATAGAGATATTTTGTTATCTGAATTTGCTCATAACTTACTATTTGTTGTCAAAGAGAAATATATGCACAGAAGGAGAGGAGTTGTAAAAGATTTTTTTCTGAAAGCTGTCTGGGAGGTAAAACGAAGAAGACAATGGACCAAGGAATCTCCATAAATCTGCTTCTACTTCATGAATTAAAGCTTTGAATTCAATCTTCAGTTACAGGGAGAGTCCAATCTCCATTTAAATGATTATTTCTGTCTTACATAATTCAGTGCTAGCCTTTGGATGTTTGTACTCCTATGTACATATGTGTACTCTGGCAGTAAGCCGTAGTCACTCATTCACAGTGATGGGAGTCAGAATTCTCCTTTACTGTGCACTCCATCTTGCCAATGAGACAAAGGTCCTGAGGAAAATAAGAAGGTTTGTGATCACACCAGCAAAATTTGAATTTCATTATATATGAAAGAGTTGAGCTGTTATTTCATATGCAGCTTTCAGTCTTGCATTTCATACTTCTGTACATTCAGACATTGCTTTGTTATTTTGATAATAGGTGTCCTTTTTTTTCTTCTTTTTTCTTTTTTTTCCCAAAGAAGTGCTATAAAGAAACCCCTTATTTTACATGCATCTCTAATGAAGTGTCTTCCCCTTGATTCTTCAGCAGCCTTGCCCAGCTAGACTTTGGCTCTGTGTAGATTCACTGATATCAAGGCTCTTCACTTATTTGAATGAAGGAAAATATCAGTGAAGAAACAAGGACAAACTGTAGAGTTGTCAGGACATTATCAGAGAAAGTCCAAGGAGGTCGACTCTTCCTGGTCGCTGAACCTGATTCATTGCTCAAGTTTGTCCTTACATTAGATTTTTCTTGTTCCTACACTGTTTTGTCAAGATAACAGCTGATAAAAGACAACTCCAGAAATCTGTCTGCTAAGCCTAAGTAAAAGGCTTTTTTTTACTGATAGTGTTTCCTCTAGGTGAACTGTAATAGACTGTCATAAAGAAAAAGGTTTCAGATTTTTTGAGGAAGGTTCACAACAACCACAGAAAACATTAAAAAATTAAGTGTAGTATATAAAAAATAGAAGTTACTTTCAGATTTAGCTAAAAGTCATGAGGTGATCATGTCTTTATGTTCACTTTTTGAACCCTTCCTCTGTCCGCCAAATAAACTTACTGCTTAGTGAGTCTGCTCATTCCACATTTTGTACATGTTGAATAAGCTCTAGAGAATCCCTCTAGTTGAAGATAATTGTGTTTTTCCTTTTCAGGAAAAGGGTGTCTTTCTCTGCCAAAGAACTAGAAGGAAAAAAACATTATTTTGTCATTGCCTTCTGATATTTTTCCACACTTCTAACTAAGAAGAGAAGGGAAACCCTCTGTGAATGCAGTATATCAAGTGCTTTTTGAAAGCATCATGGGGATTATTCAGTATCTTGATAGCACTGAGATGTCTGCAAATGTCTGGAACTTCTCTTGCTGTGTTAAGGGACATTAGCTGCCATCTCCAACATGGCTGCCATCTCCAGCACCTCTGGTTCATGGACTTCTGCCTGACTTGCTGGACTTGTAGAGTCCAGACTGGTGCTTGGGATCTCTGGACTTGGAGGACATGGCTGCCATTTTCCTACTTGCATGTTCATTCAGTATGCAGCAAAACTGAGCATACGTCCCAGAGACATGCAGACAAGGCTGATCATACAAACAGCTGCAGACAAGGTGCTGCCTTCAACAGCATCCACCTGTGGGATCCACTCTTCAGGCTGACGCATGCATGTTTGTGGGTCCCTTGAGTACTGGCAGGTGCCCACTGTCCACCCAGATCCCAGACTCCTTACCTACTTCATGAATCAGCCACTCACAGGCTGAGCTTGAAGCTTGCTGCAACAAGATGGTGGCTATGTTGACAAATAGTGTTTTATAGCTGAGAATTTGCTGTATCAAATAGTGTCATTGTGCTCTTTGTATCTGTTTCCATGCAAGCTACAATAGGAGCCATTACTTGTAGAGCAGTTTACATATACATCTCATGCACACTGAGTTAAGTTACACTCAGCCCTTTAGTAGCTGGCACCTGGGCTGGGTTCTACTGCCCAGCTCCAGCCACTGATGTGGAGCCTGCCCTTGTCTCAAGCTGGTGCCTCCCTAGAACTGATTTTTAGGAATTTTAGCACCTGCTGCTGGTGGTGAGAGAGGCCTAGCTGGGGTGGAAACCCTGCCTGCTTTAGGAGCTGATGCTAAGAGCATCCCTATATTTGCGGTGAAATGTGATGATACACAGATAAACAGTTAAGAAAAAATTTAATAATAAGACAGGATAGACTGCAGTGACTACCTGCAGGGCTCAGTCAGCCGAGTGTACTGACCAAGCCCCATTTTACATGACTGTTTTTTATCCTTTTCCATCTTTTCCTCCCTGTTCCTTCCCATTTATTAACCCTGCACTGTCCATCATTGGTGTATACAGTTCCGCAAACCCCCAACTCCCCCAGGTTTGCATCCTTATCAGTTGCAAAGCCCTGTTTGCATGCATTTTCTTGATTGCCTTCCAGTTGGTGTCAGACAAATGTTTATCTCCTAGTTTTCTCCATGACATTTGCCTGTCAGACTTGTGTCTATATGTTTATTGCTTCCTCTTGCTTTTACTAACTCTTTTTAAAATGAAGAAGTCATTAACTTCTTCGACATTGACCCTTTAAGGAGCATTCTCCTTCTGCACGGACTTAGGGGTTGCATTTAGAGATGCCATAGCAGAGAGTAACTATGAAGTCCTTGTGAAAGCAGCCTCTCAGGGTCACATGGCAGAATAAAGAATGAGTTAGCTTCTTCCTGCCTCTAACACTGAGAAGTTCAAAGTTTTTTTTTTTTTTTTTTTCTTTCTTTCTTTTTTTTTTCTGGTCAAATAGCTTTCCTTAGCAATGAGAAGTGGAGTTGGCCCATTAATTATGAAATACCCTCCAGATCCTAGCTTTAACAGTAGGACTTAACAGTACAGTCATTAAAAGCAGAGAAGCATTTCTAGAAGTAAGTGGGAATCTTTAGTGTCTCAGTATGTTTAATGAGCGTGGGAAGAAAACATAGATTCCAGTGAACTGTACATTATGAGCCATGTTAAATTCAAGCTAAGGTTTTCAGCAGTGCCACATTGTTACTGTGAGTCCTTTCAGGAGGGGGCACAATAAGTGCCTACTCACCTACACCCCTTTATTCATGATATGCTGTATTTTTTTTTTCTTTTTTCACATTTGTCACATATGTACTTCTTTTTTTCAGGTCAAAAGGTGTGCTATGGTGGCTTCAAGCGTTCCTGCTACAAGATAGCTTATTTCCAGGACTTATCTAGACGCGTGGGCTTTCAGGAGGCCCGCCAAGCTTGTGAAATGGATGGCGGGGCTTTACTGAGCTTGGAAAGTGAAGCTGAGCAGCAACTAATAGAAAACATGTTACAGAACCTCACTAAGTCAGGCTCTGGGATTTCTGATGGTGATTTCTGGATTGGACTGTGGAGAAGTGGTGATGGACTGACCACCTCCAGTGCTTGCCCTGACCTCTACCATTGGGCTGATGGAAGTATGTCACCCTTCAGGTAAGTCTCTAAAGCTGCTTATTGAGCAGGTATAATGGAAACAAATGAAGAGTGAAATGTCTGGTTAAAAAAAAAATCATAGAATTGTAAAATCACAGAAGGGGTTGGGTTGGAAGGGACCCACTTGCTGCCCTATGAAGTTAATAGCATAACTCCTTAACTTCTCCAGCCAAGGGAGAGCTGGCAGCCAGGGTTTTGAATTTTAATCTGTGAAGGGATGGCATAGGAGATGGCAGCCTACAATTTTCTTTGCTTCCATTTCAAATAAATTCTGCAAGACTGGCCACCACAAGTCAGGCGGCTAGCCAGCAAATAAATTAATGCAGGTTGCTTAATGCAAACTGTTCTGTTTCTACACTGTCTTTTGAAAAAGCTTTAATTTCATGATTAAGCATAAGGCCAGAAAAACAGCAGCTCACAGGTCTCAGGACAAAGGGGATCTATTAAGAGTCAAATAGGAATGAAAAAGAGTAAAAGAGCAGTGTTATTTCTAACAGAACGTTATTTATACAGAGATGGTTTTGATCAGAACTTTAAGATCCAGAAATTTGCAGTCCAGGTTTTAAATGCCTTTTATAGAGGTGTTGTGGGAAATACTGTTAATCATTGAAGAAGATGAAGTCACTTTTTTTTATTGATATTAACTGTTCTCCTTGATATTCTGATCAATTTTTATTGTCAAAATTTGAAAGTTTTTATTTATTTACTGCTAGAAATTGGTATACAGATGAGCCTTCCTGTGGAAGTGAAGCCTGTGTTGTCATGTATCATCAGCCAACTGCAAACCCTGGTCTGGGAGGGCCGTATCTTTATCAATGGAATGATGATAGATGCAACATGAAGCACAATTTTATCTGCAAGTATGGCCCAGGTAGGTGAAACTAAAGTCATCTCTCACAGATGGGGTGCTTCCTTAGAAAATCTATTGCCTCTTGTTTTGTGGAGGAAGCTGCAAATGTTTTCTGGCCGCACTGTTAGACTTGCCAATGTTACCGATTCCTTTGGAGAGTGAGTGACAGAGCTGGCATTAATTGGAGTTGCAATTTATCAAAGCTAGTGGTGTTTTAAGTAAAACTATCTGTGTTAAAGAATGTTTTTTCAAGATTCACTATCTTTCCTTCTCAGGATTACACTGATTTAATTCATTTACTAGTTTATTCTTCAAAAAATTATTCTAAACGGCCATTTTTTCCTTTCCCTACTTGCTCTCATATAGGATGGTCAAACCATCTCTTGATCCTACCACAAAAATTTAAGCCGTTTTTGCAGTTTCATACCTCTGAAATTCTGTATCAACTTATATATGATAATCACTTCTAACAGTATTGTTTTAATGAAAGAAAGAACAGTAGGAAAAAAAGTTCATCTGCAGATGGTGGCAGAAAAAAACCCAAGTCTTATGCAATGTACTTCAGGCATGATATAGGTTCAGCAGAGGAAATGTGAACTATGAACTAGAATACTGTGCAATCAGTAAAAAGACATGAGAGGTAAACTTTGAAGTTGAACCTGTAACAGGTTTTGCTTTTGATGGTACCTACAGAAAATCAAACCATGTTTTTCAGCAGGATCATGCACATTTCTTCAAATAATATATAGTGTTTTTGCTTTTCAAAAACTAAGCTCCAAGTCAGAATTAATATAAAATCCTACTTTTACCAGCTATTTAACCCACCAAATTCTGTGTAATTTCCTACCTGCTTTTTCTGTATTCATGATCTAGTAATGATCACAGTCATTGATCCAGGCTATTTTCTTCCGCCAGCTTTCATGGATAGACAGTTCTCTCATTGGCTATTGCCATAATGATATTTTTAATGCCAATTAATATTGTAAGTAGATATTAAATACTTGGAAGGCTAGATATATCCACATATTTCACAACTCTACCCTCCAAAATCTGTTACTGCTTCTAAAATTAGTAATGACTATTGTTGTCTTATGGCGATCAGTGATCATCTCAGTCACATGAGCCATTCAAAGAATTGTGACATATAAAGCCTTACCACTTTTACAGCTGATCACAGCTGATTTGAAATAAGAGAATAAAACACGTTTTGTTATTAAAATAACAATACTTTTTGTGTCAGAAAATGCAGGTTGGATTAAAATAGTGCAGTTTTGAGTATATTTCATGACTTTAAAAACTCAGAAATGTAAATGAAATCATCATTCCACAACAGCAAACTACTTACCATTCTAGCTACGGTGTGATAAAGATTTATTAACTTCTATTGCTTTCTCCATTGAAAAAACAATGCTGGGTGTTTGGGGTTAGCAGAAAGCAAAAGGATAAAAGTAACAAAGAAAATGAATTTATATTTCTTTCACCATATAGAAATAGGTTACTCTTGTATAATAAGGAACATTGTATCAATAAGGCAAACAATATATACATAATTATTAAGATTGGCATTGTTATGTAGCTAAATACAGTACTGCAAAATTGTAGCTATTTACCTTCCATGCTGCTGCAATTATGCTCACTAGCAAAACAGACTATTCTCCAGAAATGTATTTTTGTATCACATGAAGAATAGATGTATAAATGCATATAAATGGGTATATAACATTTCCTTCATTACCTAAAGGTAATACCATGGTGTAAGAAAACTACATATGCTACCTAAAACCCATACATAAGACTTATGAAAAACCTTACTTTCCTCTCCAAATAGCTCTAATAACTTCAACTTCAGCTATTTACTGCAACACTGCCAGTTTACTAGTAGTATTACAGTGGCACACAAATATTGAATTTCACTTTATTATGTAAATGTATTGTTTTTCACAACATTATCATCTGTTTAGAATATATGGTGTAGGACAAAATGGAAAGGTTGTAAGTGGCCATGACAAAGTTGTGCCTAATTTTACCAGCAGTAGGTTCAGGGCAGTCCTTCATTAGGCATTCACACTCAAGCATGTTCAAGTCATACATTCATTTTTTAACCATGCTGTTGCAGTGTTTGGTTTGCTTTTAAATGATATTGATCATTCGGTGATCTTGAATTTCATTATAGGTTGATAATAGCAACTGCATTTTTTCCCGTCCGTCTCCTGTATGTTTGATTATGCTATCACATTAAAAACTCATCTTCTTGTCTACTATCTAGAGTGATCAATTCAATTTTCAGTGGTGTTTTGATATCTTTCTTTACTTATGGCCAAATATGACCTTTTGCTCTAGTAGGTGTTAATGCCCCTTTGATTTCTCTCAGCATTTTGTGATAATGAGGACACTTGGAACTGCAGGCTAGTAGCACTGTTATATAGACATATTGACATAACATTAATTATTTTATTCCATCAATCATGCAGATTCCACTCCTATGCTCATTCTTTTGATATGAGATTATTATTTCCGTAATCTTCATAAAATTTTAGCTATAATGGTCACTATAAGTAAACTTGCAAACCTCCGCAGTGCAGCTCAAAGCCATGAATTGCTCCTCTGGTTTCTTACACATTACAAGGAATGTGATACTATCATTTGCCTTTTGGTAATTTCACTTCCCTATGTGTAACATTAGAATTCACTACCTATTACTGTTTTTTTAAGTCTGAAATTCTTTAATTATTATATTTTAAAAATGAATAGATTTAAGTATTAATCAAGAACACTTCCTCTTATATTGCCTTACTATCATCTATGTAAACGAAACTTTGGATATGTTAAGAGTCTTATTCAGCACAAGAATTAAAAGATTCAGTAATTTTGTAATAATTTAGTAGATGCCATCAAGAATTGAAACTAGAATGAACTGTAACCCTTTTCTCAGGAGAGGAAAATGTATGAAGTAGAAGAAAATTTACTCTAGTTTGCAAATAATCATTGGTAATGCTGCTGAAAAATTAAGCAACTATTGTTTTGGAGGATAAATCTATTTCTGTGATGCTGCATGCAAAATAATGAAAGTATCTGTTTTATTACGCACATTCTTTCTTCAACGATTGATTTCAAATATTGATTTAACAGACAATGTCTTAGAAAAAGAATTAGGAGACAGAGCAGAGCCAGATTACGGTAAGAAATTTTGAAACATTTAATTGAATTGCAATAATAAATGTGTAATGATAAGAATAACTTACAGGAACCTGCAAAATTACTTAAGTTTATCAGGTATAGGCTAGTACTGGAACATATGAAAGATATATCTTGGAGACTAATAGTGAATATGGCTATCATTCATATACTTCTGGTCATAATTCCTGTTCCAGATGAAATCCCAATTTTGCAACAAAATCCTATTTACAGATTTACTTCTGTCAGTTTAATCCAGAAAAAGTTCTTTTTTCTAATAGAAATTAAAATGTAATTGTGGTTAAATTTTTAAGTAGTGTAACAGCTCTATTTTGTGCATGTTGATTTCCTAACAGATCTGATATTCTTTTTAGGTATTTTTCCAACGGTGCCAGCAGGAAATCCATATGACACAAACAAACCAGAAGATCAATATCATGTTATAGCTACTGAAACAGGTAATAAGAATGTAATGGTATACTAAAAACATTTAACAGTAGACTCATTTAAATTATTAATAATTTCCATTATTGTCAGTGAGAAGGACAATCTATTGCCTCAGGAGATGCTCTGAAGAATACTTTGAATAACAGCTCAAGAGTTCTACTTTGTCCTGTTTGTAGCTCTGGAAATAAAATATTTCCATGTATCCCCAAATTTTGATCCAAACCTGCAGTTCAGCAGCCATTAAAATCTGCAGTGATGCTGTGACCCCAGTGATCTCTATGAAGATACAAGATTTCACTAGCTTTCATCCAGCTGTGGAGGATCTCCATCTAGAGCTATGATAGCGTTGGTTCTTTGTCTCCTATTCTCTTCTCCTACAAGTAACACAAGGTACATATCTGTTATACCTTATACCCAGGGATCACAAAGAAGGCACTAAGGAATCTTTCCTAACAGATAGGGCACAGAGTTCTCACTTATCTGTTGAATAAGTCCTGTGTCATGCATCTCCCAAGAACCTCATGTTTTAAGGAATGCTAAATGCTGAGTGGGAGCTTGCTGTAATGCTCTTGGATGCTCACTTAGCAAATTATGTCTTGAACAGAGTCCTGCTGTTCTTGAAGGGTTGTAGCATGGCCTTAATTCAAGGAACTGCATGTCTCCAGGGTGCAACTCAGGTTCTCACACGATATAGCATGGTATTATGGAAAGTTGGCACTCCCTTTCTGCACTTACTGGCTGGATTTGAGCCAGTTTCCTAACTGACTGTTTGCACCTCCAGGGGAATGGACATACTGATGAACTCTATTTTGAAAATGATACGAGTATTTTCTACAAACTGTACAAAGACTAATACAAATAAAGAAACCTAGCCTGAACATTCATATTTATTCTTGCACATACAAATATTTTCAAAAGAGCACAATGGATAAGAAAGTCTCCATAGTATGTACCTTAGGTGTATACTGTTATAAAACATTGGCATATAGTTACTGAGAAACATACACTTCCTGGAATCTGTAAGCCCCATGTTCTATTCTAGGCAGATAACAGAGTAATTTTGCTTTTGCAAAATTTGCTCGGGGATCTGCAGGGAAGCACTTTTAGCTTTTATCTGTCTTCATGTTAGCTGAGGACATTTTATGTATGTCTTTCAAGGGGAATTGGGAGAAAGAGCAGGGGTTGTTTCTTTAGTAGTCATGTACATCTGGAATCCAATATATAGAAGTAACTAACTCAAAAGTTTATATGTACTGCAGAAATAATAGACTAGAAATGTACTCTTTTAAATACTTGAATTTTCAATCACGTTTGGAAATCTTGTACCGACATACAATGGAAAAGTCAAAATTTAAAACCTTAAGGTATGTTTTACATTTCAGTGGGGAAACTATTTTATTATTGATTTTATTGACTCACCTTTTCCTAGCTTTTCCTATAGAAGGAATACATAAATATTCTGTGTAAGATAATGTATTTTTGATAGTTTATTCCAGACTTTTACTCACATGGTCAAGAGTATTTCAACATGAGAGGCATTAATGAGAACTTTTTGTCTTGTAGGTATAATTCCAAATCTAATTTATGTCGTAATACCCACTATACCACTACTACTGTTAATACTGGTGGCTTTTGGGACTTGCTGTTTCCAGATGCTTCATAAAAGGTAAAATACACTAATTGAAACTGGTCTAACAATGCAGAATTCATGTTTCCATTGGCAAGCTATTCATACTGAAGGACTGCTTACACCTCCAAGTATGCAAATAAGCATCTTATCATCTATTAAAATCCAAGTAGTTTACAGCTGCTAGAGCTGAACATTCACCTTCAGGCTTTTCCAGAATAAGCTGAAAGAATTCCAGGTCTCTCTAAGTATATTGCCCCTATGACTTCACTTGTTTTGAAGAAGATATCTTTGCTGACCATTTGATCTGCTGAGTCCCTGGCAGCAGTTTTACTTCACATTTTCCATCACAATTTACCTCCTATGTAGTTTCTGGGCTTTAGGGAGTAATAGTGGGACCGTCTCTGATACAGGGCAGACTCAAGGACTCACCTCATTTTCTGACCAAAATGTTAGTTTGTTCTGAGAGGGACCAGGAGCTGCTTCAGTGCACATCCCATAAGATCAAGATGAAACATTGGTGCGGGCAGATTGAAAACAAACAAACAAAAAACTTGTTTTGAGCCACATGTCATTGCTACTCCTTTGTACATCATTTATCTGTCAAAGATGATAAAATGAAGGGATATGCATTGATAGAGATGGGGTCAAACAGCTGTTTCATTATGTAAATAGGAAATATTTCAGCCAATGGAAAAGGATATGTTTTGATTTACACTTTAAATACTTTTTGACATTTCTTCTTTCTCAAAAATATGGTATGCCAAGATATGAAAATATGTGAGTAATTTTTTTCTCAGCTAATCTTTCTGAAACTTTCAAGGACTTTTTTCATTCTGCATTATTTTCACAAAGTGTTAATGTACTCTAGAGAATTTAAACTGAAGTATTTCAGACAGAACAAGGGGAAATGGTTTTAAACTGGAAGAGGGTAGATTTGGAGTGGGTAGACAGACTAGATATCAGGAAGAAATTTTTTATTATGAAGGTGGTATGGTGCTGCAACAAGTTGCCCAGAGAGTTTATGAATCTCCCTCCATGGAAGCTTTCAAGGCCAGGATGGATGGGGCTTTTAGCAACCTCGTCTAAAGGAAGGTGTCCTTGGCTATAGCAGGGGGGTTGGAACTAGATGATCTTAAGGGTCCCTTTCAACCCAAACCATTCTATGATTCTACTTTTTAATGGATAAAAATTATTTTGGTAAAGTAACAGGAAGAACAATGAACAGATTCACAGGCTCTGTTATCTCTCTTGAAGTGCAGCAACATGGACAAATTTGACATCATAGTTGTAAGAAATTAGAAATAAAAACAAAAAAATCCTCCTTACTTTTTCTTTCTTTCTTTCTTTCTCCTTCTCATTTAGTACTTCCTACAAATACATCATTTCAAATGAGAAAACACTCCAAATGTAAAAGTCTGCTTGAATCTGTATTCATGTACACCAATGATCACAGTGATCCTTATTAATAAATATGTCTTCTCGAGAGAAGTGAACATATAGAAAAAGTACTACAAGCTCTGCAATATAAAATAGATTATTACTAAAAATAAAATAGATAGCAACTCAAAGGAAAAAAGAGAACTTTGTGCGTAACAGTAGGAATTACACAGACAATTTAAATCTGGAACATGTTATATAGTGGACCTGAATTGCTTGCTAAGTGTAATGATAAACATGCTCACATCTTTTCCAGCAGCAATTTCTCACTTTAAGATTAAAAAAAAGAAAAAAAAGGGGTTTAGAAGCTGAAGCTCTCAAATAATCCTAAGAGGACAATGAGAGATTTGTGGCCCACTGATATCAATAAATTGTAGTGTTGACTTCGGTGGGCTTTAATCAGGCCTTTGATGCTATAGAAGTTCATCCAGGAGTAATAAATTTGAACTTTCAAGAATTAAAAATCACATGACAAAGAAATAGGAAATCCAGCTTGAAAAATAAACAAATGTTTTTTTCCAAATGGGTTTGCACCAAAGTTTTTAAGGACAATAAAATCTTTTTTTCTTTTTTTTTCATTAAAGCACATCTAAATCAGAAGCAAATATTTTAGTATCACCAAAAAATGAAGCAATTTAATTTGTATCAGTTGAAACAAGTCTTTAAAAAAAAAAGTGTCTATTTTCTTTTTTTTCCCCCACAAATGACTTACCTTGCAAATCATTTTGGTTCATCAAAAATACACAGTTCTTGGGCAAAAGAAAATAAAAGAAAAAGTCAACCACTTAAACTAATCAGTTGGACAGTGTGGAGTTATAGGAAAGGGACGCTATCCTGCTGGGGAAGGAGGGATCCCCAACTTTCCAAATGAACTTGACTTCTCATTCTTTTTTAGGCTTCCACAACATGGTGACCTTTCCTCTGAAAGCCACAATCCATGGCCAACCAGGACATGCCTAGCTTGAAAGGTCATGACTAATTTTGCCTGGTGTTGGGCTCTTAAAGGGTAGTAATAAAGGCAAAGCAAAACATCTTCCCTGTAGCCAGCAGAAATGATCAGCTTGTTCATGCTTAGATACTCTCCCTTTCATTTCTTCCAGGGAAGCAAGGAGAAACTGCTTCAAAGACCCATCTCCATTATCATCTGAATGCCTTGCAGAAAGTTTAAATTCCAACCTGGTATATTTCTCAATTTCTACAATTGCATTTGATGATCAAAACAGCAATGTGCTATTTATTGCACCTTCTGTACTAAAACCTGTTTCTTGAAATAGATGCATAGCTTTTGAAAAACAATTTAGGTTAACTAAAGATTAGCTTGTATCTGGCCCAAGGTATTTAGAAATTCTTCCTGCTGTGTGGCAAAGATGCTGTTCAAAGCATTTCATCAGAAATTTACAAAATATGCTTGATTTTGCTCTATTAATCTGGAAATCAGTAGTGAATCAATTTCTTAAAGAAGAACTTAAAGTACTTGATTCATTGCAGTTGCTTTGTTTATAGCATTGTGGCCTGATCTAAAGTCCACTGAAATTATAGGAGGCTTTTCAATTACTCCAATGGGATCAGGTAAATAATGCATTACTTGTAGAGCATCAGAGGTAAGTCTGGAGGGACTGAAAACTACTATCCCATTCAGCTCCCTGAAAGTGTGTTTTAAATCATTCCAGACTTGCTTACATTTACACACCAGTAATAACTGAGTAAAACTGAATGTATAGTACTGTTGGGATCTTGACTCTCAGGCTTCCAACATACAGAATTACATGGTGCCACAAAGGCCACTTTCCCTTTCACTAAATCAGACAGTGTATCAGTATGAAATATTCTGGCCAGAGACTAAAATATTTTGATCACAATGCAGCTGCAGTGGCTCATGCCATTCCTGTTCTTTTCAGTAGACTGCAGTTACTTGACATCTAAATGAGGAATGATGGTGCATTGTGGCAGTCATACCTGAGAAGATGCTAGCCATGTGGAAAAACTGCCTTCAACCTGCAGGGTACCTCAGGGTTCCCTGTAAGTATTAGTGTGACTGGTTTTGCAGTGTTCCAGAGCAAGTGCTTTCAGATCAGTTTTATACTTTTACTGAAAAATCCTACAAAACCAAGCTCACAAAAACTGTCAATGGCACTGAATGAAAACTAGGCCTCAGGAAGCTTTCTACTGGACATTCATTCTAGGAGTCTGATTCATATCCCATTGCTTCATTAGATGTTAGCTCAAGCCCCGAAGGGAAGAGGCTTTCTGGCTAAGCTGGCACCTGTTAATGTGTCATGAGCACAGGTGTGCAGCGTCCATATGCACATGGTCAGGTTTGTGGTAGCCCTTTTGGTTGGGTGGGCTGGACCTTGAGCACACGGACGTAGGCTTGGAGACATGTATGCTCCTGTCCCTTGTGTATCCTATTCAAGGGAATTGCTCTGGTGAAACTGTGTCCACACATTCACTCACATCTGTTCATAGAGCATAGTCATCTTCTGAGAGGTTTTAGTCTGTGGCCAGAGATAGGAAAGGCTATGCTGTATGAGTAAGTGTGAAAGGATGTGAACTGAAAAATGAAAAATAAATACTGTCCAAGTCAAGTCACTGCATGGAAGGAGCTCTCCTAAACAGGGTGGTCCTGTAACACTGGTAACAGTTGCTTACCTTGACCCACCACTGTGGCACTAAGTTTGGTCCAGCATGGGCATGGCTCTTGTGCGGAGGGGACATCTATGCCAACAAAGACAGCCTTCAAATAGGGGCTGAAATATCCGGGTCTGATCACAAATCTGAATCAGAACTGTAAAGGTATGTGTACACTGAGAATAGTTTATATTTTTATTTTTCAGTAAAGGAAGAACAAAAACGAGTCCGAACCAGTCCACACTTTGGATTTCAAAGACCCCTAGGAAGGACAGTAGCATGGAGGTATAATGATTTACTGACTGAAAGCAAAGCAAAAATAACATTTTGCAGTCGGGCTGTATTATAATGTCGTCTGAGAACATTAGCTTGGAATGGCTTGAAAATGCAAAGGATCTACAAGAATGAACTGTAAGCTCCCCCTTGAGGCAAATGTTCAGATCATTTTTATATAATGTTTGATTATTAATTCAGTAACAAAATATGCCATGCTAAATAAAGGGTATGTGTTTATTTTGCTAAGAGATGTAAGTCAGCTAGTTGTGAGTAATGAATTGAAAACGCATTTGAAATTTTTATGAGGACATATCTACAATGTATATCAATTTTAAGATAGATTGTTTGTAGTTAAACAAAACCTTCTTGTTTTCTTTAATCTCCTATGCATTGTAACCTAGTTGATGTACTGTACATGAAACTGACAATTTTGCAGTGTAACAATTATTTATCTTTGCATAAATGTTTGATACAAAATATTTGTTTAGTATTTATTTGCACACTTATGACAGTTTTTGATCCTCAGGCACAAATTACTTTTGTATACATAAATTATGCTTGCTGGCAGATACTTCTGCCATATTGCAACATTCATCAGCTATGACAAAATTCAAGGATTCAAAAGTGGTTTAATCTTATAGTGAATCCACTTTATCAGGGAGTGACCACCATATCTTCTTGATGTATTGGTCCAAGGTCAACATAAATCACTTCGCAAATGATAAAACAATAATGAAGTACCTTTGAATACAGTTCTTTTTACACTGGTTAAGCAAAATATTTTTAACTTTTTCTGAGAGAAAATACAAATTTCAGTAACCCAGTGGGCAAGAGTTTAAGAACAGAATTAGTTGTTTCAGTAAATCTATGTAGAGAAGACTTTAAAGATTATTTAAATATGGTTAATAGTTTTTTAGGAATAATGGATCAAAAGGAAGACAAATGGCTTTTCTTGGAAACAGCACTAAGAGATTGATCCCAGCTTTAATGAGGCTTAGCTAGAAGAGTGTTAATTATGTTAATTGGTAGATCTAGAGGTAACACTGATGCATTTAAAGTCCTTTATAAAAAAATATTACTAATATCATTAATGTTCATTCTCTTTGATGCCTTAAGAGCTTTCTGTGCTATTAGGATGACATCTCAGGGTGCTAGCAAAAGCACTCTAGCTGATTTGTTGGTGACAGTCTGGTGCTGTTTAAGAAAGGCTAACGGGTTTTACTGCAGTTTGCAGCAAGAGTTCAAAAGCACAAGTTCAAGTTTGTCAGGCTTTCCATTAATAGAAATGCTGGGTGGGAGCTGGGGAAGCTGGATAGAAGTGAGAGCATATTACAGTTCGTGAAGCCTGCACTGTGATTGCTGATATTGACTATAGCTTCTGAAATTCATGGACAAATGTGTATCAATTTTTCTGAGTAAAGAAAAAAAATAATTTAAGTTCCAAAGCACTAATACTAGTTGTGCAATGCTATCATTGCAACTCTTTTGGAGGCATCTTAAATTTGAAGTTATGCCATGTTTTTATTTCCTCTTTGAAGAAGCTGCCTCCTGTAGTTCAGGTCAAGCATTGCCATTCTTTCTTGCACTATTCTGTAGATTTTGTTTATTCACAACTTCCTTTATAATGATTAAAAATAAAACAAAAAATACTATGGTCCTGCATGATCATCAAGACCAGGGTTGTTTTTCACTCCATGACCTAAATGATGCTTAACTCACCTGAGGGCAAGAGCTTCATCTTCCTTGGGAATGTTTGGGGTAATCACAACTGGATCTTTATGGATTAACTCCTTCAAGAAAATAGGGGACGAAAGAGTGATGTTTAACCTAAAATTACAGAGCTGCCATCTCTTCATACTTTGTACTTCCAAATGACACTTGGCAGTCAATACTGTGATTGGTGCAGCGGAAGTGACAGGAGTCATTTCCATGCTGCAGTCAGGAGAATGCAAACACCTTCAGATGTCTTTCCAAAGGGGCAAAGGTGATTGCTGGGCATTTATCAGTGCCGGCCAATCTTAAATTGTGTGAAAGAGGAATGGAAAATGGCATGCTATGGTTTAGTTATAATGAACTTAGATTTCACATATCAATAAGAAATACTGATTATTGGACAAAATATTTCTATATCATTTCACCAGTCTAAGAAGAAGGAATCTGTTTCCTTTCTTGTATTTTGTTTGCCTAGTATTGAGTTTCTAGATACCAGGTAAAATCAAAACAGTCTTAGAGTCCTCTGTAAAAGATAGTGCAGACAATAAACTGTGCAGTCTTACATCAGTTAGTTCCACCTTTAAGGTGGTGTTTATTTTGCATGCACAACCAATAAATCCCATATGTACACAAATTATTTCATATTTATTTCCCTAGTTTTGCATTCCAAAGGGAGATAGGTGTAATAGTAAGAGAGGAAAGGAGAAAAAAAAAAAAAAGTGTTTCACATTTGCAGATAGAACATGTAGAACTTTATGCAAAATTCCTTTGGATTTTTGGTGGGCTTAGATAATCCAGGAAAGCCGATTTTTATGTGACATAGTACATTAGTGAAAACAGATTTGCTATTTAAAAAAACCCACAAATAACAACAAACACAAAAAAAGCTAAAAACTTTGTCCTTCATATTCATGAAGGACATTAAATTCTACAAACATTAAATTCATGCTACATTAAGTTCTACAAACTGGTGGAAGGAACAATTTCAGGTGACAGATTTCATCAACCACAGCTACTTCAAAAGCAGCTTGTCAACTACAGGCAGCTATGGGTCAGCTCATGCTGACCATATTCTTGCTACTACCCTTAATCTCACAAATTGATGCAGGAGGTGTGAGGCAAGGAACTGACGAAGAAGAGTAAAGGTATAACTAGGTCTCAAATGGACATCATGACTTCAATTTGGCATTCTAAAAAACATTGTACTTCTTGCCTCCATTCCCCATTTTCCTCAAGAAATGTAATTTTTTTTTTTTCCATAGTGATTCTGGCCTTTTGCAAGTAAATAGCATTGCAGATAGAAAGCTCTTGTTGCTTCCTTCAGTCCTTTAATCTTTTCAGGTGCAAGTGTAAATCAGTATCAAGTTCCCATACCCTATTTTAAAATATCTCAGACCTTTAACTCAAATAAAAAATTATCCATGCTGCCCACATGTATTAACATATTAATGGCTGATTTCAACACAGGCTAATATGGGACAGGCATGCTAAAGTAATGGATGCTGAATGAAGGCTATAATTTGCTTGGCAAAGGTTATCCTGATATAAGTTGAAATAAAGTCTTTATTTTTAATTATACTATCTAGTGTATGTTACATATACGCTTCTGGATAGAAGTTTACAATCGGAAATTTTTTAGTCCAGTGTGATAGTTTATTAATGTATATCTCAAAATCTATGCTTTGCATTTTGAGAAGCAAAAAATACACATAAATGAAAGGATATTACTGTATTTCTGGGAACCAGATCTTCTAGTAACTGAATCTGCTTTGATTTGGCTTTTGTATTTCATTAGCAGAATGAAATGCCATTTACAACAGTGATGTATTGTAAATATTACTGAATTCATGTCACATTTTAATTAAGTATTTTAATGTAATTGCTTCATCCACATCAATTTATACTTGATAGCAGAATGCACTTTATTTTCATTGGCTTTTTTCCAATGAAAGAGATGAATAGGAGAAAAAAGACTACTACTGAAGATAAGGTTAGCAGCTCTGAAATGTTAATCAAATAGTTTAGAAACGAATTCAGAATAAAATGAAATATCTTTAGTTAACTTGCAACAATGGCACTGTGTAGTTTGTATGAAAGAGTCTAAGATACTTTTTGTCTGCTCTCTGGCTTGATTACATCTGTCTGATTTATGGACACAGATATATTGATGGAACTGCACATTTTGGTCTGGACCTAATTCCTTGACATTTATGATGACCAAAGGACATTTTTTCTCAGTGACCATCAACCTGTGTTTGTAAGCTTGCCTTGTATTCTGAGCACTTCATATCTGCATTTAACATTGTGAATAACAAGTATGGAAGCTCCTTACAAAAATCATACATCTATGAGTACATGTGTAGATACATATGTGCAGTAAATTAAAATGCATTTTGTGTTTTCATGTATACTATAGAATGAAAAAAACATTAAATTACTATACAATCTATAAGCAGAAATAAAGGACATATATCATATTACACTAACATTAAAACACCATTGAATTTACGGTATTTCAGTAAGAATTATTATAATAGAACTGCTTTTCTTTTGTTTGTTTTTACATATTTTATACCATTTGGACTTCTGTTAATGGGCATCAGGATAGAATCTATACAAAACACAAAATCATTATAGAGAAAGCATAAAATATCAAATGAACCCTAATTAGATTTTATTCACCATGAATGACTGATCCTCATTATTGTCAGTTGTTAAACCATATATATGAGGGGAAGTGTAGTATTGCATGTTTCTACAAAGGTCCATGCAAGTATATATCTATAATTATTTGAATAATTACCAGAAGGTTTGCATGAAAGAAAAACTGAAAAGCAAACAAATTACACCAGAGATAATTTTTGTGATCCATTCAGTTTGCTTGTTATAAAGCAGCATGATACATGATCAACCATTATTCACAATCTACAAACTTCATTTTAGAGCTTTTTGTAACAGGCAAGATAGGAGAACTCTCATGAGCCCAGTTTCAGATAACATATACCTTCATTTTGATATGTGGCAATTACTGAGAAGAATTGACTGTGCATTGAAATGAAAATGCACATTGGGAAATGTACTGTAAAATCATAAAAATAATTCACATTTATCCTGAAATTAACAATTTTTCTGACAATTTATCCCCAAATTAACAATTTAGACCATTTTTCATAAAGCATCTGTGGCTTTAAAAATCCTTCCTCCCTCCCTCTCCTTCTTCTTTCCTTCTTTCTGCCCTTCTTCTTTCCTTCCTCCTTGCCACACTTTACAAAACCCTAACTACACATTTAATACAGTGATGTTCATATAGACTGTTTTCCCATACCATGGACTAATGGCTGATTTACCTCTTACATAAAGCAAACAGTAAACTGCTAAAACTATTAACAAAAGCATAGAATCTATCTCATTTGAAATATTCCTCTCAATTGATAAGGAAAGGAATTTTTAGTTGTCAATGTTTTCCTTTCCTAAATTTGAAACCAGACTGCAATTTGAATCATTACTTTTTTTTTAGATTCCCTAATTATGAGTATTGAATGCCAGTCTGTACTGTATTACTCTGCAATGGCTTAATTGCAGTCTTTAACTTCTATTTCTGTTTTTAAGGAAAATCAGGGTATGAGTAGATGATTTTTTGGATCCAGTCCACAAACATAGCGACCCGAACGTACACTCCTGGTCGTTGGGCAACTGCACACTTATAGCCAAATGATGTCACACCTACCAAAACCCATTGATTACCATCTTCAGACATCAGAGGGCCTCCTGAATCTCCCTGCAATATGAAATTCAAAAGTTAAAAGTGTACAATTGTTAATTGTTTATGGTATTTTTTGTAATTGATCCTTAATCATAAAAATTGCATCTTATCTTTTGGACATCAGAAACATAATCAGTGTGGAATCTTCTGCATAGAAAAAAATCTTGAAATAATTCAATTTACTTTCTTTTTCTTTCAAGACTGCAATTTTAAGCTCCCATCAGTCTTCTAGATACAGGACTAAGTTTCAAAGGATTATTATATGAGGAATGCTCTGAAAGTATTGCCTGCTATTTTATTATGTTGGCCCAGGTTGACATCAGAAACAGATGTGGGTGATATGTCAATAAAGGCTGAACATTTCCACCAGTATTCTGTTACATTCTGTTGCATGTGACAGATGTCAGCAGAACATTCTGACGGAATGGTGTCTTACGTGGAAGTGTGGATGAAGCAAAGGAGTGTCATGGAGTTACTCCATGCGGAAAAAATGCCACCCACTGACATGCATTGATGGTTGCTGAGCATTTATGGAGACCAAAAAGGAGTCTTAGTACAGTGAAAGTTGGACTGTATGAGCAACATTTTCCTATCAAAGACACTATCATAGCTGCTGTGAAAAAGTGGGCCACCTCTGCTGATACAAATTTTAATGAGCATGGAGTGCAGACTCTTGTTCATCACTGGCAAAAATGCAGAGCAGATGGTGGTGACTGTGTTGAAAACAGTGTTTTGTAGCTGAAAATTTGCTCTATCAAATAGTTTAATTGTGTCTATTGTATTTTCTATGAAAATATATAGGAGGCATTACTTTCAGAATGTCCTAAGTACATTTAACCCTTCATTTTCACAACTCCTGGATAAATGTGTAGCATTATTTTTTAGCTGAATCTGTTTAGCTAAGAAGCAGTTCTATTTTCTGTCCCTCCAGAATTTTGACAATTTCAAATTTAGAGGAAATGATGACAAGATTGCCAGAAGAGGAGGTGAGTTTTTCTGCCACCTCCTTCTCAGTAATTTAGGAGTTACAGAATTGTAGTAGTCTGCAGGCATGTCCAACAAGCAGTCTGTGAGCTGCACATGGTCTGGCACAGCTTGTAATGTGGCAGGTTCTTCTGCCATGCCATCATGGCAGTGCTTCTGCCCTGCTGAGTGGCCCAACCCAGCCCTGGGACTGCCCATGGAGGGCACAGTGCAGTGCTGACAAATAATATGGCATTGTACTTAATTAGCAAAGAGATCATGTCAGCTTTCAAAGATTAGAATTTGAAAAGACATTATGGGCAAAAATGTGCTGCCAAATTCTGTGTATGTCAAGGAATGGTTCATAAAGACTCAATAGTGAAACTGAAAAAAGATATGTCATCTCAACAACCTGAAAAAAAACACCTGAAAGATCAAATGAATTCTGTTATAAAAGCTAGCAAATCTAATTGCAAAAAAATCAAAAGTTTTTATTGATGGTGAGTTTATTAAGCAATGTATGGAATGCATGGCGGATATAAAGTGTCCTGATAAAAAAACAGATTTGTCTAAAATCAGTTTATGTCAGTTTATGTCAGTATTATCAGTTTATCAGACCATAGTCAGGCAATCTGAAGAAACATAAATATCTATTGAACAAAATTTGCTAATTTCCCTTTTTTTTTCCTTTGGCTATAGACAAAAGTAGCGCTGCTACAGATATGGCTCAACTTGCAATTTTCATTAGAGATACTGATAATAAACAAGATGTCACTGAAGCAATTGCTTCTTTGGTGTCATTGAAAGACACAACTAAATCTCTTTATTTGTGTGAAGCAGTAAAAAAACACGTTAAAGCAATTTTCTTTAATTTTTGTCTACATATCTGGTATATCTACTGATGGTGCCCCGGTAATTGTTGGTAGAAAAGATAAACTTATAAAATTATTAGAAGATCATGCAGTTTCCATTGGCAACTCACTTTTGATGAAATATCACTGCATTGGACATCACAAAAATTTTATGTGTGAAAGCTTTACAAATGGACAGTCTTGTGCAAATCATCATCAAAGCTGTGAATTTCATAAAGTCCAAGGGATGGAATCATTGCTAATTCTAGGAATTCCTTAGAAGGAGGGATGTTGACTTACGGGTCATCACTTACTTTTCTAAAGGAAGGTGGCTAAGTTTGGGTAAAATACTAAAAAGACTTCATGATTTTCAAAGTGAAGTCAAGTCCTTCATGGAATCAGAAGGAAGAGTTATGCCAGAACACGAAGACTAAAAATGGCTCACAGATTTAGCATTTTTGGTGGATTTTGGTGCTCATTTAAATTAGTCAAACATGTGTCTTCAAGACGTGTATCAACATATCTGTGCTGCATTTCAAACCATAATAGCATTTGAAATGAAAGTTATGGCAAGCTCAAATTACGGCAAATTATTTCATGCATTTCGATACACTGGCTAAACACAGTCCTGTGAACAGTGAAAAATATGTGGATGTGCTTTCCATTTTGAGAGAGTTTTAGGAATAGGTTTCCAGATTTCCAAAAAAAAATCATATTTTTTTTTGTATATTGTGACTCTACTTTGAGTTTACATAAGTACATTACCTGCAAATTTTCAATGAAATATACAGAGTTACAATCAGACCTTCAACTCAAAGTAAAATGTGGTCATGTCTCTTTATCAGGCTTTTATAAGACCAGTTTTATCCAATAAAAATAGATCTCACTTCACAGTCATGCCTTGTTCATGTCATCGCTTTTTGGCAGTAAGTACAATTGTGAACAATTATTGTCAAGGATGAAGCACAGGAAGGGTAACATTTCATAAAAAATCTCTGATGAGCACCTTGAGAACTCACTAGGAATGCCAGTCACTGCCCTTGAACTAGACTGATGCATTAGTTTCACAAAAACAAGGGCAAACATCCTATTAGGTTTTTTTTATGTTTTTGTAGTGTATTTTAACATTTTAATAAAAAATACATTAAAAATATTTCTTGTTACTTATTTATGTTAACTTTATTATATATTTTACATGTGGCCCATTACATTCCTTTCTGCTTATTGCGGGCCAGGCAAGTCAGAAGGGTGGATACCCATGCAATAGAGTGTGGGGACCAAATTTTATTCATTCTACTGCCTGAGTAGCTATGAATGTCTTGCTTCGATGAGAAAGAAAACAATGATTATTTTTTATTGTTTGGTTTGAAGCAAGTTAATTCAACTAGTATTATTGTTGTCTTTTCATGACCCTATGAAGAGAGCTTTAGGGGAGACTTCTGTGGGAACTCAGTCATTAAAATACTTCTGTCTATAACTCTAGGGCATCCACAAAAGTTCAAAGGCTGTGACAGCAGCCTAGAGGACAAAGTAGTATCAGGACTCGCTTGCTCCTCTTTGCTTATGGTTGAATGGTCATTGATCACAGTGCTGGTCACTTGTGCTCTGTATCAACTTATAGTGCTACAATTTTTTTTTTTTTTTTTTTCAGTTTGAGGGACGAAAAACAAAAAGAGATGAGGAATCACAGACATTGAGAAAAAGGCAAACCAAATAGGCTTGCATACATTCCTGCTTGACTAACGTAGCCAAACTCACTGTGCATGATAAAGATTTAGGGTTGCGATAATAAAGTAAGAGGAGTTATGTGAGGATGCTCCTTATCAGATCTGAGGAGAACCAGTCTCCATGCCATGGACTCCACATTGCTGGAAGAAAGATTAAGCGTTGACCAACACCGTGCTCTTAAAGAGAAGTGTTACATAATGAGCAGAGATAGAATGGATAGATGTGAGAAACAGTCCCAGGAAGTAGCCTGTAAGATAAGTGCAGAAAGGCAGCTTCTCCAAAAGACTGTGGTGTCCACGCATGAAATGTTTCTAAAGCCTACATATTCTGGGGAAATACATCATTGCTCTACCCCTTTCACCGTGAGAAGCATTTTTGAGATTTTTTTGACCTATTTGTTATGCATTTCTCTGTACCTTACTTTTTGCTAAAAGTCTTCCTCCTTCCTCAGCAGTAATTATTCAAAGCTCAGTGCATAAAACATCCAGTCCACATATTTATCTCCTTCCACTGTTGTTTGCATTGAGATCATACAAAATAGACTTTTATCTTTACAACATGTATTCTGATAAAGAGGTAAATATTGAGCATAAAAATAATATTCATAGACAGTGACCATCTGGATTTAATGACTGGAGTATCAAAGAGCACTTTACTCCATAATTAGATGTGCTATGTGCTAGCAGTGAGAATTAGCCATTTATTCTTACCTGACAGGAATCTACACCTCCCATGTCATAGCCTGCACAGATCATATTCTCAGTAATAGTATATTCTGGCAACCATTCCTGGCATTTTTCATTTAAAATGAGAGGAACCTCTGCTTCTTGCAATATATTTGAAGTGGGACCTGATGAAAATACAGAGTACATTTACGTGCTGCATTAAATATGTATAGCATGTTCAGAACAGTGATAGCTTTGTTCTTGTTCCAACATGTAGGCATGTTACTGAACAGCAGGAAGCCCTGCCAGACTACTGTATTATTCAGGTTTATGCCCCTGTAACACAATCACTGATTAAATGGTGCTCATTAACTGAATCCTGTCTTTCATTTGCGTAATGGGACTGAATTTGGTTGTAATTAAATGAAAGTTACTAAAATCAATGACTATGAACTTACTGTAGAGAGATCTAAGAGCTTATTAAAGGCTTAGAAGCTTGGATTTTCCAGTGTTTCCACGCTATTCGTTGCATATCTTTGATTGCATATATCTAGTTTTTATAAGCATTTCTATTACAAGTTCTTACTTAAAACTTTAAATACAATTCTACTCTGAAAATATGGATACAAATATGTACAAGCAACCATGAAAGTGAATTTGCATTTTTTATTTATTTTTTTAGTTTATTATTTTATAGAGACTCCAAATTTGGAGCATGTGATATAGAAACAGAAAGTACATTTCACACTACACTCAGTATTCTTGGCTTCTGGGGAAAATAATTTGAACACTGTCAGAAACATGAATCTTTGTTCTTTCTGATCCTTTCATCTCCCCAGTTATCTGGAAATAAGATGTTCATATTCTGTAAATTGAGAAAAGTAGTCCTCATAACGACTAAGGAGATGCAATAAGTTCTTTTATTAATTTAATGATTGGAGATGTATATATTTTTTCTAATAAATATGTTGTAACTTTATTTCTTTAGAGAAGAAATGGTGGGGGAGTGGAATAGTAGAAAACTTTTTTCTAGAAGGGCATATCTCTAACCTGTTTGACCTTAGCAGCTTCTGTGGAATCAGGAGCAAATTTTCCCAGCATAATTTACCCACCTTCATATCTAATAGCACCCCAGCCAGCAATGGAACAGTTAATGCCTGGTAGAAACTGTTGATTTTCTTGCGGTAAGCAGATAGGTTGTATGTAATCTGTGAATGCAAAATAAGCAATCAATTTCAATCTCTTTTCTTCATTCTGTTTTTTTTTTATGAAGTCACAAAAGAAAGTATTCATTAGTTCAAATTCATTTTTGGGACACAATAACCAGGAAGTAGTGGATGAACTCAAGAATAATTAGACTGTACAAAATGTACAGCCATTCACTCCATCATGGTTAGCATATTTAGGGTTTAAGCAATATATACGTTTTGTGGAAAAATACAAACTCACTTACTTACCTGTATATTGAACTTTGTTCTGAAGATGCATCAGAGCAATATCGCTGTCTTTTGTAAGTTTGTTATAGTGAGGATTTATAACTATTTGATCAATGTTTTGAACTACTGTTAAAGTGTCTGTCATATTCGACTGGTCATATAAGCCAAGAACTGCTTTCCATGTAGATGGTTGTAATTGCCTCCTGGAAGTTGCAAGGAATATTCATAATTATGAATGATTAATGAACTTTCTGAAAAATATGTTAGATAAAATGCTAATCTTTAAACTCATTATAATAAGTAGCATGCTCTCAATTTCCCCTCAGTTAATAGGATAATGTAGTAGATGTCCATACAATTTTGTGGTAGTTATATTATCTTAAACATTCATACTGTAGTATGTGATTGACTTTTGATTTTAAGCTTATATGCGTTATTTAGAAGAATTAATCATACAGCAGTGCAGTGGAATAAGATACATTAATTAAATCACTATGTCATTTTAGCATTGGAAAGAATACTGCTGACTGCCCACAATGCAATTAGCATTGGTCCTAGTTAGAAAATTATGGAACTATCTGAAGAATAATAGATTACAGTGTTGTAGTAGAAAGTATTTCAGCTCATTGACTCAGAAAATTGGTCCCTTAGTTTTTTATCTAAGTTGAAAAAAATATGTTCAGACAGCTATGGCATAAATCTACATGCTTGTTTTTTTGTTTTTGTTTTTGTTTTTGTTTTTTTTTTGCTGAGACATCTGTGCTGGTTTGAAACTAAGCTTTCTGAGGTTTCTAAGCTAGTGAATGCATGCATTTGCTAGTTTTTTAATCAAGTTCATTTTTATTCTAAAACATTATTTCAGTCTGCTTGATGTATGGAATTGGTTTCTGTTTATCTTTTTGACTGACATCTGGAGGCTACCTTGTTCTAAATTAGCATTTCAGTTAACTATTCAGAATTAAGAGCTAAAAATATAAACTGTTGCTTAAAGGAAAAACTCCAGCAAATTCAACACAATAAAATGATATCTAAGTGAAAATAGAAAAGTGAAATAGGTGAAAAGGAAGCATCAGTGTAAGTGTGGATTTGTCATGTGCAACCTAACATGGCTTGATCCCCCTCATTTCAAGGGCTTTGTGTGGAATATACTCCTGTAATGGAATGAGGAGTCATTCTTATACCGGCATAGCCTCCCCAGTATTATTACTTAGCTATTCATAATGAAAAATCTACTATAGTTTTGAATAATAACGTTTGTCTTTGCTATTGCAGTTTCTGAGTGTCTTCTTCAGTACTAGTTTCTATTACAGACGTTATGGAAACAAATCTTAGAAAATATTTATATGCATCACTTCTTTGTGGTACAAACAATGCTATCTGGAGGACATTGCAATATTGCCTGATCAATATTTATGAATCAAGGTTCATTCCAATTATGCACAGTAGATCTTGATCAATCTGTGATACTTAACAGGTGGAATGGGAAAAAATGAATTTACCTTTCTTAGATACTTAATCCTTTAACCACTACATACCATCCTCTAACCACTAACAGAGATTCCTGTGAGTAATGGAGGCCCACGTTGCTTATAGGTAAAGTAAAAATGCTCAGTATTAATACCATGTATTTTAAATGTTCATTGTTCAGAAAATGGCTCTTGGTTTCTATGACTGTCTGCTTTAAAATAAGGACTGAGGATTTACTTGTACGTAGCAGAGCTTTACGTGATTCAAACATAGTAATTTAACAGTGAAGTAGTTATTAATTTTTTATATTAGAATCACAAATTATTCATTATCTGATACATCCTTAGTCAATCTGCACATAAAGCAAATGTTTCACGTGCTTTCTTAAAATGAAAAAGACATGGTATGGATGTCATCTGGCCATCTCAACAAGTCAGCAGGATGCCCTGCAGTCAGTGGAGACAAAGATGCATTTGTGAATCTGTAATAATTTCATTTCAAACATCTAAAAAGTACCTCCTACCAATGGTTTCAGTATGATACTTTGAAAGTGTGATTTGCTCTGTGATTGACCAATGACTCAAGATTATACTTCAGCCCAACTTTACTGACAGATATCCACCATTTAGGTACTTGCATGTTGTGGGAGCATCAGAATGCATTAACTTATGAGTACAGTGAAAGTTACCCATATACACAGTGTGCTGCTGTCACCAGCCATTCCTCATTGACAAGGGAGGCTCCACAAACGGCTCTGGAATTAAAACGGAGTGAGACAATCCAAGGCCAAGCCTCTCTTCTGGCATCACTTCCACCTACAATCCTTGTTCCTTTGTTCTCAATTTCCAGGCGTTTTCCACAAGCTAAAATAAATGCATATATGTATTTTAAATAAATAAATGCAAATTTGTAGAAGAACATGGTATGCTTTATTTGAGTAGTTAAATTCTTGGAAAAATAGTCTTGGTACTACCTGACCTGCTATTCAAAAATATTATTACTGTGGAGAAAAGTTTGCCATTTTATAGCTGAAATCAAGATGCAACTTCGTAACTTGGATTTAGATGTTTTATATCCTCAGATCTTAAATTTTTGTATATATTTGCTTTCAGTATCGACCCGTCTCCAGTGTATACTTAACTCTGAAAACAAGCGAAGATTGTAAATTTTGCTGTGTTTATATCATTACAAGCATGGCTTTTATAGTCCATTTCCTAACCTTTCAATTCAAACTATAAATGTTAGGCTTTATGGACTGAACAATCTGATTTCTGTGTGAAACATTCCCAGGGTAAATGTACTTACGTTTAATGTTACACTGCAGATGAATCACCAGGTTGTTTAAACAAAGTTCTCTAGAAGGAAAGTATAATTAAATCACAAGTATCTGCATACCAAGTAACTCTTTCATATATATAAATGTACATTAGCTTCATTCATGACAGATTCTAAATAAAACTGTAACTGCATACTGCATTTATTTTACCTTTTGAGAAGTTTTAATAACTTACCACTAGAGATCAGTGTAACCAAAGAATTTTGAAATGGTTAGTTCGATATCACTGTATCTTTTTTACTAAGATTATAGTGCACAATAAAATATATAGCTGCATATAGAGGGGAAGGAATTATTTAGCAGAGATATAAAGCCAGAGCCTGAAGAGCATGAAACCACAGATCAAAACTACTCAAGCATTTCTGATACCTAGAGGTTTTAAGATTATCTTCATAGCTTGTAATGAATCTGAACACTTGGGACAGTGTGTGTGCTAGCAATTTAAATTGGATACACAGAAATATATCAGAAAGAAAAAAAAGTCAGCTAAGGGCTAGGTCACAGTATGCATTTCCACTTCATGTTTTCAAAGAGATAAAAGGAAGCATTCTTTAAGCAGAATATAGCATTATGCATCCCTCACTATGGTTGCACTAAAATTTGGCATTTTTTGTGAGAGAAATAATGAGTGACAGCCCAGCAAGTGAGAACATGTAACCTTCCCCTCCATCCCTGTCTAATTAAATCTTCATTATGGTGAGTGTAAGAGGGTGAAATATGCCTCCAGCTCTGTATTGTATCATACAAACTAGCCAATCTAATACTCAGCTTGTCAGATTTGTCCCTATTTTTATGTTGAAATTGGGGTCTATCTCCCACCATCGGTACCTACTGATTGCTTAGTAGAAGGTACTTTATGGAAGCCCACTTTTTTGTCTATTTGGAGTAAGTTTCCAGTATGAAAACCATTTCCTTGCCTGCATTTCAATTTATCAGTCCTCAGTTACCCCTTGGTTAGCTCAGAGTCCAAAAGGCAGTAGAGTCACACTACATGTGCTAAATACCCATCCTACGTAACTCTGTGAGCATTATCTGTGAAGGAGCATGCTGGGAAGAAATCTTAAATCTATGAGTATGGTCTCACTTAGGAATGGCAAAAAAAAATATGCCTGTAGCATCTGCTCATGTGTATCTTCAAAGCAGAATTTTGGCCCATACAAAGCAATTCTGCCAAGAAATCCATTACCTAATGGCATCAGAGAACAGTTACGCCGTTTCCGTACTACAGCTTTCAGGTATCTGTATGACCCTTTACGTTCATGGCAGTTACTCTTGAAACTAAGACCAAAGGCAATGTGAGAAGTAGCTTTTTAAAATTTGATTACCAATTTGATTTTTTAATTATCAAATCTATGTGATCATTCTAACATACACACAACAAAAGCATGTGAGACTTTAATGGTGTTACCCTGTAAAATGATTCCTATCAGTTTTCTAGATGAAGAATATCTATCTAGATACCCATTTCATCAACAGAAATACAACTAAGATTAATGAACTTATTCCATTCACTCCTGCATCAATTATCTTTAAGTGTTTAAGAGATATTAACAGAAGACATCTTTAAATTACTGCTGTTGTTTAAGATCTCTTGTGGTTATCCTTATTTAGACATGTAGTCAAGAAAAACATGAAAAGTAACTTGCAGTATCTCAATTGTAAAATATCCTTTCACCACCAGTAAAAATGATAAATGTTGGGATTAACAGAGTATAACTGGAACAAACAATGGATTTATTTTTTTAATATAGAAATAATACAGCATATCAAATTAAGAATTCTACCCGCTTTGCTACCATGTGGTGTGCTCATAAAGGAAACCTGAAAGAACATGGACTCTTGACATCATCCACATCATTTCATCATTTTAGCAATTATACAGTAATTTTCTGCGTCCATGCTTGTAGTAGGATTCCGGGATAATGTTTGTTACAAACCTTCTTATAAGCAGAAACTCAGTAACTGAAGTCATTATATAATGTTTTATTTGACGGTGGCAATCCTTTCTACTTTTTAGAGGTGTACTTAAACCCGGTATTTCCTGAGAAAGTAATCCTGGGCAAACATTATATTTTCATTTAATCTACAAGAAACACTGACTGACAGTTTGTATGACTTTTCAGAATCACTTCAGGTGTTATTTGGAATTTTGGATAAGGATGTAACGCATTCCAAGGATCATTTCATCTAATGATAAATATGGAGACACGACATGAGAATGACATGTGGAAACATTTTTTGAACTAAATTAATTTGCCTAAACATAGATACAGCTGTTGTCCTAAGTGTCTTATCAATAAACTCAATGGATTACAAAATGCGATTCATCTTATTCCAGAAAAGATAGCTAGACAAATTAGAATTTGGAAATATTTTTTTTCTCTGTTGATTTTAGGGAGAACCAAGAGTGATATTGATGTATTCATAGTTTAGAGATCTCTAGATAAGAAACATTTTATAAATAGCATTTTCAAACAAAATGTGCATGTAAAAAGAAATGTAAAAGTAACAGTATTAATAATTTTCACAATAAATATATAAAAATATTGCATAAAATTATACCGAATGCTAAAAATACATCAAGCATCTCTCTTATTTAAAATTTGCAATAGGCGAACAAGAATGGAAGGTGGAAAAGTGAACTGCACAATGATACATACAATTCAGCAGTAGACACAGAATAAAACCTATTTCTATGGTCCAGACCTCATACAGAATCACATTAGTCTTCAGATAAACTTAAGCTGGAAATTAATGTATAAATCATAGTCACTGCACTTGCATTTTTCCTTAGTATGAGGAAGCAACCTCACTCTACTCACTTTTTTGTAAATATTAGGCTCTGATTAGCTACTTCAGTGATGTCGACAAATGGACCATCTCCAGTGAATAATACAGTTGATGACATATTTGAATTCCTGGAAGGAAAAGACACACATAAGTATTTTTAGAAATTTATCCTGTTTTATTGGTGGAGGACTGTCTGGGAAATGATGATGTTTGTGGAATTATCTGGAGATGTGTGAGGATTAAAACTTTCACAGATTAAAATGTGACTTGCCTAACTTCATTCACCTTATCCTAAGAACTCCAGTGCTACAGTGGAGAGAAAACAATTATTTTAATGAAAGTAAATTATGAGTTTATCCTCTTTTGTGCCACAGTGAATGGTTTGCAATACTGATTCTTAAATATATGGAGACAGATTGTGGTGGTATGGCAATAAAGACTGAAGCTTCTTGACAGTATCCCATTATATGTTGTTGCCATGTGACAGTTGGCAGTAGAGGGGCAGTCTGACAAAATGGTGTCTGGCATGGAAGTGTGGATGATGTGAAGGCGTGTCATTAAATTTCTCTATGTGGAAAAAAATGCCATCCATTGATATTTGTTGACTCTTGCTGAACGTTTATGGAAACCAAACATCGGATGTGAGCATGGTGAGGTGCTGGGTGGTACATTTCAGAAGTGGTGATAGCAACAGTGGATTGATACTGCTGGTGCAGATTTTTTATGAGTGCAGCATGCAGGCTCTTGTTCATCAATGACAAAAATGCACAGCTAATAATTGTGACTGTGTTGAAAGTTAGTATTTTGTAGCTGTGAATTTGCTCTATCAAGTAGTGCTATTGTGCTCTTTAGTTTCTTTAGCTGTTATAGTTTCTGTGGAAATAAATAGAAGGTATTATTTTTGCAGCAATCTACTTAAATGCTGAAATTTCTGGATTACAGGCTGGATCTTCTCTGATCTTTCCTTTAACAATAGGGACTTTATTTAGCTTCCTCATCTTTCTGAAATAAAATCTAAAGTGCTTTTTTGAGAAAACCTTTGGTAATTTCATTTGATTTATTTGTATTCTTTGAATTCCTGAGATACACACAGCAGGAGATTCCTAAATATTATCAGTGATTGCAAAACCAAGCTGCTCTTCTTTCAATTAATGTATTGATAAATGGTGAGTGTTTCTGTAAGTATAAGAAATCATATACTTTTCCTGGAGCAGTGCAGTTTAGTAGCAGCAATGTACTATTATGTATTATTATGCAGTAATTCCAAGTCACAGCTCTTAAATATTCCTTGATTCAAGGCATTATCCAACACATACATATGGTGTACTCAAGACAAAGTGTTCTAATAAGATTGCTTTGCTAGAACTGATTAGCATTCAAAATACAGTTAGTTTTTAATTAGAGGGAATGATAATGGAATATTATGATAGATTTTAGCTCTAGTAATCTAGCTCCTTATCATTTCAAAAAGAAGAAAGATTAACACCATGGGCCAGATCTTAAAGGTGATGCGTAATTTGAGTTTTCACTGGGGATCTACTGTTAATGAAAATGATTTATTAGAAGTATTGAAGGCTATGACAAAAATGGCCTTAAGGAGGTTAACCTACGAATTAAGTAGCCCTCACTAGCCAGAATTTACAGAATAATTTTGGATAAGTTTCTTACACACAGATCTACAGAGGTATTTACGGTTTCAGTCTCTATCTATGTCCCTGATATGATCAGTAAACAATGAGCAGTACCAAATGTTAGGAAAGATTCAAATGAAGTGGTACATTTCTGAATAATTATTCTGAATAATAATGCCATTTGTTCAATAACTACAATTTTTTCTCTTATCTAAAAAATAAAAATAAAAATCCACATGCTTATTTGAAGAAAATATATTTACAGATTTTTCATTCTATTATTTAATTTTCAGGCTGCAGGATATTTGTAATTTGTTTTATTTATGCTTAAGTCACAGGGTGGTGTTTCTGCTTTGTCCACTGATTTTATGACAAACAGGAAAACAATACTAAAGAATTGCAGCAAATTGTCAATAGTGAACACTTTCTTTAGTATAAAAGAAAGGCTTTGTTCACATGTGGATTCATATGAAGAACAACTATTTCCTAACTGCTGATGTGCACACAATATTTTTATAAGAAATCATGCAAATAGAAAATAAAAATAACCTCTCTAGGCTTTCTTGATTTGAAAAGAAGCATCTTATAAGAGGGGTTAAACAAAGGTTGCTCACAGTTTCTGAACATGAGTGGACCTGGAAATCTCCAAAAAACCTGAATATGAAACTTCTCTTGTGGCTTCCAGGTGACAACTGACATGACATTAAGTCTATCACCAAGCTATCAGGACTATTCTCATTCTGGCTGCAAACACGTCCTCAATACACTGAGGAACAGGTTCTTTTCTACATCCAGTCAATGACTTTTATACCATTTTGCCACACTGGAAAGCCTGAGTCTGGCAGTCAGAAGTCAAAATGATTTTATCTGGTATTTCTAGTAGCTAGGCATGTAGCTACTACTACTGACCGTTAACTAGTGGAGTAAATGAAAATGTAAGTGACTTGGGCATCTCAAACATGACATTTTATTTCAGTTAGTTAATTTTCAAGAATTTTATGAGTTCATGAATAAAACAGGCTGCAGGTCTGCCAACACTGGTCCTAAAGAAACAAATGTATTTGAAACCAAACAAAGGAAATGGTGGAAAGATCAGTGTCTGAACTGATGGCTTGTAGAAAATCAATGCTAATAATGACAACAATAATCAGGCATGGCAGTGTCGTGCACATGGTCACAAAGCACATACTGAACAAAGGATCCTTCTTTAGGTTTCTCAGTTCCACCACTCTGTGCACCTTTTCTCTGGACTCACTTTTGTGTATCTGTGTATTTGTGAATTATTTCCCTAACCTATATTTTCGTAGATGCACACATGGGCATCGCTCTAGATTTGCTTGTTTGGTACATATCACAAATACAACAGCTGCATACTTGAAGAATGGAGGCCAAAGGATTCTGATGTGTGATATACTAGAATCTATTTGAACATTACACTTTCTAGCTCAGCTACATAAATAATCATCATATGCTGCAGGGCATCGTTTCACTCCTTTTCATAAAATAAACAGTAAATGAGACTAGTAAATGTATAAGCAGTTAATAGCAAAAGTAAATAATCCAGATTAACCTTAGACTCTTTCTCTGATAATTCCAGGTAATTATTCAGTAGAGCAGCATGAGATACAGCCTATCAAGGACCTACTATTACAAACATTCATTTACTAACAAACGTGGTGCTAATCGTTAACAAATATGCTGCAACAAGGAGATAGATTAAAAGAAAGTATAAATAGTGTGATATTTAAGGGATTTCTAGATTTGTGTGAAAGTTTCATTCTGCTATCAGGATTTTTAACAGAAGTAACACCCAGGATATCAGAGGTGATGCAATTTAGTTATAAAAACACTATTTTTTTAAAAACAATGCGAACAGGTAAAAATCTGAGCAATGCAATTAGAAAGAACTAACCAAGAAACTTAAAAGAATTTCTTTGGACAGGAATATTTGACATTATTGTAGAGACAAACTCTAAAATACATTAATACAGAATGTTATTGAGACAACAGCATAAGTAATTTTAAAATGTTAATAGAAAGTGCCATGGAAAACAAAGTTCAGTGAAGCCTATCAATTATTTAAATATAAACTAAACCATTAGACCACAAAATGACTAGAATTCAAAAGTTATAGAGGAAAAAGAGGCAATGACAGGCAGGGAGGGAGAAAGAGGGAGAGGAAGAAGGCTAATGGCCATTGTAAATGGATGAGGCATCTGACTCAAAGAACACTTAGTCATACTTCCTGTATCCTTATATACATGCATGAAAAAGATAACTACATACCAATATTACAAATAGGATTTGTGCATCTGATACGTACACAAAAGCAGTACTTAACCAAAAGAAATAAGAATAAAACAGTACCTATTCATTGGATGATTGAAAATGCTTTCAAATAACATTTTGTCTTTTTTCCTAGCCCTCTTTACTTTGCCATTTCTACAGTTAATTTATGAGACAGGCATTTGCAGGCATCTTACTTTTGTTGGAGAGCAACATAATAAACTGCAAGCTAAGAATTTTATTTGATTATTACTTGAGTAAATTACATTCTCTAAAAACCTCAGCACTGTAGGAAAGACATTTATTATTCATTGGATGGCAGTGAAATTTCATACAGTGTAAGTGGGGCCAGAATTCGGGCCATAAATTTCTGTAAAAATACAACACTTCTGCACTAAACTCTCCTCGCCTCTTCCCTGGAAATTCCGCTGAATAGCAGCATCTGAAGACAAATCTGCTTTTTCAATCATATGCTTCCCTCCTTCCTCCAGCCGCAAACACACCTCAAGTGAAATAGTTTCCTACCCCAACAACTCATTTTTAATGATAGGTATGAAATGTATTGGTAGCCCAGTTACAGGATACTCAAGTGGTTATCTTGAATTTACATGAAATGAACATCAGCATGACAGTAAAGTAGCCAAGGATCCTGTTTTCTCAAGATCTGATTTTGTGCTGTTCTGGCAAAAATGAAGACATAAATGATGACACAGTGATAAAAGACTAATGCTTTCACATGAGACTCACAGTGTTCTCCTATATGTGTACTCATATTTAATCTGCTGTTTTCAGAGTTAGCAATACAGTGATGAATGATGTAAAAATAAGCATTGTGACACATACAAATTTGTTCACTGATTTGGAGCTTCATTTACTACAGAAAAGTATATTTGCTTCGGTTTTTATGGGTGATAACAATACCATTAAAATGATGAGAAAAACACAAATTCACAAACTCAGCAAAACTTCAAACAAGTTACAAGAGCATTTAATATTTTCACTCACCCTAATCCCAGCTGCTGGCAAACACTGTCTGAAATCTTTTCATTCCAATCAGCTGCACATGCCAGGTGCCATACCTTCCCGATCCTGACCTGTACCAGTCCTTCAGTGCTTGCAGAACCATTAAGCAATCTCACTGTAGACCAAAATGGACAGAAGCATTTTAGATAGGTGATTAAAATACAAAGGAAAACCACCCCCAATGAAAAACAAGGCAGTATGCACAGATTTATTATTTCTAGCAAAGAACAAAAGAAGTAAAGATGTTAAGATGCACTACAGCAGTAATAAACCCAGCATGTTTAGGATATTGCATTCCTACGGGGAGGAAACATTATCTTCTTCTATATTTCTGCCACATGACAGTTTCATAGCTTGTATTTTGCAAGTGTCTCGTGAAAAGACAGCAAATAGTACATTTTCCATCTACTCTAAGCAATATTTATTCTTAGCCAGCACTATGTAATTTCCAACTGCTTGTGAAGTTTTAGCTATACAATGGTCAGTAATGATAACTGGAAATAAAGTTTTAAAACAGAGCTAACTGAAAAATAGGATTGTCCAGTTTCAGTTGCTATGAGAACTTTTGCTTTCACTGCAGCTTAAGTTAAAATAATAGTAATAGCAATACATTTCTCTGAAAACCAGTATTTCCATCAAAAGTTTTCCAAAAGAGAGTGTTCAGAAAAAAAATTTGTAAAACCATCAATAATGTGGTGAAAAATTTTATGCTATTGGCATGGTGACTGAGGAAGTTGGAGTGGAAGGTCAACAGAATCCTGTCTATAGCATGAGCTAAAACTGCATTTGAAACAAGTAATGGTTATTGCCAGCATGAAGTAAGGAAGAAAAAAACACAAGGTATTTGTAATTTACTGGTTACTGATTTTTTAAACTAATACTAGCTCTCCAGAAAACTATTTTCCACTGCTTTTTCCCTAATAATTAAAGCCTTTCCATAAACTAACAAACAAACAAACAAACAAACAAATATTTAGGAATGCCTCTTTGAAACTCAGAGCACATGAATGAAGTGATATATGGGAGTAGATTAATGGTAAACTTCAATCATGCTAGATTTTGGAGTACTATTAAAAATCTCAGAATTGCATGCAGTTTGAGATTTCTCCAAATTATTTTTGACATCTTTCCTCTCTCCTACTTGAACTATAATTCCTCTTCCTTTCTCCTCATCACTTCTACATTCATCTCCAAACACACTTCTGTTAAGCCATAAAAGACTTACCCAGCACTCAAAAGTTTAATTCAAAATTTAATTCAAAAGTTCATATATTTTACTACTTTCCATATGAAGACATATGTTATGTTTTCCCTTTGCTGCCCATGGGGAGTTTCAAAAGTTGGAAGTATTTGAAAATGCCAGTTTGTCAAGTTTAAAATGGCAGGTATGATAAAAAATTGAAATTCAGGAAAAGGAGCAAGTATTTTGGACACTGAAAAGACTCAGTGTGATGGTGTCTAATTAAATTTTCATTTTATTTTAAAGATTAGATTGATTCAGCCAACTTTTGGATTAAATGGGTTTTTGGAAACAATTCTGCCAATCCTTTAATGTGAGGTAATTTGTTAAGAAGGAAAAGACAACCCATGGCAAAATAAATCTTTGGGAAAGCATACAAAATGTTAAAGTAGGTGATAGTAACTTCTCCAGAGCTTTAGCAACGTCTGGAACAAGACTTTCCAGTCCTCTTTGCTTAAGAAAAAGCTGAAGTGAATTTTATTTTGTTCGTTTTAAAAGGCAGGATATTATTGCAACAAAATAGTTAAAGCATTAATATGAAGGCTGAATTTGGGCTTTCATACACACACATGTATATAAAAGATGTTGAAATCAATAAGAACTGTCAGCATACATCTAAGGACATATCTCAAGCACAGAAGTCCTCCTTAAAACAAGGGCAGATGATGATGTACAGAGCTTAAAAGCCTGCTTTTAACTTTCCCATTAGTGCTCCATAATACAGTGTCAGAAAAGCACTTTGTCAGGAACAGAAATTTGGTTTTTGCTGTAGGCCCAACATGATTTTAACATCAGTTTTACATTTAAGTTGTTGTTTAGGGAATATTATTTCCATGTTATATGAAATGAAGCCGTATGTTGTAAACCTAAATTTTGGAAATGGCCATTTTATTAGAAGATTAAGCAACAGTAGCTGTTGCTTTTCCTGTTGTAGGAATCTGCACATTCGCAGTGAACAACAGATGCCACTTTTGCAGCTGTGCCATGTCTTCACCCTGTGGCAATGCCTACATAAGGTGGAGTCCAAGCAGTCTGGAGGGCGCCACATGACACAGTTTGACTTCCCACTCACAGAAGTATTTGAGAGTTTCTGTCAAGAAGATTTAACCCTTACCCCACACTGCAGCATTTATACTGCTATTAATCTCAAATTACTTGCAGGAAAAAGTGATAAAATTTGGAAATCTGAAATGGATGTAGGGGATAGCATGTAATGAGTTTTCATTATATTTTGAGGTCATTATAAGCAGTCACTGGTTTAAGCATAGAGCAACTTTCTACCTTTAACAGAAATTTCCACCAGATTACATACATTGACTCAGAAATGTGATTTTGCTTTTCTATCCCTGACAAAGCCAACAGATATTGATGTGTAAATTTGCATGTCTTGCATGCAGTTGCAGTAGTTCACACAAGCTGTGTTATTGTGCCTGTTTGCCTAGGTAACACCTACTAAATATACATGCATCCTTTTTCTATGTATGAAGGGAAACTCACTGCATTTTTCTTCATCAGAGCCATCTTCACACTGAGGTAGCTTATCACAAAGGTTATCCAATGGTATGCACTCTCCACTACGACACTGATATTCTTCAGGTGAACAAGCTCCTAAAGGAGAACAGAAAAGGAGAAGGAAATTATAATTACTAGGTTATATTGATGTTCAATGCAGATCATCCAGTTTACCATAAAATAAAATTGATTGAATAATACAGAGGACCTTTTCCTAATGCCCTTCTGCTCTAATTCTGTTTTCTATTTCCTTGCTTCCCCTTTCCTTTCATCTCTTTTTCAGAATAAAGACTATTTTTAGATAAATAGAAGGGAATATATATCACATATAGAGTAAATATAAAGCTATAATTATTTCTGTGTCCAAAGTGTATTTTTAACGCAGTTTATTTTGTGGAAGTCTTATTTAAGGCAAGACAACTGCTGTGTAACATATATGGAAAAGAACATGATTTCTAAACACATTAACTGGCAACAGCTGATGCCAGATTTTCCACAGAAATCATTTTGCATGGCTAGATAAGAACAAGATTTTCCAAATCTGCCTTTAAAAAAAATTATATTTTATACCACAAAAAGTATTTATTGTCAAATTATGCTCCCATATCAGAATCTCAGTATTTCATGGAAAAATAACATGTGAAGAAAAATCTGCTTTTCTTCTAAAATTCACTTAATGGCAATGCTTTTATCTTTTTATTTTTATAGACCTGTAGGCTAATGAAATTAATATGTGTCCTTTGGCTGCAAAGATCATGAATAAGCATAATTCTTTTGGAAATGAAAACCTTTCGATATATTTAAGAAGAACTGGCCATGGCCACTTTGAGAACTCTGCCTCACTAAGCTTAATTCTTATTTTACAGCCAAATGTGGGGAAAAGTTCATTTTTGCTGAACCAGCTGAAAGAAGTCTTAGCATTGTTGGACTTAATAAATGTGATAGAGAAGGAAGAAAGAGAAAAAGTAAAATGGTCTTATGCCAGTATAAATCTGCATCTCAGTCTTGTACAATGGGAGTTGATTTTGCAACAATAAATCAATGGTTAAGATTTTTGAGATATTAAGAAAATTAATTTAAGTGCTACTACTAATCTGTAAAAGAGTTGCAGCTATTTAACATGCCTGAAGATACTTGTCTTTATGATACTTAAAGAAAAAAAGTTTAGGTTCTTGTTTTGCTTCTCTACATGCAAGTGAATGGTACTGTATGCATCTCTGAACACACTGCTTTTCCATTCTCTTACTTCTGTTGTCAGACTTCCACAAAAGTAACACAAAAACTTTATTTCAGTTTCCATAAGACTTGTTCTAGAGACAGTGACAGCGTAAGTTTATCCTTGTAAGCATGTTGCTCTTGCATATACTTTTGTATTTGGCTCAATTTTGTATGTTTTTGGAGAGACAATCACTGAATTTTGCAAATGACAGGTCTAATTGCAATCAAGAAAAACAGAACTATTTCATCAGGGGAGAGACTAGAACCACACTGCTGTCCAAATATGTAAAAGTCCCTTTTCCCAGATTTTTCGCATATTAAGTGCACTGCTGGCAAGTTTACAGAGGACACAAGCTAAGTGGTGCAGTTGATACAACAGAAGGAAGGGATGACATCCAATGGGACTTGGTGAAGCTTGAGAAGTTGGCTTACGTAAGCTTAATGGGATTCAACATTGCTCTTGAGTTGGGGGCAATCCCAGATATGTGTACAGACTGAAAGAACTCATGGAGAGTAGACTTGCGGAGCATGATATGGGGGTCCTCCTTGTGGAGGACCTCCTTGTGGGCAAAAAGCTGGCCATGAGCTAGCAGTATGCATTCATGTCTCAGAAGACCAATTGTCAGACATTAATGACATCATCAAATGTGTAAAAAAGTGATCTAATGACAGAGCTTTAATAAACAATCATTAATATTTGCCCTCTTATATTTAAAATGTCTATCAGCCAAAATAATGAGTCACTTTTTCACATACAATTGCAGAGAATTGGAGATGGTACAGATACTGACCAATAGGTTATTTTGTAAAGTATCAAAAATGTCACTTTTTGTTCTAGAAAACATACAGTGCAGATGGCTAATTAGACTGCTAATCTTTTTAACTTTTTTGGTATTTCTGTTGACTAAGGACAGAGAGACACCCTCTAAGTGCACTTCAATTTTATTTCAGTTCTGGTATAAGCTCTTAAAGACAGGAGATCATATACTTACCTAGATTGTAGCCAGTAGTAAAGTTTGCAAGAAATCCCTTCCCTGTTGCAATCTCGTCCGTAAAAAGAGTTACTGTCATCTGGTTTGTTGTAGAGAAGACATCAGGCAATGGGTCGTTTCCTGTATAGACAGCTATTCTCCAGGAGAACATGAAGATATTTATGTTATTTTGTTCTTATTAATTTCAAAATGTTTTAGGATTCAGTGCAAACACTGCTACTGCATGAATGCAGCTATTTCTCAAAACTAGATGCAATAAGATTGCAATGTCCAAAGCCCAACCCCTAATTTGACACATCAGAACAGAAAATAATGACACTGTTTGTCCAGGAGCATGAACAGTATTATTTACTAAGTTGTTTTCTCTTGGTTGTATGACAAGCTAAGTGTTTACAAACACTTTGGAAATGCAGTGTCACATATGGTATGTTATCTCAAGTTCTTCTCCTACTTTCCAAGACAAATGAATATGAAGAAATAAAGAAGAAAGAGAGAATTAATTTCCTTTACATTTGATCCACCAATTTGCTTGAGTGGCCTGATTGCATTCATTTTACTACACATCAGTGTTACTTGCCCAAAAGTAAGGAATCTTGTCCTCTGCCATCTCTGATTTCAACAACATCATAAATATTTTCCAGATCAAAAACCTGAAAATGAAGTTGAATGTTTTTTCCTTTTTCAGCATTTAAATACCATACACCTAGAAAATAGTAACACACAAACACAAAAATCACCTTATTGTTTTTTAGAGTTTACTGTGCAATTTTCATGAAAAAAAAAAAAAGGTGTAGAGGTTTAAATCTTAACGTTAAAAGGAACTAATGCTGTCAAGACCTAAAATTTTGTTGACTCTGGCTCTCTAAAATACCTTTGAAAATTGCATTTAAGCTTCTAAGACATACACACATGTATTTATTACCATTCATGGCATCTGCAGTTTTCTCTGACTATAAAAAGGGTAATTATTTTGTACATATGAAAACATGACAAATAGTTTTGTCAATTAATCCTTATGCTATTTGATAGTAAAATATTTTCTATCATTGTACACAGAAAACTGCCTTTAAAGTTATTTACAGAAGAAGTATTTGCCTCTGTTTAACCTTACCGTATTTATTCTGTGTAAGTGAGGATACTATGGAAATCTTGCAAAGTTAAAAATAAACAACATAAAACACTTTTCTCACTTCATAGAGGGAAAAATATTTTCTCGCTAGTCACAATCTCATCTGGGAACGTGTGAAATTAACACGTGGCAATGAGAACCATATCTCAAATGGGACAAAAACACAGAATGACGTTTTTTGTGATTAGCATCACAACACAATTCTACAGTTGAAGATGAAGTAATAAATAATTGAAATTTAATTAAGAAGAAACAGCAAAGTTCTCTTCCTTGCTTCATCCATCAACTGCACTTAGCAAATCACCTTGAAACATTGTATGTCTAATTTTCTTATTAATTTTGCCAACTCTAGCTTAATATATATCAAGTAACGTTAGTAGAATAGTGCCGTCTTTTCACCAATATGTTAAGAAACATTCTATAGAGAAGTTGCAAAATACATGCATTCTTTCACCTTTAAAAAGTTAGCAATTTAATAGAAGTGATGACCAGGCTACTAACCTGGCAAATACATTGAGGTGAAATGTTAAAATGCAAACGTTCAGCACTTTGTCTGTTGTACTGACATAAAAATATTTGATATGAAAGATGTGATGCAACTGACCAGTCTGAAACATAATAGTGTGAACTCATTATAATATTTTTTTAATCAACTGGCACAAAATTCCTTAGCTTCTGCTAAGTGCCATACACATACACTTTAGTTAAAAGAGCCCACTGTATTTAGCTAAAATCTTTTCAGCTTGACAGTAGGAAAACACATTTAGAACTATTATTCAACTAAACTTTTCCTGAAGACTTGGAGGAGAATAACTTACAAGAAGCTTGATTAGGATAATTGTTTGGAAAGTTTTTAGAGCTGAATGTATTGTTTGGCTCCCAGAGTTCAACTGGACCCCCACAGTCAGCTGAAAAAGAGAACATTACAAAAAAATAAATAATCTATTTCCTTACTGTTGCAATCAGTTGTCTTCAAAGATAATTTGGAAACAGTAATTTTATGAAGAAGTTATTTAACATTACCAGTATGAGGACCCAGCTATGCTGCTACTGTTATAAAGCTTGAACAATTAATTATGAGAAGTCACCATCCCAGTAAGGATCATTGGAGAATGTGTGAGAGCTTCACTGTCCCTCTCAGTTGCAGTGTCTAAGTCAGACTTGCTGACCCATATAATTCATGACATTTTGTTACCTACAGCTAGAGGTCAGTGAAGTGCTAATGGCAAGGTGTTCAACTGCAGTCCTGATGATGTTATGAAAAGTCATTCCCCATGTAGGCAGTGGAATAACATAATTTCCTTCATGTGGTGATTACTGGTCTGCAAACTGTACACGTGACAGCAAATTGGTCAAAAAGTTTATAATTTAACAATCAGTTAATTTAAAAGCTTGAAAACAAGTACGTAAGACCATTATGAACAAAAAAGCGTTAAACTGGCTTTTGTTATGAAATATTAGTGGCAATACAAAGAGACACAAAACTACTGTGAAGCTGCATAAAGAATCTAAGATGCATAGCCAGTAGCATCTGATGACAATCTTGCTTCTTTCAGTGAGCATAATGCAGGACTCTCTCAACACTGTAGAAAATGACGAGGGGGGAAAAATCCTCTGTGCTTTTGCCAAAACATTAATTTATATTGACATATACATTAAAAGTGTGGAATCTACTCTGTAATTTTCACAGTGTGGTTTGTATTAGAAGACAGGTTATAAATGAATATGAAGATTAAAGCAATCCTTGCTTTAGATGAAAGTGTAAGGTAACAGTCTTGTGTAAATGACAAAAGGAAATCCAGCTTTCCTACCACACACAATGGCAAAAAAAAAAAATAAATTGACTTTTCAGTGAACTTTTGTGGCACTGCAAATTACACCAATGTATCTCACTGAAACTCTAAGTCTAGCAAAGGGAATTGGCTCAATGCAAATTCTTTCATCTCTCATTTATATATGTGACATTTGTAGTGAAACCATCAGCGTTAGTAAAGTTGCACCACATCCATCAAAATAATGTCATGCTTCTTTGAAGATGATTGATAATATTGACGTTTTTCAGCAGGTTACAGGCAGCATATGTATAGCATGCTTCAATAAAGTTGGAATGCAAACTAAGTTAGTTTTTCCTCAGGAACTGCTGATATAACACTTTTGTGCCGTATTGTAGGACAACATGGATCCTCTTATTCATTTTATATGGAGTCAGTTATATACCACACAAATACCTCATTCTTAAATATTCAGGTCTCAATGCAAAGTATAGCATTGAGATCCATAGTTTGAAAACCATTTCTGTGACATTTTGACAGCAGAACTCAGTGACATCCTATTACAGAGACTTTACATCATTAATCATTTGATTGAAGTTAACTTATAAGGAGGTGGCACATATCAGCATCTCCTAACAGTTTAATGAAAATTGCAATCAAATTCCTAAACTTACCTTGCTCACCTGACTGCAATTACTAGTGTTTGTAACAATTTATTTTACTAACAGAGATGTCTTGTTGGACTTTATGTCCCTTTTTTGTGACAGTGTTCTAAAATTTAATTTTGCTCTCAATTTGGAAGAATTGGTTCCTTCCTTGTTCTAATGCAATAGATTTAGAGGTGATAGATTTGATAGGATCACAATATTACATATAGCATCGATATAAATATAGTGCAAATAGTCTTTTTCTATCATTTTAATTTTAGACTTCTATTAGCTGTATGTTTTGAAGGGAGCAATTAGCTGTGCCTTGTAAGGGACAGTAAATATAATAGGAGGCAGTTCTGGAACATATTTTCTGATTTAATGATTTCAAGCCTTCTGAGAATAGATCTGGAAGTCTTTATTTTCCCCAGTAAAGTTCATGACCACATTATGTTACAAAATCTCATCAAATATTTTATGTGGAATCTTAAATCTCTGTTTTCCTTTAAAAGACTCCACAATGTGGTGTGTCTAAAGCAAGATGAATTAATATATGTAGGAACATAATTCTTACTATTTCATTAATTTTCAGTTGATGTGGAGAAAATACACAAGTAAAATCAACTCCTACTCCGTTTCCAAGATTCAGAAAGGAGGCCAAGAAGACAGTTCTGTGAGTTGAAATGAAATTCCTCGTAGCAGGGGAAATACTCCATCCATTGTTATTAGAACCAGTAGCTATTCCTCACAGGGAGACAATTTAGCAAAGCAAGATCATGTTCAATAGGCATCCGAATTAGATGCTACAAGATATGGTTTAGTAGCTTAGTGGTAGTAATGGTAATAGGAGTATGGTTGGACTAGATGATCTTATAGGTCCGTTCCAACCTTGTGATTATATGATTCAGTAATTCTGTGAAGACTGATAAAGTCAGGAGTTGGTTTTGGCACATTTGTTATTTATGCAAATATTGAAATCACTCATTAGATCAGGCAGACAAACCCTTTGATTGTTGTGTTGTTTTTGTTTGTTTGTTTTTTCCTGCCGTCAGAACTCCTCACTCTGTCTTTTCTGTTTTCCTACTAAGATTTTTTACAAACCAAATACTGCTCTATTTTTCCTTTTTAATGTAATGGTACCTAGAATGAATAACAACATGGCCAAATGCAAATCAGAAGATCTCATTCACTGTGAGCCTTGATCCAGATAAATACTCCCATTTTGGGTATTAAATGGTCATATAGATCATTCTTAAATTGTTCTGGCACTATTATTCTTTCATTCCCCTTAAGCATTGGATTTTTCATTGTGCATGTGTTCTCAGAGTTTGGTGAACATATGCTGTCGAGACCTATGGAGATATCATGATTTGATTTTGCAAACTCTTTTCTCACTATTAATCATTTATAATTTCAAATACAGAAGTTACTATCCTCATCTCTCTTTGTTCTCTCCACCTTACTGTTGTACTGGAAGTTTTAGTAGTTAAAGATTTGAGATATAAATACTAAATTCTTTACTAATGTACTGAGCCTGGCTGGGATGAAGTTTATTTTTTCCAAAGCAGCCCATATAATATTGTGTTCTGCACTTGTAGGTAGAACAGAATTGATATTGCACCAATATTTTGGCTACTGCAGAGCTGTGCTGGCAATCATAAAGGCAATCTCCATCCCCCTCCAACACCAGTAAGCTGGCAGTTGACAAGAGATGGGGAGCTGGGGTAAACTAACCAAAGGGCAGCTGAGGTAAACTAACCAAAAATATATTCCATTCTGCTGGTGTCATACTCAGTAACAAAAACTGCAAAAGGGGTTGTGGGACTCTTGTTATGAACGCATCTTTCCTTCAGAACAAATACTATGCAATGAGACCCGGCTTGCCAAGATGTGGTTTCCTTGTGGCCAAGATGTGGCTTTCTATGCTCCTTTGAAGGGGAGTGAAATAGCAGCTTAGTGGACTTTAGCAAGCCATCAATGTGAAACCACCACAACTTGTCTTTCACTCTTCAAGTTTGGAAGATAATGTACTGATAGCTTAAGCCGTGAACGTATCAGTTATATTGCTATGAATGGAGTCATGAGCAGCAAACCTAATTCCTAACAACTATTTTGAAGTTAATTTTATAATGTTGGAGAATTTTGTAAAGCTGAAGTGAGTTTTTGAATCACTGAAACACAAATGCAGGAAAGAACTGATAATCACCAATCATGTTTACTTACTGGGAACTGAAGCAGTAGTGGTGGCAACTGGAAGTGCAGTTGGCTCTACGTAATTGCTTTCATTACACTTTCCCTCTGTCAGGCTAATATCATCCAGGGCAATTTCACTTGGAGCAATCTTTGTAAAGGCATCAAATATAACCTGAAATTCATCAGAAAAAAAACCCTATATATATATATATATATATATATATATATAATGAATGAATGAAACAAATTTTATCTTTCTGACATTTCATTTCCATTATAATCTGAGCTGGTGCTACACTCAGAGGTGGGTATCAGAGATGAGACAAGATTCCCAGCAACACAAATTCCTACCATGCAAACAGAATGAATCATTCTAAGGAATGCAGGAACTTTATATTAGTGATGAACATAATTTAGAACTATTCCATAATTTACATATAAATTAATGTAATTTTTGATACATAGCATTCTGTATCACTTACCAGTCCAAACCTTGTGATATAATGGCTTATCTACATAAAAAAACCTGCAATTTATCTGATGTTCATTACTGTGTTTTACTATATACGCATTTGAAGAGATCCTGCTATCAAGGCATTTGTGCAAAAGACATTTTTATGTCTTTAAAATATATGGTATAGGTATATAGTATATATAAGTAAAGTACTGTAACTGTTCTTGAGGTCCCAGAACACACATTTGCTAGAAATGTGATGCAGCCAGGTCACAGACATATTCATTTCCTCAGGCAGTGGATGCATCTTTCTGATAGTGTTTTTGCATTGATAAAATCTACTATAGCAAGATAAGCCATCAAAAAACCTATGGAATAAATTTGGAGCTGTGGATCATTCGGTTCATTTGGAACAAAATTGACATCAGTTAAAAAAAAAACTAAATAAATAAAAGTCTAAATGTTAAACAAACCTTAAAATCAGATGTTTCATTTAAAGTTACTTGTCCGTAAATCCAGTTTTTTCCATAGTTTCCTTCTTTCTGGAAAATTATCTTTTCAAGACCATATTCACTTCTTATGTTAACGCATAAACGGTAAATGTTAGGACTGTACATGTAATACCTACAGGGGTAAAAGCAAAGTTTTCTATTTTTAGAACAAAATGAAACTTTGTGGAGTAATATCTAACATTTTAATGATAAGAGTTCCATTTTTCATGATTAAAACTGAAAGTTTTATCTCGTTTTTTTTTTTTCCACATTATCTGTGGATACTTAAGCTTTGTGACAAAAGCATTTCAGGGATTCTTAATATTTCTGTGTAGAAATAAATGCTGGGTATGGGGTGAAAAAGAGAATACATCAAAGCTAATTGCAAGACTCAAACCTATAATGGAGTAAAAGTTTCAGAAGTTAAGATTGGTCATAGCAGTCTAAAGAGATGTAGGCTATTACACTGACTTGAACTAATATATATGAAAGTAATTATTTGTTTTTATTCTTAAATGAATGATATGTATAGGATCCACATGTAATATACAGAGGTTACATAGCACTACCAAAAACTTAGACAAGATGGATCTGAGGGGATCAAAGGCAAACTTTGAAGTCGAACTCTTCCTCCTTCAACTCCAAGTCCTGAGGGTGTTGAAATATAGAATCCTGCAATATAATGAGCACATTTTAGAGAATACACAACTTTCATTTTTCAAATGAGAGCAAGTTTTTTTTTTTTTCTGTTTAAAAATAGTATTAATACTATCAAGCACAAATATTTCTAATGGATTGAAATATCCCTGACACAGTAGAAGTGAACAGTCAACAACATTAAAATGAGCTTTTAAGCTTGATGGATGGTCCTCAGAACTAAACATGAAATGAGAAACTAACCCTTCTAAACTCTGGGAGATCTGCATTTTCTTCAGTAAAGTCAGGTATTAATTTATTTCTGCTTAGTTTATAAAGATGCCATCCTGTTTGGCACTGTGGCTTTATAGAATTTCCTAAAGTGCCGTAGCTTTTATCTACATAATAGTGTGACATACAAGGTGTGTGTTGAGGAGTGAGGGAGTGACTATGTGAACACTGTGTAGCATGAGGAAACATCATAAAAAAGAAAGATATCTTATTTGGAGATTTTTTTTTAACCTTTCTGAATTTATTTTTTGCAGCTGGGAATTTGAACTTTCTGCTTCAATATGGAAATATAATACAAGGCCAGGGTACAGAAGCGTTGTGTTTTATCACAGAAAAGTGAAAAAGTGGACAGAGAAAAAGTCCTAAGATAAGACTTTTGCCTTATTGAAATCTTGGCTGTAATTTCAGATTTTATTCTCTCTATCTGCATATCTAGCTAATTCCTATATATGCAAATATTACATAGAATTTAAAAATAATTATAATTAATGTACATTATACCACATTTTTATTTATACCTCCAGATTAGCTAGAAGATTCAAGTACACAAGCACACAAAATAGTGTGAAATATCAATAAATTCCTGAGTTGCTTTAGAAAATCATATATCAAAAAATAAATGATATCCAGATTTAGAAAATAAGAGTGGCATTCTTATTTAGAAAATGTCTTTATATAGCCAAAACGACAGTCCTCTGTCTTTATTTCATCAATTTTCTGAGCATTCTGATTCAATTTAGGAAAACTTGTCCAGTAATGAATGATGTTTTCCATTAGCACTTCTGGTGTTAGAATGTTTGTTACATTGGATATATAATTTTTAATGAATATACTGATGTGTAACACAGTCAGATGTAAACAAAAAGTGAAATGAGGCTTAAGCATAATCTAACCAAAATAAATAATTTCTAATGGAGGTCAGAAGTATTACAATGGTTTGGTTTTGAGGCTTGTTAATATGTTTTAATTCTTCTGCTTGCAGCAAAAGAAATAGAGCAGCAAAACAAAAGTACACTGTCTACATAATATCTAGATATTAACACTATAATTTATGCTTTTATTCCAATCAGAAATACTAGAAATATTAACATTCAAAATAAAAATAACATTACATATAGTAACATTCTATACATCAGCTTAGACCTATGAAAGTGAAAGAGAAAACATCTAGAATATGTTAGCATTTTCAAGACAGCTGGAAATTATTGTCAAGTGTCTCAGGAAGTAAATATTACATTCTCTCATTTGATATGTACTATAGGAGTCGAGCGGGAAAACAGTGAATTATTTAGAAAATGTTCATTTACTCAGAAAGAGGAATAATTTGTATACAATAACATGCTGAATTATATTTTTCTTATCCTCTGAGTAACTTTTGCCAGAGTAATCTGCAATTTTTCCAGATACTTGTCACTGTGTAATTTATTTGTCACTGTATAATTTATTTATCATGAATAGCACATATACGGTCATTGTGAAATCCAGATTACATTAATTACTTTTAATTGGGCTGATCAATCAGCTGATACAGATTGTTTGGTTTTCCTTCTGAACTAGAAAAACTTCTGGATTCAATTTCAGAAAAGCACCCATTGTATGCATTCAAACTCTGACTCCTAACAGTATTGTCTCCGTAATTAAAATCCATACATAATACGATCACTCTTCTGATCAAGTTATTTTCCTATAGATGTTCCTGGAGTTTATTGTGCGTGTGTGTGTTGAAAATTAGTGCGTCTGATGTGATATTATAACTAGGAAAACAGAAGACATATATACCACTCAGGTCAACATTTTAAAATAAAAATTATTCTATGACTGTCATGATGTAGACAAAGATGAAAAAGAAGTAGTTTTGGAAAAAAAAACAATAATAATTTTTCTTTCCTTTAAGGCAAAGAAGGATTTTTTTTTTTTTTTTTTACCTAAAACGCTATTGTATAATATATCTTCCTTAGGCTTTGAACCGTGTTAAAATTCCTTGATACCTCATACCTTAATCACTTCATATATTCCATTTATTTCTAGTTTTGGTATACTTACACAAGATGAAAATGAGTTTTGTCTGATAGCTCTGAATAATTTTTATGGCAGAATAAAATTGCATCCTCTCTAAAGAAAACAGCTTAGACTTATGCAGCATAAGCTAAAATAAGCTTTTCCTTTAATATGAAGGCAATTTGTATGTGACCTTACCTGACTCGTTGCCAAATGTATGATCAAAATCAGGACCACTCAAAAAGGGAAAGGTAGGGCCCTGATATCTTTCCCAGTCTAAATCATCATCTAGATCTTGTATCCAGTAACAAAAGCCATCTTCAAAAGTGCAACTGACTTTCTCAAAATCTGTTAACAAGAACATCTAGTAAATAAAAATGACAAATAGATTAAATATTTTCTCAGATTTATAAAAATGACAAAGTTTAAATTTTCAAATGCATTTGAAAATTGAAGCCTATAGTGACTCTCTTCTAAGAAACATAATTACTCACTGAAATGTGTATTTTTTTATTGTCAACAATTCATTGTTGCTGAAGGTGGCCTGAAGGTTGCACTCCTTTACCAAACTTCTTTCTTCATCATTTGCCAATAAGTGGTGGATGAACAAGAAAGGAGACCTGCATAGCAGACCCTAAGGACTAGCCCTCCTCTTAGCCACAGTTCAGGCTGCTTCATCTGAAAGGGCTTCCTATCAGAGCCACCAACTATAAGCTCAATATATAAATGCTGTGCTTCATGCACCAGGAATGTTCCTTTCTTTGTTCTCTTCTCCTTCTTTGATCATACAGATTTGCTGAGACATCGCTTTTCTTCCCACAATTTGTCCTGTGTCTTTTCGTGGTGTCTTGAATTTCAAATTAGCCCACATGACAAGAATTTAGTGACATTTTGGACGTTTCTTCTGCAGCATACCCCTTTCTAGTCACATTCCCTATTCATTTCTGCTCAAAATTTAGCAGCCTGAAGCAATCTTCACTTGCAAAATCTGCATCTAAGTGTTTTAACTGCTAAGGTACATCAGAGCATGAGTTGTATTGCTGGATTTTATCACTGAAGACTTGTTACATCTGGATCCCAATATCTATTCACAGAAGCAGTGTTTTCCTTAATGGTTGTTTTACCGCTTGGAACTGCTATTTGTGGCAATGAGATAGGACATGAGAAACTCTGGAGAACAGGTATTGCCTAGAGATAACAAAGTAATGATTAGCAGCAGGGATTATACTGTGTTTGTTAGTGAACAAACTTGCTGAAAAGAATCTCAAGGAAATACTGCCATTGTTTTATTCTTTTATTTTAACAGCACAAGCACTGTAAGTCAACTCCCTATTGCTAGATCCAGCCTGTATGACTGTAGACAGGCATTTTGAAATCAATGATATGGTCTGTAAAAAAAGATGTAATTTCCCAGTGTGGGCCAAGGTAGAGGATTGAGGCTAGAAAATACTGCTTCTCTTTCCATTTCCATTTTATAAAATGAAACATATAGTCTCATCAAGCATTGCAGACTACCACAACTACAACAATAGCAAAAAAGAACACTTACTTTTTAGTTCACTTGCATTAAAAGCAGTGTATGTTGCATTAAAGCCATTGTAGTTTACAGAATAATCAGATGTAAACCTGGCTGTAACCTCATGAGAAAAAATGTGAACTGTCTCAGGATTAGACCCTGAGAGAGAAGCTGAAAACAAACAGAGAGTAAATTAATCAGTAAAAAAAAATCCCATGTATAATGAAATCCCCAGCACTGTTATAAGAAATAATATATTAAAAAGTTCTTTTGAATTTTAAATAATACTCTCTCTTGCATTGTGATCTGTCCATAAGACCTTCAAAATCCTGAAGCCATTTAGTCATTTGGCTAAATATAATTATTCTGCGTTTCCCATCTCACATATCTCCCAATATGGATATCATCAGCTAGTGCAGAATCATTGTCTATATTACAGTGTGATTATACTTTTATTTTGTTATACAATATCCATATATTAAAATCTAAAATCTTCATATACATGCTTCTTATGCTGCAGATTTTTTTCAGTGTACAGATATGCACTCTGAAACTCTGTAATAACAATACTGAATATATATATTTGTTATATAAACTTTCTCTCATGGTTTAATAATCAGTACATATGCTTACAGACATTCGAGGAGAAATTTTGAAATTAATGTAAAATTATTTTATTTATTTAAATGTAGAGTCTACTGGAGATGTACCTTTTAACGGCAATGTTTTACAAAACCAACTGAAGGACAATCTTTAAGTTTATATCATTGCACTATTACCAGACACGCTCACAGCAGCCTTAAAAAATGTGCAAGTTAATGGTTGCTGCAAACTGTACTACTGAAGCAATCTCTCTCACAGAAATTTAAATCCCAAAGTGGATTTATATTCAGAGCAGTAGAAGGAGTGGAGTTTCTGTACTCTGTATTCCACGTCTTTCACTACTTTACAGTCCCATTCCCTCCCTGCTTCCAAAAATATGAATACATATTAAAGATCTTTCTGACTTAGAAAGATTTCAGATCTAGATATTTATCTTCACGTACATGTATTCCATCTATGATGGAATTCATCTGGATAAACTGAGTCTAGTGAAAAATGGGCAGAAACCTATTTTTTCAAAATAGAATATAGAGAGAAATTAGTTATCTGTCTTCAGTATCTTCACTATTTCCAGGTCTGAGTCAATAATGCCACACATATAATAATTTGCAGAGTACCAAGTACTCATCCTATCAGCTTCAGTTTAGATCACTTATTTTAATGTCACTATGGATGACATTAAAGGATCATGGCAATAGTCAAGGTATTTACATTGCTCAGATAAGGCCTTTAAAAAATTGGGTTTTCTTACATGTTAGGCCAACATTTATCTGTCCACTGCATAAGAATGGTCGAGTATATTGATATGAACTTCAAAAGGAAAACTCTACACAGATTCATTTTTTCAACATACTTTAAACATACAAATGCATACTTTTTCAGTTTAAAATCTTTTACTACATGAATTCAATTAATGGGAAAGTAATAATAGCTGAAAAATTACTTTACCTCTTAAAGTCTTGTTTTGTCCTATACCTTCAAAAATGTTTAAATTGTCCATAAACTCCTCTGTATCAAAAGAAGTGAAGTTCACCTTAATGGATAATCCTTGAGGCACTCTAAGATGAAAACAGAAATGTAAAGCAGAAAAGATAAAAATTAAAAAAAATATACTGTAACAAATTTATTGTATGCTTGAATAACAATCAGTTCAGAACCCAAGTGAAATAATGTCAACCAAGATGATTAATTAACATTAGCAATTTGGCTAGCTCCTAGTTTGTAGAATTGCAGATGTAATAGGGCATTGACCTTTTGTAAAAGTAGAGGTATTCCTGAACTCACTGGAGCCAAGAATATTTTAGGAACTGAATCTTTTAAAAATTGAGAATATGATATTCAGTTGGAGAGCCATTTTTTCTCTGTGGTTCATTAATTCTAAATCACTTTTGAATACATTACTGATAAATAGTATCTAGCTGCTCAGGCAGAATTCTCTAAGTCAGAAAAGTAGTGTGATGCTATCAATATGAATAGCAGGACATCAAAATCTTTCAAAAGAGACAGATGTCAATCCTTCTTGAAAATCCTCTTTTATTATGAGGTCTTTTATTAAAATGCCTCTTTAAATTTACATGAAGAGTTGAGACCTCAAAAACATTGTTTGAGGATATGTTATCAAATCTAATAATCACCCAGTAATTTTAATAGTATTTATAATAGTAGCAATTTAATAGTATTTATTTCAATAAAAGTGTAAAAATTGCTGTATTTTGTTTTTACTGAAATTATATTCATTTAGTAACCTATAATTAAATAGATATACTTGGGGTAGTACAAATTCCAAAGCAGTGCTATCATGCTATCACAAGCAGCTTCTTATATCATCATTTGTTTTTGGAATTGAAAGAGCCAATAAAGATTTTTTTTCTTTTTAACAACAATCTGCTGGAACTTATCAATACTGCTTAGTAGAGAAGTATGATCTTTTTTTTTTAAAATTTTTTTTTAAATGTTTATCCACTGGTAAACAATTGTCATTTGTTTTAAAACGTAAAACATTTTGTTGAAAGTTCAAGAGGAGCTAATCTTTTAGGTAAATATTGAACATACTGCTCTTATTTTTGAAAGGAGAAGAAATTGCTTCTTCATGGAAAGATTAGAGGGGTGGAATTGTAAAATCAACACAATCTTGTGCTTTTCTTATGACACACTATATATTAAAATCTCTGTGGTGTAAGTATTGGTGAATGGAAGGAGCAACTGTATCAAACAAGAAAAATGACGACTTATTCCAGAAGTGTAAAGGTGAAGATTCTGAATGAACTCAAAGAGTAGAGCTCTCAAAGGAGCCTTTGGAAGGAAGAATTTCAAATCTTATTCAATTTTCAAAATATATCCTTAATCTGTTATAAAACTTTTTTTTTTTTTTTTACAAAACTAATACTTCTCAATATCAAAGAATGGTTGTTATTATAAAGCCATCATCATAATCACTGCCTCTCAATTCAGTAACTTCTGAACTGACAATCATTCTGTGGATTTTAGAAGCTTCAAACATCTAATCACCTGTCTTATTTTAGGTGTATACTTTAGGATGAGATTTGTCACATACTATAGCTATCTTTGTTCTTCCTGGGCAATAAAGAGAACATAGAGTATCAAAGTCAAGTAGCTGTCCATCCCTATAGGTGTGTATGCTTGGTTAAACAAATTTTACCTCCTTTGCTGAGAACTTTTGTTCTGTTATGATGCTATTCAGTCATATGTGTAATTTTAAAATATTTCTAAATGAATTAGGACCTTAAATACAAATAATTTCAAATTGAACTTTGTATCCCTCAATGATGGGAATTCTTGAATTCTCCGCTTTTTAAAAATAGTGATGTCTTATAAAGTTAGTAACTAAAGGCTACTATATACTATATGTATTGCAATTATTTTGAGTTGTATGATTTATTGTAAGCTTACAAATACATTCTTGTACATACAGGCAGCACACCTGATTTATCAAAATCATACACCACAACTATCATTATTAGTGTCAGTTTGGGGTCTGCAAGTTTTTAAAGAAATACAAAGGAGAAAATGCTATTTCGTATTTTCCATGCTATGATATTTGAGAATACAAACAAATGACAGAGGGTTGATGTACAGGAAACAATATCACCTCATAATTGAATAAATGTTAAGTAGAAAATCATCAGAAAATGCCTTACAGTATAATCCACTGGCAAACAATATTTGCATTATATGGTTTTGGATAATTCATAGAGTGAAAAGACCCAGAGGAATCAGTCAGCATGAATTTTCCATCACAAATCGCAGCTGTAAAAATATAATGAAGAACATTTGTCAAAATGCCATTTGAAAAATGGAAGCAGTGTCAAAGTGATAGTGACCTTAAATATTGTTTGCAACTATTACCTAGAAAATACCTTGTAAGCAAGAATGGAATGATAAACTAAAACACATTACCATCCCGCTCCCATTTCGAATTCCTGTGATTATTTAATCTCAAAATACTACAATATTATAGATAATTTAATTTTTACATTAGAGACAATGCAACTAATCCAAACTAGTCTAAATCAATCAGTCTAATTAAAAATCTGATTAATTCATCTGTCTTTCATTTTACTTTTTACATTATTAAAGAATTTTCTCTTAGTATTTCTTATCTAGTGCTATTTTAAATGAGGAAAACGTGTCTGGAAACAATCTGATATCATGTTAATGATGTCAAGAAGGGATATGGTTGACATTGCTTTCTCTACTTTTATGAGCTCCCTGGTTCCTTACCTTACATTTTACTAATTACTCAAAGAGCTAAGTGGATATTCTGTATCATTTCAGCTATCAAGTCTAAGCCAAACCTCCTCCATTATGATGTAATTTTCAAGATATTTGTATTAGTTTTATTTTCTTGGTCTTGCAATTTCATTTTATGCATGCTCAGTTTAAAAATCAATTAGTTAAAAAAAAATCATATTTTTAAGCTTCCACAAGACTAAAAATGTTAATTCATGTAGAGTTTTTTCATTTCTAAAGACATTGAAGCACTGTTGAAACCTTTGTTGCATCTCACTGAACGTGATGCAAAGATTCCGAGGATGGTTTTCCTTCAGTTTTTAGGAAAGCATCATATTTTCAAATAATGCTATAATCAATACATGATTAGCTGAAGAGGTAAATGACAAGTTCATCAATTTGAGACTGATAACCAGAATTAGATACAGCTTTTCATTAACGTCAGAAGTGAAATCATACCTATAATGACTATTCAAATTATGAATGATCAATCATACTGAAAATTAAATGGAAATTTTATTGACCATAGTTCTCCTCTGGGAAATGATTACATAAAATGATAAATCAGTACTCCTTGCCTGTTCATTTGATAAGTGTAAAATTCTTTCTGACTATCACTGCAAACCTAACATAAAAATCAGGCTTTTTTTCGGTCAGGTTCAGTCATACTGTGTTAATAAAGGCTGTGTAGAATGAATTTCACTAACAATTACAGGACTCAAGAATAAGCTGGAATAGAAACTTGTTAGCATGTTCCATTTTGCAACTCTCATGGTCTTTGGGAGGAAGCCAAACCATGTATGGTCTTAAATACATGGAGAAAGTAGGTCTATGAAAAAGACTTACTATTCTATACAATCTTCTAATCAGGTTAGACTAAAGTTTTGGAGCAGGCATAGAATGACTTTTTCTGTCCCTTTGAATATGTATATTCCCTGTTTTCACTAATGTGTTAAAATTTACAACTATTTTTTTTTACTTAATAGACAGAGAAAATACTATGGATATCTTTCCAAAGTCAGTATTAATAAAATATTCGGAAATAGTAGAGGAAAAGAAGAAATCATTAACAAAGATATTTAATGGAGACATTTAAAAATATAAATCCACAAGCTTAGTTTTGGCTATACTTGTGGGATGAATTTCAGGTGTCAACACGCTTAATTGCACATGCAGTCACCAAATGGAAACCAACAGGTATGAGGAACACAGGAAAAGGACTGGAAAAAATAACAGATACCATGAATGAAGAAAGGGAAAGGCAGTACAAGATAGTAGATACAAGTAGTAACAAATAATGTGATATAGAATTCCCTATTTGATGCCATTATTAGTATTATTAGTAAGAAGAGTAAAATTAGTGTAAGAAGAAGAAGAAAAGTGCCTAGCTCTGAGGTGTGAAGTGTGAAAAACAGCAGTACTGTTAACAAATGGCTAGCAAGACGCATGCTAACCTAAAAAGGGTTTTTTAGTACCTGCAATAATAATTAAAACCTATAACATACTGTTTTTATAAGAATAGTGACTATTTTGCTCTTTTCAATAATTACTTGCTGTTCTTGTTTTCTTTTCCTGTTTCTTCTTACCTCCTAAGAGATACTGAATAACCTGAAACAGGACAAAGAGATAAAGACAAAAGCTCTTAAGTTGCTCTCCACTGTCTAGGAATAGTAAATGCTTGATATCTTAGGAATGACCTGGAAGGTGGCTGGAAGCCATCAGTATGCTCCTAGCAGTTCCACATCGCAGGGTAGAGACTGGCAGAGTAACAAACAAGTACACTTTTTCTTTTTCCTGGAGCTCTCAGAGAAGCCTCAGCTGTTCTCCTAATGAGACAGGAGACATCTCTTATAGGCATCACTTTCACTGCTTCCCAACATGTCTCTGTCCATGTTTGTTTATTCATGTGGTATACAGGGAGTATTAAGAAGGCTTAATCCTGTTATTCCTGCATTCCATGGAGAAGCTCCCTGAACTGGTCAGATCAAGTCCACAAATTTCATTTGATAGGCTCTTTCTCTGCCAAGGGCAGCATATTTCTTCCTGGCTTTCGTATGATTGATCACTCTCAGTACTCTAGTAATGTTGTGAGGTAGGTAATCACAAAATGTTAGCCTAGACATATAATAATTGAGATGAGAGTCTGCGAAGTGAAACAGCTCCTGGGCTCAGGCTCCAATCTCCTTTTCCTTATACTCATGTGCTACATGGCTGCTTTTCGTCATTGCAAGCTATTATTAATAGATGCTGTTCAGACTTTTGCATTTCTCTAGAGACCCTTTCACTGAAATTGCTAACTGTACTTTTGCAATGGCCTTTTGTTACTGCACTCCATTGCAGAACCAGAGAGAAACCTTTCAAGATAATTTTCATCAATAAAAGCAAACAAAGAAGGTGTTCATTTTCTGAGAATGTTAGACTTTCCTGAATTCTGTTTAATGCACAAAAAGACTATTAAATATTCCACGCATATCCTATATTTTAATACTACAAATGTACTATAAACCCACAAGTACTCAACAAAGCTAATCACCCTAGAAAAACAAACTGAGTTGTTTAAAGGGTGGCAACTCCATTGTGTGAAAGAACAAGAAGAATTACCTTCCAGGTAGGGTTGTAATAACTTTCATAAAATATAAGTAAAACTTATAAATTTGAATCTAATTATTCAAAGTAGCAAAAAAGATTTTTATGAGATATGTATTGCTAATTATTAACTATTATAAGACCTTCACTTTGTTATTTAGCTGTGTCCACAATAAAAACATAACTCACCAAAACCAAAATCCCACATCTCAGAACAACAGTGAAAAAATAGAAATGAATTACTGAATAACTCTTTGGTGTTGTGCTGCCCCAAACCCTGCAGTAGCTACTTTAGGATTTTCAGCTTTCCTCAATGTAGAGTGATCGTGCATCTGATCATGCAGCTGTGGACGCAGCTATTAAGATAAATAGAGATTTTGATGTGTTTCAATGGATATGCTAAGTATATTGAAAGATAGTTCCCCCAAAGTTTTGACTAGATCTCCCTTCTCAGCTGGCTGCAGTCAAAAAAATGTAATTAACAAGCAGGTCTGCAATTAGCATTTTGGTGTGAAGAAGATTCCACTTCTGACAGGAGTCGTATAAAAGTTATTAAAAATATCAATCTTTTGTTTACTTCTTTGTTTTTAAACCAGAGTTCAGAAATTCACATATTTCTGAATATTTAGGCCAGACTGACTTCATCACCCAGGAGAGCTCAGAAATATGTTTTCACAACAGAATTGAAATAAGTTTTCCTGACTCCTCTAGTACAAAATTATATTTTCTAAAAAACGCCTCAGGGAGCTAATTGCTCCAGCATCTCCCAGAACATTAAAAACTTTTCTTTGCAAGAAAATACTAGAGGTAAGACTGTGAAAAGCAACATAGACATTAGCAAGTGTACCTCCCCATCAAAAAGCTGCATTTTGGTACACAGTAACAGACTCCTTGGTACAATTTGACAGTATTCACTGCTAAATGGAGCATTGCCAATTCTGCACAAAAAAAAAAAAGGCTCAGGGAAATTAGGTAAGGGTGAAGGATGTAATTTTTTTGATTGTAAGATTTTCACAGAATCATAGATCAGTTGAGATTGGATGGATGAACCTTGTCCAACATCATGCTCATGCAGGATCACCTAGAGCTGTCTGCTGAAATGTTCACGTCATAGAATCATAGAATCACCAAAGCTGGAAAAGACCTCTAAGATTATGTAGCCCAAATGTCTGCCTACCACCACTATTGCCCACTAAACCATGTCCCTCAGTACTATATCTACATGGTTCTTGAGCACCTCAGGGACAGTGATTCCAACACCTCCCTGGGCAGCCTCTTCCAATGCACTACCACTCTTTTAGAGAAGAAATTTTTCTTAATGCCCAACCTGAACATCCTCTGGCACAACATGAGGCCTGTTGTCTTATTGCTATCATCTAGTAGAAGAGTCCAACCCCCACCTGGATACAATCTCCTTTTATTGAGTTTTAGCGACTCATAAGGTCTCCCCTGAGTCTCCTCCAGACTAAACAATCCCAGATCCCTCAGCAGCTCCCCATAAGAATTGTGCTCCAAACCCTTCACCAGCTTTGTTGCCTTTCTATGGACATGCTACAAATCATCATCGTGCACTTCTAATTGTGGTTAGCAACTTAATATTTTTCTAGTCCCATTTCCTAGCACTCAATGTAACAAGATGGAAATAGATTGCCAACAAAGGGTGCCATGATGTGTCACTCTCAACCATTCTGCCCACAAGATGTTGCCACAGGACACCCCTATCACGCCAACTAAGCCTGAGAATGTGGAGGCAGGAGGGAGGTGGCGGCACTTCATGTGAGATACAGACTCACAGAATGCAACTTTTCTGATAGAGCAGTAACCAAACTTCCAAGGAGGTGGCCAATTGATCTAAATTTCTTACCACTAAAATGAAAAAAATTCCTCTCCATTCAGTATGAACGGTTTTAAGCTCTATGAATCCTTAGCTGTGTATAATCATTTCACAGAGGGCAAATTTCAACTGTTTTAATTTACTTTATAATTTTACCAAAAATACATTAAAATAAGAAAAACAAATCTAAATAAAAAGTAAATTCAAGATATCATTAGTTTAGAGAGTACACTTTTAGTTGAAGCATAAGAGATTTTACCAGGAAAAGCCAAACAGATGTTTTATAGCTAATGTTACTGTAGAAACTTTACAATGGGATCGGGCATATCAGCTTAGCTCTTGCCTCATTTTTCTATGCACAAAGCCAAAGCCAATTATCTGGTGACAGAGAGATCAGCAAAGAGAATACATTGTTTTTAATGAAAAGCATAGTGAAATAAAATATCACTGAACCAGAGCGCATCTAGTATATTGTGAAAATCTGTTTGTAGTATTTTTTATGATGATATTTTTAATGATGGAATCAAAAGATAAACCCGTCTTCTAACGCTGAATATGACAGTAAGTAACTTCTGACACTGGATAATGTGATTTAACATTTGTTTTTGGAAAGAACATATTTGGTATTACCAGTACACAACTTCACATGAGATTTTGACATTGTTTTATATTTTCTATTATATTTATTTCTTTTTCTATTAATTTATTTATAGTTATTAATACATATATTAAACATCATCTTCTATATCATTTTGTATTAATGTAGATGCCTTGTGTTATTTTCTTCTTATATACTGAGCACATTATTCATCAATTAAAATTTTAAATGAAATTGTGTTTACAAGATAAGGGTTATAACACTTAGATATTGTTGCTAGTATTTTTAGCAGAGTTAATGAAGCTAATTGCTTATGAAGTACTTAAAAAATACTGACAGTTTTAAGTACGCTCAGAAATACTGCTTTAAATAGATTTACATTCTTACCACATCTTTTTTCAGATTCATCTGAACCATCTGGGCAGTCCAAGATTCCATCACAAAATAAATCCTTTCCAATGCAGGTTACTCCATCATCACAAATTTCAGCAGTCGGCAAGCACTCAACTGAAATAGAAAGCAAAACAGCAATAACAATAAAGCAGCAATGCAGTTTTACTACAATGGAAAATTGACTTACTTTTGGCTACTCTAGCACAAATCAAACCAACCACTCTATTGTGTTTCACAAAACGGCATTTTTAGAAGCCAGGAATGAAATATTGCATACTAAAAAGGAATGTTTAGCACAGAGTAGAGAATGGTATGAGAAGTGGCGCATTTTTAAAAATTATGTTTGAAGCAGGGCTAGAAGAAAATTTCCATGAATTCCCATCTCCTTCATCTACTTAAATAAACTATTTTATGCAATATACTGAATACATTTTCAAATTCATTATTTCTTTGTAATTTGATTAAGTAAATGCATTTTTTATATAAATGTATGTAAAAGTAACAAGGACTGGAAATTTTTTTTGATGTATGGTAATGTTTCAGACTGATTTACAAATAAAAACTTTCAGTGTTAGCAGCAAAAAGCATAAGAGCTGCCATTTTGAATCCAATCGGTAACCAAAACGACATCAGTCAAGTGATGGAGGTGTTAGTGTCAATAAATTAATTGCCATGGATGAGTAAAGATGAGACTGCATTCTAGACAGAAAAACAAAACCTTATCAATGATCTAGGAATATGCTTTGCCCAATACAGAAGAAAACACTGTTCACATATGACATAATCCACCCTAGATTAGTTCTTCAAATCATAAAACTAAACAGCATTGCCATCTACTGGATATAAATAAATTAACATTTTCTAGTGAAACACTTTGGCTTCTTTTGGAAACAGTAAATTATCCTTAATTGCAATATGACTGCTGAAGCCAACTTAGAAATGGCAGTAAATAAATAAGACCCATTTAAAAATGCTTATAAATGTCATATATATTTCACCATTTTATGAGACTAGGGGAAGTTTTCAACAATTCAAACAGGTTTGGCTTTCCATCCATCAGAATTACTGTGAGAGTTTGTTACCAGTTAAGAATTTCCTTTAAACCCTAAGAAATAATATGCATCAAAAATGGTCAGTATGGGTATCAATATACATATATCAGCATTTGTATAACTCGTGAAGCATTTGTGTAGAATGTACAATCTCTTTGAAGAGGCCTCTCTTGTCAAATCAAAGGTAAATCTGCATATAGTGTACTTGCAGAAATGGAATGCAAGAAATAATATGAAAACAAGATATGCAAAAAACAGTGTAACCCTAAGATCCCAGACTATTTCATGTAATTGCCCTGCTTCTTCCCATACAGAGTTACCTACCTGAAGTTATAGCAGCCTTGCTTGTTGTGAGTTGTTCTGAACCTGCATAAACACAACCCTGCATTAGAACTTTACTTCTTAGTCTCTGAAAGTACCCCTACAGTTGTTTGGGCATTACTAAGAAGCTACTGATCTGCTGTTATGAGATCTGCATTATTCACTGCATCTTGAAACCCCAGCTCAGGTAATGGCATTGTAACTCCAGTTTAAGTGATTTGAATCTGATTGTCAAATGTCAAAATAAATTTAAGAGAAATACATGGAAACCAAAATTTTGTAAATTACATTCTTTTATACTTAGTCTCATGCATTTTCAATAACTTCAAAATGCTTTTTAAAAATTTATTAAAAGAATCATAGAACATAGAACAATAATGATTTCTTGTCTTCTCTTTCCCTTCCCTATTCTGATTGGGGTTGATGCCAGAGAACAGACAGACTCACAGGATTTGTTGAATAAAAGAGAAGTTATGAGAATTTCAAATTACTACTAAACATATAAGTACTTCTTCATATAAATAACATTGCCCAACAAATTAGTGGTCACAGTATAAGGAGACTCAAATCTGTGTAGTTGCATATTTACATACTGGCATATTTACATATATGTGTTTTTACATATTTACAAATAATCAAATGCCTAGGTACTTGAGTAGACTTACATTAGTGATAGTAAATTGGAAAAAAATCTGTTTCATACTTTCTTATGATTGTTCCACATACCTTTCCACAAGAGATTTTTTTAATAACAATCTTCATCTTATTGAGGATGTCTCTGGACATTCTCAGTTCCTACTTTCTCCTTTTTTCCTCTTTAAATTTGTATTAGCATGCCTCTGTACTTTTTTACTTATACCAACACTTAAATATGTGTCATTACAGTCAATGACCCTTTCAGTTTATGAGATGACAGACTAGAAGGAATAAAGTGGGAAATGTAGTAAAGTCTTCTTTATAGTTTATCATCTATCACTTTTGCTGTTAGTGGTTGCTGATCACTAGAGTCAGAGACAGTTAACTTTTGTTAGATGTTCTTACTCAAACTTACTGGTGCACAAACTTGCATGAGGATTTGCTAATAATTTTCTATCAAATCATGTTGATTTGGCAAACACTATTAAGCTAAGCTAAGTCATTTTGTAGTAAATGGACCATTCAGGTCCATTATATGCAGCAAATCTGAGGACAGAGTTCAAAGACAGAGGAGAGAGTAGAGAAAGTGCAGGGAGTGTGCAGCTGGATGGACTGTTTTCTCACAGCTCACTCAGCAGAGGACATTACTCATAGCTTCACAGTAGTTTGTGAAGTATTACATGCATACGTATCTACCTAATTTACTTCTTGTTGTCTCATTTAATGGATCATTATTTTGGGAGGAAATAACTGTTTAATAGATGCATGCATGAGCAGGCTGTTCTAATAAAACAAATCTTGAAGGCTGTAAAAATAAGGTTATTACAGGTGTTACTCCCAAATATGCACATATAAGTTGATGACAAAAGCCACAAAAGCAAAGGCATAGGACAGTGGCAGAGGCATTAGTAGTATAAATACAAATCATACATGCTCAGTTACTGAGCAGTTTCACTAACAGAATATGTGAGGTGGATAAAGTAGGCTTTAGGGTTAACAGAGAGAGTAAGCCCAAGTTCCAACAGATATACCATACTGCATATGGTAAAGTGTGGACTTGGGACTAATAAAGAACAAGGAAGCTAGTAGTATTAGCAAGCATATAAAAATAACTGGATTTGGGAGTTGGAATCAATGAGCCTTGTGGGACTCTTCCAACTCAAGGTATTCTACGATTCTGCGATCTCACGGAGACCCAAAAAAAGAGGGGAGGAATCCATCCATGCCAGAAATACTATTGCAATTCCAGTTTAGGACGCCAGCAACTCCCTGCTCCCTTCCCCCTTCCTCCCCCTCACTCTCATTTTCTTCTTGCTATGGACTAGCAACACTGACCTTAGGACTCAAAGTGACGTTCAGATAGCAGGCCAGAGAAAGTGATAGCTAGGAGAAAATCTGTGTATTATCAGTTTTTAATGGTATCACTGGGAATAAAGAGTAGCAACTGTATACTTTGGACTATGTGCGTTAATAGGCTTATAAAAGGACTAACATTTATTTATTTATGTATTTATTTATTTACGAGTGTAATTAGGCTACTGATAAATAGTTGGCTCCTATATTTATAAGTCTATACGTAACGTATGTATCTTGACTTCATATTAATTGCACAATGTGCCTGATTTGGTACCATGATTCTGCCCTGGATAATTTATATGTGGCAACTTGTATGTATTATGTGTATCTGTATCTTGTGCTAAAAAGGACATATTATACTACTCGTCCCTCTGGCTTACTTTTGGTGGGTTTCTACTATGCAAGCTTGAGAGACAGAGATGTGTCTGCCCTGTTCCCTATACTCACAAGTCTTCCAGTGATAGCAGAATTAGAATCTACTAACATTACTCAGTGTACTAGGAATCGTAGTATGTGAATCTATTTGTCTGAATCTATGAAAATGTCAGCATGTGGCTCAGATGGTTGACAGATTCAACTTTTGTTTTGATCCTCAGAATAAGCTCTTACAGCTTTTGTACAAATTCAGATTACTGGTGTCTCGTATGGTCAAAAATGATGAAGGCCAGCTATCACTGAATGAACACTGACAATTCCCAAGTATAATCAAGGCGGCTTTCTTAAACTAGACCAGCTGAACAGTAAGTCTATGTTTCTTCTGCTGTACAGATGCAAAAAATAGCTTCTGTTTCATGAAGGATACTGACCTGATGAAGTTAAAGGCAGTATTGTAGTAGCAGGATTTTCTGCAACAACTGAAAGAAAGCAAATTCATTATGAACTCCTTTTATAGTGCAATATCTATTTTTATACAAAATAGAAAGAAAACACAGTCAAAAATCCTCAAAAGCTGTGGCTTTTTCTCTTTGTATCACTAACAATATCCTGCTTCTCTATTTTTGACCATTTCTCATTATTTTCTCAGACTCTGACCTTCCAAAGGAGGAAAAGTCTCGTAATTCCCTTCTATCCTGAGTCTCTGTTTATTATCTCACATATAAAATGTCTTTATCTTGGAAATCTCTTGACTCTTTTATACCATGGAGCTTTTCAGAGCATCTGCATCATAAAGCAGTATTTATATCAGATAAATTAGTTAAAATTAATCTGGAATTGTTTGCAAGATAGAAAGTTACTCTTAGTCACTATGGAAATTCATTTGGAGCAAATCACAGATAAGTGTTATAGTTCGTTCCCTCTATGATATGAAATAGAAACAAAGTTTGTCTTGAAGAACATACTGAGACATTGAAAGCAAAAGTGCTATGTATACATAGGATCGTTAGTTACAGTTGTTACTTTATTGCAGCACTCCTGATAGAATAGACAGATGACATCTCATGTGAAAAAAGACATTTTAATGATGCACATCAAGAAAAGTTTTACTGCTTCAAAATTCATCAACAGATATGTAATCTTTTAAAAAGCTCTTCATAATTTTGTTTGGAGGCATTTTTCAAGTATAATAAGCAATTGCTTTCCACAGTGACATGCAGCTATTTAGAACAAGTTCTTAAATGTGGTGCAGATAGTAAAAAGAAATAAAGATGTCAGGACTCTAAATTTAGCCTTTGAATAGCGGAAGTACTTTGCAAGAAATGCACCTTTTAGAACAGAGTAAGAAATGTTGCATAACAAATGTTTTACTCCTCTTAAGGCAATCAGTAGCTACTTGATAGTAGCTCCATCAGGTCTTCAAATGTCAGCTAATCAACTTCTACTTCAAGGGATTCAAATTGTTTTTTATCATTATACTTAGTGAAGGCCTATTTTGTGTCTTACTGAAATAAAAAAAAAAAAAAAAGAAGATTCTCATTGATTTTGCTGGGCTTTTTCTTAGATTTTGCCCAGTTTTCTAGTACTTGCTTAAAATCACTATATTTGAGTATTTCCAAAATTTGAAAACATCTAGTTTTTAAAGCCGCTTCATTTGTTTCCCATTTACACTTTACCTAAGTATCAGAGGAATTTGATACTAAGGTATCCTTCTCCAGAAGTCACAGACTATATTAGCTTGCTATTCTTTTTGACATCTTTTCAATAAATAAGTCCTCAGTCACTGTGAAGCTGAACCACTTTCCTTATTCTTGAGCAAAACAAATTGATAGTTGCATTTACTTATGAAATACAGTCCAGGCTTAATTGCATTAATCTGAGGGACAATGAAATTACAAGTGTTATGCTGCATAAAATAGATGCAGTTGGGTGCTTTTGACTGGGAAATCCCTACTTTTACCTTTATTTCTTCCACAGGGGACATACACTAAACTGATTCATACTTTCTGTTTGACAAAGTTCTTTCACCTGCTGATGGAGATGGAGTAATGGAGAACACCCATAAGCATAACAATCCTTCTGATGGTTGGGATCCAAAGTTTTTGCTCATATTAACAGCAGTTTTCAAGAATTTATATTAGCATTACCTGTGATTTGTATGCTGTTCACATCAATTTTCAAGGTCTGAGAAAGATCAGTTGCATTTGAGTTGATACCTGAAAGTAACTCATTCTTTATTTTCTCAGCTGTTATTCCCTGGGTAAGATAGAGGCCGAAGATCACAACAACACTAGCAATATAAAACAGAAAGTTAAGCAAGATAATGGAATCTATGATTTGAGTTACTGATATTTTGACTACATTTAATTATAATAGGGGTTTCACTTGTAAACTTGTAGTATCATAAAGTGATGGCTGGTTAATATAAGGAAGGAAAAACTCTTAATTTTAGCTTAGAACATTAGAACATTGGAGAAACTGTTTTTATCTTCCTTGCAACTCTTAGATCCATTGTAGGAGAGAAAAAGCAATAGCACTATTATTAATGCAATGAAAATGAATTGGAATAAACTGAAGAAGTAGGTTTATTCAGTACTTAACAGGTCTTCTAGTTTAATCTCAAAAATATTGATGGTGAACCTGAAGTTTTCACAATATAAAAATATAACACAAACTGGTCAATGCTGGATAGCAAACATCCTCTATGGATTCTGCTTTCGCAAGGATCTGCTGTGTGATTACCTATATTTCCATAAGTAAACAATAATGGATATAACCATAGATATTTTGAAATCAGTGGTTGTACTTTATTTAACTTCTATGAGGCCTGAATTTTATCCAGAATTTTGTTTATTTGCAGTCTCTTACTCCATCATTATATACAATATTTGTAGCTAGATTGAAGTATCTGATTGAAGTCAAAGTATGATGTGTGCTAAAGATATATATTTTTTCCATTTACTTAGATTTAATTGTGGTTGTTTATTTTTATTCCTAAGTGTTTATAGTATCAAATTGAAACAGACTCAGCAGTGTTTTTTGATATGGCCTGCAGCTGTACTGCAGGATTGAGCAGTTTGTAGTGTAAGGAAAAACTCTCCTCTTTAATTTCTTGTTTCTCATAACCTCTAGGCCGTGCTGAGTAAACAAAAGCTTTTATTGCTTTCATTGTGACTCAAAAGAGTTTTAAAGGTCAAATAATAACAAGGTTGCCCAAAGGGATAAACACCTTTTTAATGGCAAGAGTCAACGTGAAAATCATTTTTGAAATAAGCAGATGTTATTTCAAAGCAGAAATGAAGACAAATGTCTAGATTTCTATTGCATTTGATGGAAGGAAACAAGCTGTTCTTTGGCATAATTGATCTTCTCCTGAAAAGGCATCCAAATATAATAGATGTGAAAACCTTAAAAGTAACTTTTTTTTTTTTGCCTTTATTTATAATCAGTTTTGAGCAACTAGCTCAGACATGCTTCTATCTTCAGTGAACAATTTTGATAAGTCTAATTCTACATGCAGAAACAAAAGTTTGCTACTTGGATCCATCTTCACAGAGACAAAAGCCTGTATGTAGTGCCTACTTCTTTTCCCTTAGTATTATAAAATAGTATTATAAAATCCTTCATAAGGTTATCTTAGTCCATCTTTCCATGTAATTTGTTTTATAACGTCACTATTGATTCAAATCTGCTTCTGATTTTCAGCATAGATGTATTCATAGCTGGCAAATATCCTTATCCTATTAGTAAAATCCCTGTCTCCTGATCATGTCTAACTGAAAATTGTTGTATGCAATTACCCTGTTTCAGATGTCTTCAAGATTTCATTACCTTCTTCAGGGTTCCTATAGGAAAAAAAAAAAAAAAAGCATATTATTCTCCTTGAGCTTATAATGTTTAATGCTGCGGATAAGATGCAAGTGTGTTCTGGAACTGTATAAAAGTGGATTATAGTGTTATATTTGCTGTGTACACTCAAGACCATGTGAAGAGCAGTGCAGGTTGAATTAGTACCACAGAGTTCACTGCATTTACTGAACTGTTTTGCCAGATAGCCTTCCATAGGACAACAGAGATAACAGGATATTGAGAAGTGAAATTAAGCTACTCCTACTCTGCCTATACTATGGATTCTTTAGGACACACAGGATGCAGCTTTAAATGGTGCCAAGTGACAGCTTCACTTGCAAATTCCTTAAGTGATACAATTTAAATGGACCTGAGTCCATAGAGACATATTAGTATATTTCCATTCATCTCAGGTTATGCCAACAGAAAATCTCTGTCCTGAACTTTATTCTAGATAGGAAGAACAGCAAACCTGCAAATTTACTTACTTGAACTGGAAAATTTCACATCTCTCAAATTTATTTCTCAGATCACTTGCTTGAAAGATTTCTTGTATCTGTACAAAAAAGGTAAATTTTTAACCAATAGAATAATGAAAAATACATGTACTTGCACACTGCTTTCATGGTTTTAATATATTTTCCCTCCTCACACCTCATATCAGCAAACTTTATTTGATGCTTCACTGATTTTCACAAAGAAAGAATATAATGGACATGAGGATGTTGGTCGACACTTGTCTAAACATGAGACAGCAGTGTGCTCAAGTTGCCAAGAAGGCCAACGGCAGTCTGGCTTGTATCTGAAGTAGTGTTGTCAGCTGGAGCAGGGAGATGATTGTCCCTTTGTATTCAGCTCTGGTGAGACCATACCTTGAGTATGCAATCAGTTTTGTGCTCCTCATTACAAAAAGACATTGAGGCCCTGAAGTGTATTCAGAGAAGGGCAATCAAAGCTGTGAGGGGTCTGGAGCACAAGTCTTGTAAGAAGCAGCCGAGGGAGCTGGGACTGTCTAGTCTGGAGAAGAAGACACTCATAGAAGACCTTATCACTAAAATCTCCCTGGAGATTGCTGTGGGGTGACAGTTTGCCTCTTTTCCCATGCAACTAGAAATAGAACAAGAGGGAATGCCTCAAGTTGTGTCAGGGGAGGTTCACACTGGATATTAAGAAAAATTTCTTCTCAGAAGGAGTGGTCAGGATTTCGAACAGGCTGTCAGGGAGGCGGTGGAGTCACCATCCTTGGGGATATTCAAGAAAATATTTAGATGTGGTACTAAGGGACATGATTTAGTGGAGGAATATTGATGGTAGGTAGATGGTTGGACAGAATGATCTTGAGTGTCTTTTCCAATCTTGGTGATTCTATGATTCTATGATGACTTCTGATCAAGCTTAAGATACTAAATGTCACAGTTTGGGGAAAGTAAAAATGCATCATCAACAGGTTATGTTAGGAAATTAATGTAGCTAACGCATACTCTTGGTTCAACCAGAGATAAAGAGGTTCTTACCAAGTGTTCAACATCAAAGGCAAGGACTTTGAAGTCCCCTGATGATTTATCTTGCAAAGCAGGAGAGAATGATGTCCCAGAAATTATTTTAAATGTTCCTGTGTAGCCTTGGCTATTTCCAGCAGTTTGAGCTAGATTATTAAAAATATAATTAAACATTTATAAATAATACAATAATTATAATAATATAAAGAAATGTATTATATTTTATTCTATGCAGATCATAAAGATAATTTTTTTAACCTGTTTTGCTTTGTATAAAGAGATTTTGCCAAGTGCTGATTTTTCATAAGTTTCAGATCGTTTTTGACAAAAGTAATAACTGTAAACATATGAATACAATTTGTCCTTGCTTCTCATTACTTTCAGTTTCACACTAAATGCTGAACTTTCCAACAGCAGTTTGAACAGTTAAAGGAGACAGTAGTATTACTCTGGGGGTGCCTGAGCACTAGAACAGATTGTCTGGAGAGGTTGTGGAGTCTCTATCCCTGAAGATACTGAAAAGCCATCCACACATGGCTCTGGGCAGACATCTCTAGGCAGCCCTGCTTGAGCAGGGTGTTGGACTAGAGTGTCTCCAGAGATCCCTTTGAAGCTAAATCATTCCCTGATTCTGTGAATCTCTATAACATGTGAAACTATGTCTAATATAAGGAACAAAACCTGGAAATTCTCAGATAAGAGCTGAATTAATGTGACTGATAGAAAATACCATTTGTTTAACAGCTATATTACCAGGGGTATTTTTAGAATGGGATTAATGGCATTAACATCCAAGAATGAATTTAAATAAAAGAGAAGCTAACTAAGAAGTATTGTAACAGACAATTCGTGATGGAGGGGCATAAGCTGGTGACATATTTCCTAATATCAACCAGTAATTATATTACCTTAAGCTTCTATTTGTCCTTATAACTGCATATCTATTTAAACAAATGTTTCTAAATAGTAGGTTGCTTTTTTTTTCCTTTCTAAGTAAATCATGTCATATATAATTTAAAAAATGTCTTAGAAATATTTATACATGATGAAACTAATGCTAGTGCATCTGCTGTAAGAAAGACACCTGGGAAGTTCAACATCTCCCTTGTACTGGGGAGACCAGAACTAAACACAGCATTGCTGGTGAAGTGCACAGTTAATATAAAGCTAAAAAATATCTTTAAACTAAAATTTCAATTCCTTTTAAAAGTCATTCGGTGTAGATTTCTTAAATTTACTTTACTTCAAACATCAGTTGTGTGATTTCCTCACATTATGAGCATCAAGTAGATACTGAGAATTACTTTGTATAAACCTTATATAATGCTAGGAGCTGACTGTCTACTACAGAATCTCTCTCCTAACTATATAGATTAACAACAACAACAAAAAGACTTTTTTTCTTTTTCTCTTTTTTTAAGAAAAGAAGATTCAAAGGATTCTAGGGCACTTCTCCAGAGACTCCAATGGATTATGAATGTCTTCATGTGTCAAACAATACACATAGTGAAAAAGCAAACATTCATAGTTTGCAATATCATGTTCACTATTTGATGAATAAGACTGAATAAACAAAGCTTTACAGTTTGGATTAAATTCCAAGGACTTCTCTTAAATTATTAGATGTGAAAATTCTCTCATTTCATCAGGCTTCAAGGCATGTGTCAGTGCTTTTATCTTGGCTTATTTTGTCTAGATCAATATCCAGAGAGGGAAGTGTAAAATAAACAAACAAAAAACCAAGCCAAAAGCATTAGAATTATAGGAAGAAATATGAAATATAATTACAGTGACAATGATACTGTCCTCAAAATCTGAAGTTTTACCGAGGATCTCCTGAATAAGTTGAATGTTGGTACTTACCTTGTTTTAACTCCTTGATTGTTAACCATGAAAGTGCAATCAGCCCCACACAAACACACATCAAAAGTGCAAGCAGAGAAACAAACAAAATTTCATAGTAACTAAGAGGAACATATTTCTCACGAGATGATTTTCTCAGCTTCATTTCTGTCCTGAAAGCTTGTACCAACAGAGGACTGACATGAGAAAGAAATAACCTGAAAATGAGGGTAATAATTCACATGAATCACAGAATCACAGAAGTGCAGGGGTTGGAAGGAATATTTGTTTATTTACAGGAGACGCCTATCAATTAATTACACCATAAAACTTAATAGACAGGTTTTTTTTGCAACATTTCTGAGCGCTCATATTCATTAACAAGATACAAGATATGCAAAAATGAAGAAATCTCTTCAGAAATGAAATATTAAAATTTCTGTCCCAGATTAAAAAAAAAAAAAAAAAAAAAAAAAAAGCAAGAACCAAAGAAATGCAAAATTGGTCATTATGACCCATCACAAACAATTCCAGCAGGCTCCAATGTCCCAGCAGGGCAAGGCAGGGCAGAGAAGCCACCCTGGTGTGCTTGGAGACAGCCTGGGTAGGGAAAAGCACACAGCACATGGCTACGAGGGGTGAGGGGAGCAGGATAAGGAGTGGCCCTACAGCACCCTGTGGAGAGCAGACTACGGAGATCCCACAGTGGAGCAGATTTCCACGCTACAGCCATGAAGGAATTCACAGTGGAGCATGTGCATGTCATCTGAAGGAAGCTGCAGAGGAAAGAGATCCCATGCTGAAGCAGGATCCAGGACTGAACAGCAGCACATGGGGAGGATCCCACACAGAAGCAGGTTGCTGGGAGGAACTGCAGCCTGCACAGGACCTGCACTGGAGTAGGGAAAAAGTGTGAGGAGAAAAGAGGCAGAAAGTAACTCTGAGAGGATGAAAACAGGCCCGATTCCCATTTCTCCTATGCCACCAAGGGAGATGGGAGTTAGGAATGAAGAAGATGAGCCTAGGATGAAGTGGACTGGGAAAAAGGTGTTCTAGTTTTGTCTTTGTTCCTCACTATCCAAATCAATTTTTAAGTGAAAATAAATTAATTTTCCCCATTTTCCTGTTTTACACATGATGAAAGTCCTGGAGAAAATACAAAATGGTGAGGGATTTTCTTGTTTTAATCTCAGCCCACAAGATCTACAATTGGACTAGATGATCTTGTAGGTCCTTTCTACTATTCTATGATCTTCCGTCATATTTTCACACACTTTATTCTGTTGAGGAGAGGAGGTGGGATAGGGAATGATTAGAGTTTGCCTGCTGTATGATGTCAACCCACCAAAATATCCCACGTTGTATGAAACAATACTAGAACTGGTCTTGCTCATCACCAGACATTTTCTTTCACAAATCTGAGGAGCTGAGTTCAAATTGACTTTGGATTCCTCTGTAGTATTTTGCATGCTTTGACTTTGTATCATTGACACTGTACATCTTTAGTAAAAGCTAAACATCACCACCTGTAAATGTTATTACAATTTAAATTTGGAATTGGTGCCCAAAGGAGATGGGTCAAAGGAGAAGTAAATGAAGTCATGGTCACTTAGAATTCAGTGTTTCACTAGCACCTTGCACGTGGTGATCGTCAAGATGCATATATACTCATATTTGTTCCACCCTAGCCAAGGACAAAACTTATCATAGGTAGTCTCCAATTGCAGTTGTGACTGCTACAAAGGATCTAATTTGCTAAGCAATTCTAGCTGGCAACAAGGTCCTGGTAGCAATAATTAACAGGCAAGCCCTGGAAGCTGAGCTGATAGTAATTAAGTGAGCTCTCGTTCATCAACTGTAACATCTTACAGTCTGTACTGCTGTAAGCTGATGAAAAAAGAATATAACACTTTATGATTTCTCATAGTCATTTGTGAATCTTAAAAATTAGATGGGAGGACTTCAGCACAGTGTTAACACTAGCTTAGCATTAGTCTTGAATCATATTAGCAGCGTTTATGCTGAAAGGAACCTTTGAAAGTCATCTGGTTTAACTTCCTGCTCAAGCAAGGGATAACTGGAATTTGATTCGTTTGTTCAGGGCTATACCCAGACAAGTTCTGAATATCACCAAGATGGAGGACCTCAGAACCTCTTTCGAAAACCACCTGTGCCAGCACTTGATTGCCTGCAGAGCGATTTTCTTTCCTAATGTCTTACTAGAACTTTCGTCACTTCAATTTATGCCTACTGCTTCTCAGCCTTTCACTATGACCCTCTGAAAAGAGATGGCTCCTTCTCTGAAATTACCACTTAAATGGCTGAAGACAGCAATTAGACATCCCTACCAACTGATTGGCTCCCAGCCTCTATTGGCACCTAGGATTATTATAGAATTTGCTCTTGTTGAGCTCTGTTGAACCTCATGAGTCTTCTGTCAGCCTATATCTGTTTTTTAATGACAAGGAAGTCTAGTGACTTCACTCCTATTCTCTTATCCCTGATTAAATTATTAGTCTTCCTGCTCCTTCCCCGTCTGAAATATTAGGTGTATATTTTTTCTCCTGATATAATTTTAAAGTTTATTTTTTCACTTTCATTTCTTTTACAGATTGATAGGACTCTTGAAAATTAGATTTGGTTATTTGCTATGTAACTAAACTGATGAAATTGTGTGATCCATTCAGGAACAGAGGGGGGGCAGTGTTACTACAAAATCAGAGAGACTTTTTCTACCGTATTGCAAGTTGTGAATAGTTGCAAGCCATGAGCTGCCTGCAGCACAGAAATTAATCACTAAAGCAATTAATACAAAAATAATAAACTACAATATTCAATTATATTGGCAAAAATTTGCAAATAGAAAACTAATGAAATTAGTCACATGCTATTTTCTAAGCTCTTGTTTTGCCATGCCTGTTGTGAACTCTATGGTAATCAATTATAGTATGGTTTAAAAAAAAAAGTTAAAAAGTTATAAAGGCAAATATTCTATGAGTAGTGTTCAAAATTAGAGAAAGATATTTACGTATTGATAATCAATAATTTTTCAGAAGTACTAGTATTAACATGCTAGTGATGAGCTTAGGCCATTTTCAAAGAAATAGACCTTCACTGGGGAAGGAGCCTAACAGATTCACAATTTAGTTGGTTTATATTGCATCTACATCTGCAGCTCCACAGGATTTATGGCCTTACTGGGTTCTGTTTATTTTCTTATTTAATCATTCTTCAGCACAGACTGAAAAGTCTGCTGACATAGAAAGGAGGGAATGTTGTGTTCTGATAATACCTCTAATATCCACAAATGTACTTAATGCCTGACATTCTATTAATTGCTAGCAATCTGCACAAAACTATTTTGGTTACCTACGCAGACTTGCCCTCCACTATCTAAATGAAATGGAAATTGGCTTTCTTACGGCAGCTGTTTTCAGATGTCAAGATGATTTGTACCTTTTGCTGTGTAGAATTCCACATACGAACGCAGGACTGAATCTATAGACCTGCAGTGAAAGTGCAGAAACAGACTATGGGCTTGTTTTTACATCATAAACACAAATATAAAAGGGAGTTCTAGGAAAGCACAACTTCCAGCAAAGTTGTATTTCAAAATAAAATCCTTACATATTGCTTACCTTTAACTCTTCCAACTGTTTGTATTGATGAGGAGAAAGATATATGGTGGTGGTCTGTCATGTGCAAAACTTTGTATGAAATGAAAAATGTAGATTTAATTTACTAGTTAACAGTATTTATAGCAGTTGAAAATGTAAGATTCGTTCTGTAATCAATTATTGAAAACTAAAAGTGGCATAAATATCTTCTAAAACTTATTTGGCTCAGCAAGACTTATCTTTGCAGAAGAATTGTGACTTGTCAGACATCACACATTGTTTATATACACACTATTTTCATCCACTTCCAGGAAAACTGAGACTGGAGAACTTGTTCAATACTCAGTTGTCTGGGATGCTATTTCTTATCTAGAGAGGTCCTTAGACAAGTTTATGAGATTTTAAAATCTCATACAGTATTAAAGACATCATCTTAAAAAAATTGGACTATAATTGGACTAAAATTACTATGCTGCAGGACATAAAAATATTCAACAAATGAGTTACCTGATTCTGTGTTCAGAAACAGTAGCAGTTTAGGAAAGACATATGTTTTAGTCAAGTGAAAGGTATGAGGGAACAATGTCTCTATTTTCACACTGAAACTGTTAGTTTAAACTATTAATAAATAAATAAATAAGCAATCTGATTTCAGAGTCATGGAACAAGTGCAACTGCTCATAGGCCTAGGTAATGTAGAACTTCTTTGGGTCAAGATATGTCCAAGGCATGAAGATAGGGAAGGTAGCTGGACACTGCTCTTCCTTCAGTCTTTAAGCACTGCCCAAAATGGGGCTCTGCGTATACAGTGAAATAATAGTTGTTGAAAGCTTGGTTGAGTTTTTCTAGTTTTCCTCACACTGGAGGATTTATTGGCAGTATGAAGATCTTACGGAGTTATCTCAGAACAGTATTTGCTCTGAGACAGTACCTGAGAACTTTCATATACACAGCTGACAAGAAATAGAATTTTGCAAGGATGATCCTTGAACAGATGGGGTACACATGGACTGCTCCAAAAGTGATGCCTCCAAGTTTTTTCTCACTGGAAACTGTAAAAGATGCAATAAACACAATAACACTACTGGATAGAGCAAATTCTCAGCTAGAAAAAATATTTTTCAACATAGACATCACCATTAGTCATGCACTTTCTGTACTTGTAAATTCTGCACTTGTGAAGGTGACCTACTGCTTCACAGCTGCTATGATGCTGCTGCTGCTAGGAAAATATTGCCCACGCAGTCCACTTATCATCAGCTTGAGCAGGTGGAAGTCAAAAGACACCAAATCCTGAATATACAATGGGTGTGGTAAGATTGTCTAGCTGAGACTAGCAATGTATTCCACAGTCTTTAAGTTTCTGTGGGGCCTGGTGTTTTCATGTTGCAAAAGAAAGGTTGTCTTCTTCTCTTGGCTGACTTTGAGAGTTTGAGCCTTTAGCTTAGATAGTGTCATGATGTAGCAGTTGATGGTTTGCCTGGGTCCCACGAAATTCAGAAGGATCAGCCTTTTCCTAACTCAGAAGACAGTGCACACCACTACTTATTTAGGACTGCTTCTTCAACTTTTTATTTGATGAAGAAATTCATGTCATGAGTCCATGATCCTATGTTTTGACTACAACTCATGGTAGTGGCACCATGTCTTGTTACCAGTAATGAGGTGATCCAGGAAACTGTCACCTTCAGCCTCATAGTGTTTAAATAGGCCCTAACAAATGTGTATACAATGTTCTTTTTTTTCTGTGTGAGCATTTGTGGGCCCTACATGGAATGAAATTGTAATATTCCAGTGTTACCACCATTTTTTCCAACACATTGAAGACACAATTCCCTAGTCGTAAGCCACCAATTCATGTGGATGAGCTATAGAGATACTCTTCATTTTGAGGTGTAATAGCTGTGCATGGCTGTCAGGAATGTGGTCATTCACATCACTGTTGCAACTGCTGAAGCGCACCACCCACCACCTCATTGTGCTACCATCCGCTGTCTGATCTCTATAAACATTCAGCAAGCATTGATGAATATCAATGGGTACAATTTTTTCCACATAGAGGAATTCAGTTTTACACCATTGTTTCATCTACACTTTCATGTCAGATGCCATTCTGTCATACTGCCCCTCTGCTGCCATCTGTCACAAAATGTAATGGAATATTGGTGGGAAGGTTCAGCCTCTACTGCTGTACCGCCAACAACCACTTCTGACCTTGTGGGCCAGCATAATGAAGTAGGAGGCATTCCTTTCAGAGCAGCCTTCTTATGCTGCGCAAAGTAATTAGGTAACTGAATGCAGTTATACATTTGCTTTATCTGAAGATCATACTGAGACTCTGGCAAAATAGTTCTAAGGGGTTTTACATTACTATTACGTTAGATTATTTTTATGCTGGTTTGTGCATTCATAATTTATTTAAATTCCGAAATGGGCCACCAACTGAGTAATGAAAAGAACATGCCAATGCCAATTTCTTTATAAGAACTAAACAGACACAGATATGCCACACAGGAGAAGGAATCAGTCAAAACTTGTCTGAAAATGCTGATTGGCAGAAGCAGGTAAAAAACAAGGGATCAAGAGGTAGTAACAATACTATTGTTCCTTTGATTAAATTAATGTAAAAGCCGGGGTATTAATAATGGAGTGGTAGCTGAAAACAGCAGTAAATTTGTCACAGTTTAATAGTTCCCATGAATAAAACCAATTACAGCAACATTATTGTGCACATAGTTTTGTGCCTTGTAGGCCAATATGGAAATCTTGAAAGGAAAATAAAATTGGCAGAGGAATGGTTCTCTGTCTTTCTTAGCTTCTATTCAGAATGCCAGAATAAATACAGTCTCCTTTTTGTATACTAGGCACACAGCTTTTTGTCAGCATGCATTTGTTTCCTTAGAAGCACTGGAATAAAAACATGCTTGCATGTCAAAAAGGTCTGAAGCAAAGGCTTAGGTATGGGCTAGTTTAACTTCATTCTACGTAATCCATTTGAAGATATATAAATAATCCATATGGGAAAAAAATGCTTGTTTTAATACGGTATATGTTGCACAATGAGAAGCTGTCCTTAAAAATGCACCCTCCTCTTTTTGTGCAGCCTCCAGCAATCTTTCCCAGGGTTGTAAATGCTAGCTAGTTGTAGTTCTTGATATGTATTTAGAAATATGTATAATTCAAAATAAGAATACGAGAAATGGGAAATTCCATGTCCAAATAAAAATTAAAGCATCAACATCAGTATATCATAATAATGATTTTAACCATTGAGCATTTTATTGACCACAGATTGTAGTATCAGCTGTTTTGCTGTTTCATAGATCAGCTACCTAAAGATACTTAGAAGGTCATTAACTATGAAAAATGGGAGTAAATCCTTTTTCTCTTCAATTCAAACACTTTAGAAGATCCTAGTCTTAAGTTAATTTTCTCAAATCTCTGGCTTTCTTAGGCAAAAATTGATCTTTTCTTTTACAACTTTGGAAGAAGTAATAAATATTTCTAACCAATATAATAAATACTACAAGAACTAAAATATCTTGTCCAGAAGTCTTTGGAGTGATTAGGAAAACCTATGTAAACTCCACTTTCGTTTTTATGAAATATTTGTACTCCTGTGTAGCAATATTATGGATATGACAGCAATTTTAGCTGACTGAGATTCTATGAAAGAAAAACAATTAAAAAAACAAAAACAAAAACAAATAAACCTTCTGAATATCTCTATTATTATGCCATGTTACCATCTCACAGATGTTTTTTTCTTCTTGATCACATTATCCAAAGCAAAAGGAAACTGATATGCAAGTCAGAGGGAGTATATGTGACTTCAAAGAGAAGAAGAGGAAATCTGAAATCCTTGCAGTTCACTCATCTAAATAATGCAAAAAATGAGAAGAAAACTGAGGCCAGATAAACTGTAAGAGCACTAATAAAAAATTACCTAATGCTCAATATTTCAAGAGTAAGCATGTCTAGTCTTTCTAAATATACCTGGTATGAAATGAATTTAAAATTTTTTAAAATACTTTTGACATTAACAATATCAATTCCAAAAACAGTTGGCCTTCATTTTGCTCCTTTTCTTTTGAAATCTATGGTAAACTTTTCAGTAAAAGCTGAGCTTGATTGGTAGAAGAATTACTTCAGTGCAGAATACTTAGAAATAATCATACATTACACCTAATATATCAGAAAGGCAACAATTATTGGATTGTTTTAATATTTTTCAAATTGCTTGTTTTGGAGGAAAGGAATGATAAAAAAAACAACTGTAATGCATCTTTCAAATGCCCCCAATCAAGATAAAACAGATCAAAAGTTCAATCGATAAATTATTTGATCACTTTTATTTTCTTGTCCTCTATACTTGACCCATGATACGACTACTGAACAGAGATAATTTATATGCTTTTAAATACATGTGAAAAGGCATCTGGGTTAGCCCTCTCTGGTAATCTATTTATCTTACATCAAATTAACTTTTCACATTGGATATTTGACAAGATAATGGAGAAATAAGATAAAGAATGTAGAGTGAGCTTTTTTTTGGTGATAATTATTTTAACAGGAATTTACAGAAAGCAGAAGGATGAAGAAGATGCTCTTGGATTTCAAAAATGGGGTCAACTAAGCATGTAATTACTTTCTCAAAGGTTCATAAAACTGTGCTGAACTATCTGACCAGGAGTTCAAATTTTGGTCACTATGTTGATATTGTTAATCTTCATCCACTGTAAGTGCTGCAAAAATAAGACTATCTCTTTTGAAATAATTTAAATGCTCCCAAGACATTGAATAGGCAAAAACCATTAAAACTTGTAAAAACTTAGAAGTATTAATGAGTTTTTTATATTAATATCTATACAAAGTGGGGAAAAAATACCAAATAGCAGGTACAAAATACTATCAATTGTATTTTAAATTGCATAGCTTTTATCAATGGCAGGCTTTCAGTCTCATTTCTTCTTCCTTAGAAATCAGAATTAGCACAGAAAAAATGATGAAAACCTGTCAACTGAGACACAGAACTACTCCACACGAAAGGATTTACATACAAATATAAATTGACTTTGACAGACTTGATATGTTGTGTAGGAAAACGGAAATGTGAAATGAGAAATACAACTTTTTTATTAGGTCTTTCTGAAACATAGTGAAAGGTAAAAAACTGGCTACAAACTGATCAAATGCAGCCAATAGAGATTTCACATGATATTTCAGATTGCACAAGATTTTTACATAGGAGTAACATGAAAACTGGATGCATGACCATAATTCCACAAGATAGAAATTTAAGGTTTGCAAATATTGGGCATTCTAGTTAGCATTTGTCTTTCTTACATTGCTTAAAATGTAATTATATATGTTTCAACATTTCCAGCTAGGAAATGTTTCAATTCAATTCAATAAAAATATCGACGTTGTCTATGTTCCTTCCTATCCCCAGCATCTGGGGTATTAAGAAAAGAGTAAATCTTCATTGATACTGCGCAAGCTCTTATGAGCAACATTATCAGTGAATTACTGAACCTGGGCTAGCCAGAAATACAAAGCACAGAATACTATGAAGTAAGTTAACTCCAGCCCAAGCAGACTTGCAGTAAACAAAACAAATATTACTTAATTTAATGATGTAATGCACTGAGTAAATAAGTAACAATGCAGTAGATATGATAGGCAACATATCTAATACAGTGATATGAAGCATGCACATTGGTGAGAGTCAGTGACATTGCAAAGAGGAAAGATTTTTTAAACAACTACTTTAACAAGTAGGGCAATGGGGAATTTTAAACTGCTGAGGCAGAAGGTTTCCAATAATAGCTCAGTTCTGAAATGGTTCAAGACATGAACGTTAACAAATTACAAGGTCAGAGTAACACTTTGTCATGCCAGACCTTCCTTTTATTGTCTTAAGCACTAATATAGAATTAATCTAAATCTACACAGGGAATCGCATAAGTTTATAGGCTATAAATTATCAGCTACTTTGCATCTAGGCTGTTCAGCCTTACCTTTTTACTTGGGAGAGACCCATTTCACCTATTCCTAATGTATATAATACTTCCTGGTCACCTTTCTTCCAGTTAGCTCTTGACATATTACCTGCTGTGTACTTAATGCTGCGGGTTTATGTGTGCAGACTTGCTATTAATCTACTTTTTTATTCTTTCCTGTTGTATAAGGTTATTTGTATACGATGCTGTATATATATGAGAAATGGTATAAGAAATTGTATCAAATAACACTAATATTCAAAGGATATTGTTATCCATCACTCAAAAATGATTGCATAGTACAATTTTCTAAGTTCTCCTATACTACGGTCTGCAAGTAAAAGTGGTGATCCAGATCCATATAATGGTTAATATAAATCCTGTCATTTGGTTATTCTCAAAGTATTAGATTTGGTTTGGTCTGGAAATGAAACATGATTTACTTTAAATTAACTTTCACTTTTTTGTTGCTTCCCTGTAAAGACTCAGAATCATCGTGATCATGTGCAACAAAAGGTAATGCAGAGAAAACAACCAAACATTATCAAATATCACAAAATTCTGAAAGGCAGATGTTTGAAATCACAGAATCACAGAATCACAGAATTGTAGGGGTTGGAAGGGACCTCCAGAGATCATCGAGTCCAACCCCCCTGCCAAAGCAGGTTCCCCACAGTAGGTCGCACAGGTAGGCATCCAGGCAGGTCTTGAACATCTCCAGAGAAGGAGACTCCACCACCTCCCTGGGCAGCCTGTTCCAGTGCTCCGTCACCTCACTGTAAAGAAGTTCTTGCGCACATTTGTGCAGAATTTCCTATGCTGCAGTTTCCAGCCGTTTCCCCTTGTCCTGTCTCCACTCACCACTGAAAAGAGTCCGGCCTCACCATTCTGCCCCCCACACCTTAGATATTTATAGACCTGGATCAGGTCCCCTCTCAGTCTCCTTTTCTCAAGGCTGAACAGACCCAGTTCACTCAGCCTTTTCTCATAGGGGAGATGCTCCAGGCCCTTCACCATCTTTGTGGCCCTCTGCTGGACTCTTTCCAAGAGATCCCTGTCTTTTTTGTACTGGGGAGCCCAGAAGTGGACGCAGTACTCCAGATGAGATCTTACCAGGGCAGAGTAGAGGGGGAGGATCACCTCCTTTGACCTGCTGGCCACGCTCTTTTTAATGCACCCCAGTAAGCCATTGGCCTTTTTGGCCACAAGGGCACACTGCTGGCTCATGGCCAACCTGTCATCCACCAGGACACCCAGGTCCCTTTCCGCAGAGCTCCCCTCCAGCAGCTCATCCCCCAACCTGTACTGGTGCATGGAATTATTCCTCCCCAGGAAAATGCTTCAGATATCCCTTATTTGCAAAATGTATTTTACTGTGCAATATTTGTTCCTAATTTATAGAAACTGACAGAGTTGACAATGATGTTTTGTGGAAGATTATAACTGTGGTACTAGAAATTAATTTTTCCAAAAAGCTCTAACATTTACAAATTTTAGTATTTAGAATAATTAACTGAAAATTACTTGTTTCTTAAGTATTGGCACTATACCCCTTCCCCTTTTTATTTGCCTTTCTTTTTCTACTCTGTCACAATGGACACTAACCCCGATGTGGGAAAAAGAAAATCAAATCACTGAAATCATCCTATCATACTTACCTAAAAATACATTATAATATTTCTATATGTTTATATATAGAAGAAAATTTAAAAAGGGTTGTTATCCTGGTACATCATTTCCCATTGTCCTATGGAATTAGATTTAATGTTTTTGCATTAATGAAATGTGTTGTCCAGTTCAAGAGACCAAAAAGCTCATGCACATCATTTTCACATACTCAAACATATTATTCAATAAAAAGTTTTGTATTTTTTTATTTAATGGCATGCTACTACTGTGGAGATTAATACAGTGTATGTATAACTGACTATGGTATGTAATGGCCAAACACTGCATTTAGCTGAGAATAAAATCAGATTTTTCTGAGCTGCTGTTCAGCAAAGAAAGGCAGTTTTGTTAGTTCCTGCACACCGAAAATATGCAGGTTTTGGTAGTAACTGGTAATTAGTTGCATTTAACTTCACTTTCCATGTTATCACAGACTGCTTGGAGGCTGATCGAAGGGTTACAGGTGGTACATTAGCACAGAAAGGAAGTTTTCAGCCCCTGAGGACAAGTGGACTAAACTGAAGATTATATGCTCCTACTGTGGCCATTCTGGAAAATGAAGTACAGAAAACAGATTTAAAAAATATAATATTAATCTTAATCTTTTAAATATCTCATTGCAACATAGTGAAGCCAAATATTTCCCCTTTGTCTTATCTAGAAGTGTCAAATTTATAATCTGAAGAAATACATATTGTTTCAATATTTTAACACTTCCTGATTACTTTTCATAATGTAAAATCTATGTACGTCAAACTGTTATCACAAAGTTCAAAATACAAGAGCCACTCCAAAGTACTGCATTGTATGTTATTATTATGACATCAGAAGCAAGTGTTGGTGATATGTCAGAAGAAGTTTAGCCTTCCTACCAACATTCCATTACATTTTGTTTTTATGTGATAGATGGCAGCAGAGGGGCAGTCTGACAGAATGGCAACTGACATGGAAGTGCACATGAAACAAAATTGTGTCACTGAATTCCTCCAAGTGGCACCCACTGATATTCATTGACACTTGCTGAACGTTTACGGAGACCAAAAAGTGAATGTGAGTACAGTGAGGTGGTGGATGGTTTGTTTCAGCACTGACGATCGTGACAGTGGGTCACCTCCGCTAGTCTAAATTTCTACAAAGAGATATACTGGCTCTTGTCCATTGCTATTGAAAATGCATAACTAATGGTGGTGACTATGTTGAAAAAGATTATTTTGTAGCTGAGCATTTGCTCTATCAACTAGTTTTATTGTGCTTTTTGTATCAGCTGTATCTTCCATGGAAATAAATAGGAGGCACTATTTTTAGAGGGTGACCTATGCATATTGTCTGGAAAATCATGTTCTAAAATGTTTATTCCACCAATATTAAAAAAAATAATAATAAAAAAAGCAAAAGAAGCCACTACACAAAACACACACACAAAAAATAACCCATAACTGTATGAGAAAATGCTCTAACAGAAGCAGAAGTATTTAATTAAAAATCTCTCACACAGGTCACTATGTGCTACTGAGAGAGTGTGGAAGAGGTTACTATAGCTGTGGGTAGCTGAGAGAAGTATTTGTAACTAGAAGCATTTTTATTTAGAACAGCTTGTGAAAACCAAAAAGCTTTTTCATTCTTTCTGTTAGCACAGTGGTATAGTAGCAACAGTGGGCAAACAGGCACTGGAGAGCCATAGGCAAACAGTTAATGACATTATTATAGCGGTTCCTGTAAGTTCCTATGTTTGAGACTTTCTTCTGTGCTGTTTTTATCAAAGGGCCATGCTTGGTCCATCTAAAATAAAAAAGCTATTACAACTCTGAATTCAGGACTGTATCCCCATTACTGCACCTAATGAAGGATCATATCCCCTCTCTTACTAAATCAGAGTAAAAAGAGTAAACCCATAATGAGAAGACCACAGTTCTAGCAATCTTTCTTATTGTTTGTTTTTGTTTAGCACTATGACTTTCCTTTTGGTTGTCTTGTCTTGACACCCTCATTCTCCAGGGTGTAATCTGCATTCATCAGCTGTGAAAAGAACATCTGTCTGTTAAGGTAGATTTAAATGGATCTAAGTTAGAGTTGCTTTTACCATTATTTTTTTTTCTATACTCCCACATAAACCCTAAATTTGATGTAGAATTTGAAATCACCTTCAAGCAATTTCAAACCGCAGCTAAGAAAACATTTCTCAGCAAACATGGAATGACAGACTAGAGAAATTTCTGAATTTTAGTGCATACTGGAGAGAGAGGGCAGGGGAGGCTACAGCTCCATTATTTTCACACAATCAACTGTAGGATAGAATTCTCTTCCATCATTGAATATCTTCTTAACAGTTGCACTGCTGCACAGTAAAACACTTCTCAAAGGTTATGCGGGGACAGTTTTCTGTATGTGCATATGTGTATAATATACATACAAATAATTAAAACTGTGTATCTTTAGAAAATGAATAGAGTATATATTAGAAATATTTTTTAAAAATCCCTTCAAACATATTTCTGACTTAGCAAGTGAGTATCTATTCATTACACAAAGTTTTCACTTAAACTATTCACTATAGCTCCAAAGATATACCTCTTTTTTGTGAGCCTATACACAGCATTTCTAATGAATTGAGAACAACTCTTATCTGCTTACGGAAGTGCACATTGTATCTTGGTATCATTTTTCAGCAAGAATTTCATGTTTAATCACAGTTTCTGTGAGTAGAGAGAACCATGTGCCCATGGCAATGACACTAAACATTTGCATAGATCTGATTGCTGAAGCAGAGCCTAAGACCTTAATTTAGAAGAGCGCATAAGTTTATGCCTATCTGTAAGTATACCCTTGAGCCTGACTGGCACTGAAACAAAAATGATGAAAATGTGACCTTCAATATCACAATTCACACAGCAAGATAACACCTTAATCATAAGATCAATAACAAAAGCAAGCAACACTGACTTCAGACAGTAGTTACCAATTGCTTAGCTACAGCCTAACTTTCTTTATCGGAATGTAATTTGGTCCTCAAGTGTGCAAAAACCAAATGTAGGAACATAAAAGTAAGCTTTCTACACCTTCAATCAAGAGACTCATTACTGAACATTTCTTCTTGAGGACTTTACTTTTTTTAAATTACACAGCATATTGTGAATATGGGCATTGCTGAATATGGTAATTCTAGTGAGAAAGATAACAATGAGAAACAAGTATCTAATAAAACAGAAATATACATTTTGCTAGTAAAAACAGCCAAAACAAGGAACAGAAAAGTCAAGGTCAAGCAATCCATAATTTCACAGAAAAAAATGGACAGGTCAGAACTTGCATTGGAAGAAATATCATTAACTGTAGAAGAAAGAGAAATGCTAGACAAAGGCTATTGAATAGCTTCACAGGAGAAGACAGCAGATGCATGATTTAAATCTACCTAGTTACTTGGGATTGGTTTTGACATCATCAACCAAAGGAAAGAAGACTATTAATAGCAAGAGTTATATGTATTTGCAGTGAAAAGGTCATAAAAGTTGCATGCTATACATTTTCTTTTATAAATGTTTCCAAGTAAATTTTTAATGTAAACAAGAAGAACCTATAACCAAAGCTTCAGTATGTAAAGAACTTGAAAGTTTAGTCTTAATGTAGCCGATCACTGAGCACTGATGCATTTTAGTATACAATTCTTGAACAAATTTAATAAAAAATGCAAGATATATGCCACGTCTCTTGAAAAATAAGTTAGTTCTATATGACACGTTGGTTATCTGATTTTATGCATTAGCAACTGTGCACACAGATGAGTCAGTTTGATCCTCTGCTGGAATTGCAAAGAATTATTTTTAAGTGCATGTTAGGAAAAAGGCATTTCTGTTTATCTTTTGAAAGCTTAATAGTAATACATGGTTTTATTATGGATTAGTAATTCAAGAAATGAAAAGAATGTATCTATTTTCTCAAATATCTACTACCAAACTCAAAACTTTAAATCTTTCTACTATTCTTCCTGAATTTCTAAGTTAGTGCAGAGATGCTCACCTCAAGAGGGTCACAGAGCTAACAGTTACATACCAGAGGACATAGTTCAGCTTTGAACGTCTCCTTGGGGAAGCAACTAGGATCTCATGAGAAGGGCTTATAGTTGGTGCTTTTACACTCTCAGGATAAGCAAGAGGTCCTACTATGAGCAGGATGATGCAAATAGACGATTGGACTGAATGATCTTGGAGGTCTTTTTCAACCTTGGTGATTCTATGATTCTATGACTCTATGATTCTTTGCACTTGCTTTTTTAAAGAATTTTTAATCAGGAAATTCCTTTAGCCTTTGAAAAAGAGGAGGAAAATGATTTTTTTCCATAGGCCGATCAAATTTGACTAAGTTTTTTAGTTCATAGAAATTGACAAAATTTTAGAATTAAGGTTAAAGTAAGAGCCTGCTTAAAGCACAACCAACCTGTTGTAAAATGCAATCTGTTAGTGGCTTTATAGGTAAAAATAACACCAAAAAACACCAAAACCAAACCATGAACAAAACTGAACACAGGCAAAATCTCTTCTCCTTATGAATGTACAGCCCATATTACTGATCTAAGGCAATAGATAATAACAGGTTACTTAGCTCTAAATCATCACAAAAAGTATGGATTTGGATTCTGACAAACAGCCAAAGAGAGTAGAAATGTGTTGTGTAGGGTACAAATGAGGAGAGATTACTTGGCTGGCAGTTGGCTGTGCTCCAGTCATCCTCTGACAGGCTGGAATCTCCTCAGAACTCAAACAGCAGGTTATGGCTGTATTAATCTAATGACATAAACTGCTTTCAAACATCACAGAGGACATAGCAGGTTAAATTCACATTTAAAGTACTGTGCTTTTTTGAGAATGTAGTCCTGTGCTTTGAAGTGTGTTCCTTTGAAAATGCTAGGTGAGAATTCAGGGCAACAAACCTTGTGTCAGAGAAAAGCTGAAGGTACTGTAAAACATTCAATTTTACTGGAAGCTTTGCGTTTGCCAAGAATACTCTTATATAACAAATTTGGAATGAAAAAAGGCAGAGTGTGGTCATTCCTATAAGTTCAAGGAAATAATCTCCTAGATCTGTACTTGCTAGATATCCATGACAATTTTCAGACAAGCCATTTTTGATTGGCAGGTGTTCAGTAGTACTGTACATTAGTTCTAACAAATGGTAGAACTTAAGGGGACTGATTTTTCTATCAGTGTGCTTATGCATACATATACCAAATTCTGCAGTGCAAACTGCCACTAAGGAAACTGGAATTGATTGTTGACTACTGTGTGAACTTTACCTTCTAAGATGGACAAGTTTGGACTTTGTGCAGATTTTATTTCCTCTAATATTCAGTTATAACCCTTATCTGTTTCATTACGTGTGAGATTTAATTGTATTGACACATGATCAGCAATGTTTCATAAATTATTGCAATGCCTGTGATGGAAAGTAATGTATCACTGAAAATTGCATTTATTTTATTCAGAGGAACCAGTAAAGTATTGATGCTTCTTAATTTCAGATATACAACTCTAAATTACAGGAAAATTCACTGAGAAAAATTCATTGAGATATTTTTTTTCTCAATTGTATTTCTTTGTAACTTCTTTGTAACTTTGTAAAAGCTACATTTTTTTCCCCTTAAGTTTGTGAGAAACATGTTCAAAATCAAAAATTTGTAGTCAAGTAAAGATCTTCATAAACAGCAGTTTATTTATTATTGCAATAGTAGGCAAACACTCCCTACTGACAAGAGAGAAATTGCGCGTCTAGTTAATGAAATCCATTCCATTGAATACCCTGGGTCTGACATAGGTAATACTTCTCCTGGCACTTATTGTTGAGCGTCTCAGGCTTACAATCTTCTTGATGCTGTTGCTACGATACAAGGTCTGTTACCAGCTACTACTTTTAGGTATGTTTTTACTTTTCTATTTACTTTTCTATGGAGATAGGAGGGCAATGTTTCCAAAAGTTAGCGCATTCATTCTGTCCTGTACTAGGCTCTCCCTACCATGAGTCTTTACCTTACCTTGTGCCTGTGCCAATTCTACCCAGGTCAGAATGCCCCAGTCTCAACTTCACTCTGTTCAACAGCTTTCTTTGTGGAAAACAACTTATTCAACACTACATACAGAAATACTGGAAACTTCCACTGCAAAAACACAATCTGCGTCTCATAATTTCCCCTTTTTCTTTGTACCCTTCTCTTGTTTTTGTCCCAGAGTATAAAACACTTCTTACATAAGAAAACTATCTTTCTAATCAGGCATGACAATTGACAATAATAATTTATCAAAACTAATAATCTTGCTATTCTCCATACTCTAATATATATATGATTATTTTTAAAAATAACAATTTTTTCACCACTGTACGATTCATCCTGATAAGAACAGGTAGTAAGTCTTGAATTAATGCATAACCAGACTGTAGTACTAAGGAATGTGGGGAAGACGGGGAAATTTAGCGGTAGTAAAGAAAGAAATTCTAGCAAAAGTCTTACAGAGTGGGGATAGTTACCACCAAAGGATCCAGCAACATTTTGTTGGTCTGTGGGGAGGCACCAGATTGGTCAGCAACATCTCCATGACTAACAGTTGCAGTTTGGCAGAGAGGAACCTATTCTTCCTTGGGACACTCGGGGCCTGCCTACCTCAACTATCAGGGACATCATGTCGTGTCCATCGTGGTGATGGTAGCTGTCAGGGTACCCACAGTTTGTTCATCATGAGGAACAGTACATCTGTCCTCTTACCACTGTGCTCATTGTAGTCAACCACTAACTTCAAAAAACTTGTCGGTCAGGTCATTTCTTAGATGGGCGCCATTGAACAGGCTTTGACTCAAGCATTCTGCAGCTTCTCATGTCTCGGATGGGTGCCACTGAACAAGCTTTGAGACAAGCATTGTTCCTGCTTCTCACACCAGTCGGTGCCTTGTTATCACTGTCCCATGATGGTATTAAGAAAAAAAGCATTGAGGGGATCGAGGGGAGAAGGGAAAGATACATATGTTGAAATGGCATAAAGCAAAGGATATTCATATTCACGCACAGTTTCTTTTGGAGGGCAGAGAAGGATCACTGAGTTTTCTAATATTTCTTTTTGGGCTTTCACATCCTCCAGACTTTCTCCTGGATACAGGTCATTACCTGGGCAACTAGCATTAACATCTCCCTCTCGTTTACTAGCTGTTCTCTAACAGCTTCGTTAAAGGAGAACTTTTGAATATTTTTGTTTCTATAACTGTCCCCTAAGATTTTCTACTTGGCCCTGCAGGTATGTGACCAATTCCTGCAAGGACTGAATAATTTGGATTCATGGCATATGCTGCTGGTTGTGGGTCTTTAAAGCAGCAGTAAGAGCAGCTCCTAGAACTGCACAAATAATTGATTTTTCCCTTTCTCTACCCCATACAAGTTTGTTTGTGAAGGGAATTTATATGATCCGCGACTCCCTCTAAGTTAGACCAGTTATTCTGTTCCCATTCTATCCCCACAGGGGAGGGGTTGGCAACACAGTTTTCTAAGAGGATGAAAAGCAGACTTCCACCCTTATCCTTCCTTTTTTTCTGTTTGTTTATTTGTTCGTTTGTTTGGTTTTGTTTGTTAACGATCATGCCTCAAAATGTGGAGCAATCTCTTCAGGGGGTGGAGGGTGGGGTGGGAGGGCAAAACATGTAATATCAACAACTGAACAATTTGCTTCTTACACTCTCGAAGGGTCAACTTCCTTTTTATACCAATAAGGCATTTGGTGCTACCACCTGGACACATTCAGGCCATCCTCTAGATAAAGGGTCTAGTAGCTTAGACAATTGTGCAATAGATTTTATTTTGTTTCCCCCTTTCTTGTGTTAGAACTCCTAGGGCAGCTCCTTCACTGACACTTAACAAAAAGGTGAAATGGTTTCTTTAAGGCAGGCAGTTCTAACACTGGTGCTGTCATTAAGTCCTGTTTTGATACTTCTACTAATTCTTTTTCCTCTTTTGTCCATTTAATATGTTGAGTTCTCCCTCTGATAGTTTGAGATACAACCCCCCCCTATTTTTTTTTTTTTTTTGTGCATATGCTTCTATTCATCAGGACAATAATAATAAGGACCATTCATAATCAACAGTATCCAATTAAACCTAAAAACTTGCAATTCCCGCTTTGTTCTGGGTAGAGAAAACTGCACAATTCCCTGAATTCTTTCAGAATTTATTCTCCATTTCCCTTCAGAAATCACATGCCCAAGGTATTTGACTTCTTTTTCCACATACTGCAGTTTATTTTTAGACACCCTTAGCCAACGTTCCTCCAAGAAGTTCAAGAGTTGTAGTCTCTTCTACTTTAGACTCCTCTGTTCCACAAATCAGCAAATCATTCACATACTATAACAACTTGACCCCCTCTTCAACCTGAAACTTTTCTAAAACTTTCTCCAGCACTTGTTCAAAAGATTCTGTGGTGTAAAACAATCCACCTATATTTCTGCTTTTGTCTCGTTTCTGGGTCCTCCCATTCAAAGACAAAAAGATCTCAACTCTCAGTCCAAAATGCAGGTCCAGAAAGCATCTTCTGAGTCTATTACACTAGACCATTTGTGTTTGTGTGGGATCTGATTCATCAGAGCACAGGGGTTAGGAACCACAGGGTGTCACTTGAGAACTATTTCATTAATTTTTCTTAGATCTTTCACCAGCCGATACGTACCATCTGCCTTCCGTACTGACAAAATTGGAGTGTTATAGGGTGATGTACAGGGGTCCAGAAGACCATCTTCAACCAATGTCTGTATTATAGGTTTTAGACCCACTATCTCTTCTAAAGGTATGGGATATTATCAGTGTTTCACAGCTTCATATCGTTCTTGGACAGTTATTTTTAAGGGAGTAATTGTGAGTCTACCCCAGTTTCCTTCCCCTGCCTTTGGATTTATTTCTTTTTATCATCAGCTGTTAACAAATTCATTGACACCTTTATAATTGTTCCACAAGTTTTCAACTGCAATCCTAATTTAACTATTTAATCTCTCCCCAGTGAATTGGGCCCTGCTTCTGGAACATTTAACAATTGCCCTGTGACTGTTTTATCTTCCTATTTTAATTCAGCATTGTCAAAAATTGAAACTCTCATTCCCTACCCTGTATCCCTGTTAGTTTTAAAGTGTGCCCATTTAAATTAAGTCCCGGTATCTTATAAGTTTAAGATTTTATTTCACTTTTAAAATTTCTTACTACAGAAGTAAGTCAAGAGTTTACATATCCTATATCTCCTGGTAACACTGGAACTCCCCCAAGAGGATACACAGAAGTATTAGTGGGGTTAATGCAATTAGATTTAGGAAAGGGGAAATTTATAATATTGTATAATTACAATACATTGTACCAATTCTTTCTTAAGTCGACAGAGATTTTTCTTTTCATCATCAGCACTAGTCACAGAATTCTATTCAGATGGACTGTTAAGGAGGTGATCCAAGCCAATACCCTCCACTTTGTAAGCTGTCTCCAGCCTCCCTCCTGTAGTTACAGGACTTGACTCAAAGGCAGGTTGGTAAGGGGGAGATGCTGTTCCATAGAGGAAAGTGAATCAGTTCTAATCCTAGGGAGAGGTACAGAGGAGGTAAAGAGCTTAAAGGATCCCTGGGGTTTCTCTGTTCTTCCTTATCTACAGAATTTCATCTAGCCATGATTGGCTGTTGTATTCCCTGAATACAACAAGCAGCATATACAGACTCCTCCAAAAAAAAAAGGAGTTTTACTGTTTACGTACATGTTCAAAGCCTGACAAATGCAGTACTCATCAGACTCGTATTTTGGCCTAAATACTGATTCCCTTACAATTGGTTCTTTAGGCCATACAACAGCACAATTCCTAATCATTTCTGTTTTTCCTTATCTCTGGTTCTTGAATTTCTCTTCCAGCTTTTGAGCATACTCTCTAAAGGACTTATAGCAGGCACCACTCTGAGGACCTTCTCTCTGTCCTCTCCTTTGGAACTCTTATCCCCATTTCTCTCAGCAACCCATGGTCATACAAATGCAGAAACCACCCTTCTGCAGCCAACCCAATTCTCGGTTCTAGAAAATCAGGTGTACCATCAAGCAAACTGCTTTGTGAGACATTCATGTAAGGCATAAAAGTCCTGGATCTCGACCTCCAAGGCAGTACTTAACTGCAAATTATTGTTCTTACCTTGGTCTGTGCACAGTTGCTGGGAATTATCAGGTCTATTTTACAAAAAAAGGTCTATTTTACAGGCACTATTTTGCAGTGCCTGCTGTCTTTCCCTATCCCCCCAGCTGTTCACAGATCTTGCCTCAGATCTACAGCTGGGTCCACAGCCAACCCCACAATGAATCACCACTGCCAACCCACAGGGCCACAGAAATAAAAGCAGGGTGCACTGTCCTGTCTTACAGAACTGGAGTCTACCTCTCACAATTAATGACAAAGGGATGTAAGACTTTGCAGAAAATGTTGGAATCATCATAGGCTGTAAACCTACAGTTCAGTAATTGTCCTGTGCTTTAGACCTTTTTCTCCACTGTCACTTTCTATCTGTTACAGACTGCCTTTTCTTAACATTTAGTTGTACAGTTTATAACTGCTAGCTAATTTATTCCCGCCCTTCTGCTGTTAGTTTGCTAACCTATGTTATCCTTCACATGGGACACTACTGTTGGTTGTATATGAAATAGTTTCATCTGTGACAGTAAATGGAAGAGCTAGGATTGCAACAAAGGCTATAGAGTTATTTATGTTCGCTTCAGCCTATGCTTCCTTTCTCTGCTCCACAGCTTAAGTTATACAAATGTACTGATGATGTTCCAACTCTAAACCTTAATAAATAAATAAATAAATAATATAAATAATATAAATAATAAACATTAATATTATTAATATGTAATAAAAATAATAAAATATTAATTAATCCAAAATGTTAAAGCTAATATATGCCAGAAGTTACTCATAATTTCTTAATAGAGTGACATTTCATTTCTCTGAGCTGCACCAAAATCTTTACCTCTGCCCCTTGTTCTGGAAAAAAGGAACTACTGTTCTCTAGTTCTTTTTTAGATTCTCTTCTGGTTTTTCATGCAACTCCAGAAGAGAACTTCTTCACTTTTCTGGCAGAGTAAGACATATTTAATTTTCAGTTTCAGGGTGTTTCCTCTTTTAAGAATCACTCTCCTTGCTGGATTTGTCACACCTTAGGAAAAATATATTATGCATATGGAGGCAAACAGTTGTTTATCTGTTTAACTGTTTATCACTATTCTTCTCATATGACTCCCATTTACTCCTAAATAAAGAAGTTTTCTTCTCCCACGATAAGAAAGCAAGATTTTTGATTCTCAGTTATGAGGTTTTATATTACCTCAGGATATCACCAGGATTTCTGCTGTTCTGCTGTTCAGTGACACTAGATACTTCCCTACATAATGAAATTAATTACAGAAGTTTAACAGCCACTTAACCAGCACAGTCTATTTTCAGCCACCTTAAGATGTATCTTTCTAAAAGCCCTTTTTTGTAAAGAGCTGTCAATTGGCAGTGATTTTAGGCTTTTCCAAGAAATTCTGAAACTTTCTGCACTTTCTGAATTTATCTTTAGGATCATCCCAGAAAGATACACACAAGAAAATTCAAGTTCACAAATTTTCTGTACGCAGGTTTCCTTACATCCCACTTAGGTCAGTTCTCTTAACAACTATATAGTTACTTTGGTGATTTTATGCTTTGCTCTTTAAAGGCAAATCAGAAATAAAAATGCAATTAAATATTAGTTTCATTAATTCACTTTATTTTGTTTTGAATTTCTTTATGTAGCAGTGATTATAATTTAACTACACAAGAACTAAAATAAACATTTAATAAAAAATTATGAATGTAATATTAATTGTTAATGAGGAAATCTCCCTTATTTAATCTCCAATAAAATATTACTTGGTTTAATCTGATTTTTTCTTGTCTCTTTTAAACCTTTCTTGTCTTAATTTTCCATTCTATAATACAATCAGTGCCTAAAGATAATATTTAATAGAATATTAGGTTGTTTTTCAATGTGATTGCGAAATAGTGTATTTTTACTTGTATTAAGACCATGGATGTTACTCATAGGGCTAAAGTGCAGATTTAGGTCTGGTTGGTATGAACTGCAACCCTTATTACAAAGTACCACACATATTTCTCTGAGTCATAAAACCTTTTATGGTTTCTACGTGCCTTCAAGGGTTCTCCATAGGATATTTTTTTTTTCCATTAGGCTGTTTCAGATAATAATTGTACTTCTTGCACTGGCTCAACTGTGACAAGACATCACTGAAGAGAGGTCAGAGAGTATTAATTCTTCGGTTCCAAACTGCTTTCAGAACACAGTATATAGACTCCTAATATATGTATATGTATAGATATGTATAGAGGCAGATGATCCAGGGGATTCTGGTGCTGATGAACAGGTACATAGGTCAAGTGTCACCAGTACAAAAGAGTTTTGTAATCTTCTACTGACTGTGGATCATGATTGAAAGATCCAAATGGTCTTATCAAAGTGTTTCACCAGCTATTCAAGGTAAATTCACACCATTACAGTATTTTCCCTATTTGGCAACAATATGACTGCCAGGACAAAGCTTTGCTTGAGTTTGAACAGCAATCTGAACAAGAATTCCATTAGGATGAAATAGCAGTTCATTTCCACAGCTATTTCCATCCTCGAATTCCAGTGTCAGCTCAGTAGTGGCTGTGGTCAGCTGGGTTAGCTAGTGTCAATTGTGATAACCATGACTTTGTGCCTTCTAAGAGTCTACTACTGCCACCAAATTTCTCACAGGCCATCACTGGTCCCAAGCCCAGCAATGGTGTTTACTCACTATATTAAGCATCTTGCTAGGGCTGATCTTGCATATGAGAAAAGCATTAACTATTTTGTTATTTCTGCTACTGAATATCTAAATATAAACAGCTAGCTATCGAGGAGAAATTAGAAACTCTGTATCACTAAAACCGACATAAACTTCTGTCTTGGTAAGGCCTGTTGTAAGCTGCCCATTGCCCCTCCAAATGTTTAGATGCCTATCTATCAAACACTGTGAAGCTAACACCTACTCTCAGGAATGATACCTATCTTGTCAGCAAAAGCTCTGCTGTGGTTCGTCAGGGGAGGTGAGCAAGCTAATGCTTGACTCAACAGCTCCTAGTCATGTTTTGTGAGTATTAATGAATAAACAATTGTTAAACCATCAAACTGTTTGCATCATGCTTTGTTCCAGATTAAAGGTACCCCAAAAACATGACTTATAAAGAGGCTTAAACAACAACAGACACATCAATCTGACTAGCAAAGACAACTAACCTTGTCATAGGGACTAAATTAATGTCTGGTTTCCAAGCAGCAGTGGTTGATCCAGGCCAACAAACTGTCTGACAAAGTCTCTTTATTCAGTCAGCAGAAAAAATATTAGTAGCAGCAGTGGGGCTAAGCAGATTACCTAAGTACTTTACTTGGTACAGCTACTTCTCTTTAGTGGACTATAGAAGGAACCAGAGACTGAAACCCTGCAAGCACTCTGAATAATTCGTTGCCCCCTTGAATGTAGACGTCATAGTATTTGTAAAGCAATGTCTCCATCAACAGCGGTACCACTTTCGTAGTTCAGAAATTTCCATAAAATATTACTGGAGTGATTCCATCTTTCCTAGTTGGCAGAGAAAACATGAAATTCAAGCTAAACAAAAAGCTGAGGAAAAAAAATGACACTTGAATTTTTGTCTCTTGACCTCCTTCAGACCTGGCATTTTGCCCTTTCATTTCTTGGTGCCCAGTGGGAAACATGAAGGAGGCTGATACATCAGTTTTCACCATCTGCAAACTAAGAAGGAAAATAGACCAATTTCACTGCGCAAAAAAAATCTAAAGTGATAGTGAAGGCAAAAAGTTCAAAATGCCATTACCTTCTGTCAGAAATGGATCTTTAAAAGCACATAAAAGCTGATCATGTCCCCAGTGTAAAATAAACCAGGAGATGACAGGAAAAGATATTTATAAGGAATAGGAGGAAAGTGCTTTGCTTTGGAATCCAGCCATAAGGGAAAGTGCAGCTAAGGATAATTCATTTCAGAATCTTCCCCAGGCTGTGTTAGTCCTCCTGCAATTTTGCAGAATAATAGAACCAAAATGTTCTTTTCTGGAGTTGTAGATTCAATTTCATTGCTTTTTTTTTTTTTTTTTTTTTTTTTTTGTTGCACTGGCATTTAGACAGCAGGGAGATACGCCCCCTTTTATCACCCAAGACGGCCAGATGTTCTAATATCTGGAAGGATCAGCTAAGCTTAAGCTTATAAAATATATGTCTACTTTTTTTTAAGAATGGCCTATTCCTTTTTTAGGAATTATTTCAACAAAATCTTACAAAGCAAATTGGTCCAAGTGGGAAGTGGTTGCTAGTATGCCTGATCCAAAGCCCAAAGAAGGAGCATCTTACTGACATCATTGTTACTGACACCACTGATGTCAGCTGATTGTGAAGCAGGCCCTATGGGATCACAGAATAGTGCTTACATATATTAAAACAAATACAACATCAAAAACAAGAAGACAAAACAAAAAACATATTTGCATTTGAACCTTGCTACATTATGTATTTATAGAGGATATTTCAAATCTAAATTCACTGTATTTATGCCAGCTTTTTGAGATATTTTATATATATATGCAAACACAGTCTCCTAAATACAGTGTATTTAATGTTCAACATGTTAAGAAAACATGTTTAAAAGTGATTTCCTAGTGAACTAATGCATATTGTTTAGTTGCTGCACTTACAAAAACACTAGAATTTTTAAAATCTTATCAGTATTTAAAAAGAAGCTAAGACACATTAAATGTCTGTGCAATTTCAGCAGGTCAGTCTCCTAAAATCAGTGGTTTAGTGTCATGCTTCAAAAAGTCTTTGGATGGGACAGACAACTGGTCAATTCAGAATAGTTTTGAAATATCATGCATGTTTGTGAAGACTAAACAAATCAGTTGTTGAGGGAACCATATTGCTATAGTATTTTGAAAATCACTGACAAAATTTAACTTGATTCATAGTTTGAGCTTTGATTCAGTAAAGCATGGAAACATAAGCTTAAAGGTAAGTACTTTCTGTCATACTTTCATTGTCCTGTCTGTAACATGCAGCCAGCGTGAATGGTAACATGCTAAGAAAAAAGATTCTGCAGTGTAAGGCTTTAAGAATGGCTTTTTATTGCTGGAGAAGATGGATTGAGGAAATGGAAATCTGTCAAGAGAACTAAGATACTTAGCAGACAGTGATACCAAAATGGCAGATTTGAAGACCCTTCAAAAAAATTAAGATCAAATGCACTGTTTATTTTTTCTTAATGTAAAACAGAAGGCATCTGGATAGACAGCAATTTGAGTCAGGAAAGCCATCCATATCATTGTGGGCATGGATGTGGTAAAGCCAAGTCAATCTCCAAGTGAAAAACAAGAAGAATAAAAGATCCTCCCTCTGGGGAATTTTAGTTAAGGCAAGGAGATTATGCAAGGGCAGAAATGGTCTAA